>NW_020950417.1:5491455-5581837 GCF_900497805.2 Vombatus ursinus | reverse complement strand
TCTCTCTCTCTCTCTCTCTCTCTCTCTCTCTCTCTCTCTCTCTCTCCAACCTGGTCATTGGGCAAGTCTCCATCAATCAGTGTTGCCTTCAAAAGAACATGGGCTTCTTGAATCTCAAGTATAAGAGTCTTACCTAGTTATGATCCAGGAGCAGACTAATAGTGAGGGTTTCCTGTTGGGTTTCTTTTAGTTCTAGCTACAGGTGTTTCTAGTTGGTTTACCACATCATTTGATTAGTAGTTCATTACATAAGCTACTGATAAAGATTTTTCATTGGCGGTCTGCCCTATCATAGGGTCCACTTATGCTTGTCAGTTGTTTATGACATATATGAGCATACCATACTAGTGCTTCTCTTATTATTGAAATACAACTTATAAGAAAATAATTTACTCAAAACAACTCATTACAGCACGAAGGTTTAAAACGAAAGAGACACTTTTGCTAAGTTGACAAATGTATTTCTACTATCTTACTAAGATAATAAAATGTATTTTCACTACACAAACATTGTGTCTTGTCCATAATGGGTGATTAATAAGTGTTTATTAAATGAAATAGAATTAATGAAAACATTAATTAATTAAAACTGACTGTTTAATATTGTATAGAACAGATTCTCAGTCCAGGTTCTGTGATACTCAGGATGCCATTTGCTATCTTAAGGGATGACAGAAAATTCTCAAAAACTTCTCAGAAAGAAGGTACCTCCCTAACCCCTACCTCTTTCATCTCTCTTTTCTATATAATTTCCCCCCATTACAATGTAAGCTCCTTGAGGGCAGGAATGATCTTTCACCTTGTATTCCAAGTGTTTAGTACAGTGCCTAGTAAGTTCTAGTATGCAACAGGAAGAACGTAGTAAATGCTTAATAAAATCAAAAGTGATTTTAATTTACTTTTAACTTTCATAATAAACATTCCATTTATTTTGTGTAGAGGAAAGCAAATCAACAAAATCAAACCAACCACAGTGGTTTCCCAGAAAGAATGCCAAAGAAATTTGAGAATCCCTAGTACAGAGGAATATATCCATTTAATTGGTTCAATTTTGTTATTTTTCAACCCATTTTGTGATGCCATTTGCAGTCAATCTTAATATAATTATAGCTTTATAAGGGAAAAATGGTGAAAATCTTTACAGAGTAGTAGCTGTTGCTTTGCCGAGAGCTTTGTATATGGCAGTAAGTAAAGTCCATAAAACCTATTTTCCAAAGTTCACTTTCTTTTCATCTTAATGAGCTCCTTTTGCTCATAAATCTTTTTTTATAAAGATATAAATTTTCCCTTTTTATACTGCAATATACTTGATTTAATTGTAGTTTCAGTAGCTAATAAATAGCTTAGCTCCAGTAGCAGCTCCCTGAAAAAAATCCACAAGTGAACGGTGTTGACTATAAAAAGTTGTATTCAGAAAAACTGTATGATTACTTTCATTTTGCCTTCCTCTAAAACCCCATGAATTTATATGATGAATAAATTAGTATGGCAAGGGCAAAGTGCAAAGTAGTATATCATTTCCATCTTCTAAGCAGAATTTAAACTATTCTCACTTTTGAACTTGCTAAATATGTATCCTTCATAAGACGTCTTCACTAGAAAATATAAAGTAAATGAGATTCTCTTTCAACAGGGGCCCTCTTCTTACCTCTATTGATTCGCTCATTCAACACATTGTCAAAATGTTTATATTGATGATCAAACTCACAACAGAAAAAAATTAGTTATCCCTTCCACATCGTGACTTTCTCCAACATGGTTTCCAAATGTGAATCAGCATCAGAAATTCAATGGGAATTTTTTGGGAGTTTTGAGGAAGTTGCAGATGAAGAAGGCCAGCAAAAGACAAAGAGCCTATGACCAAATGCTTAACCCAAAATTTACAATAAGTTACTGTGAGCACCTCATAAAAGAAAAACAAAAAAAAAAAATCAGACTTCTTCTCTGGTATGAAGGGAGAGTCAAAAACTTTTACATGGATTTTCCAGATTGTGAGGGTGCAGAGCCCTTAACCCCTGTGATGTGGAAATGATACCTGTGCAAAATTAGTTTGAAATTTCTGACTGAAGGATTACATAAAACTTTGACAAGAAATAAAACAATTCATTTAAGTTTGGGCCGTAACACTCAAAACAAGTCCTAGTCATTTCAAAAAAAAGTGACATCTTCACTGTATTAAAAAGTTTTTCCATATCAAAGCTTCAATGAACCAAATGCTCAAGTTTGCCTTATCTTTAGTAGCTTTAACATTTTACCTAGGGTGGAAGATGGGGGCAGGTAGTAGCTAGGGCAACTGTATAGAAATTCATCTGGTGTAAATAATGCAGGAAGGCTATGTAAAATTAAGAGGTATTAAAGAGATCATCACAAGAATTTATTAAGCACCTACTATGTGCCAAGCACTCTGCTGCTCACTGGGGATACAAAGGCAAAAAGTCAAATAGTCCTTGACCTCAAGGAACTGACAGGAGAGATAACACATACACATATAATACCTACATGTGTGTCAATGTGTCTATATATTCATATACATATATAGACAGACACCTGTGTGATTAGGTATGTATAAAATAGCCTGCAATTGGGAAGAGGAGAGGAGCAGAGAAGGCTTTGTGCAGAAGATGACTCCTAAGCTAAGCCTTGAAGAGAGCTAGGGATGTTAAGAGGCAAAGGTGAGGAAGGAGTACAATGCAAATAGATAAATCTTTAAGCTAAGATAACTGAAGAGAAAAAGCTAAGTAAAAATTATACTTTCTCTCTAAATCACAGGAGATGACATAGCTTAGTGTAACAAAACAACTATATTTTATCAAGCAAGTTTTTCCTTTTCACAGGCAAAAAAATTTTACACTTACCAGTACAGAGGAATACGTCCATTTAATTGGTTCAATTTTTGCTATTCCTTGACTCATTTATGTGGTGTCATTTGCTACCAGTTTGCTCTAGTAGCAGAGAATATTAGAATGGCGAGCATGAATAGAAGTCTGAAGACCTTGGTTATTCCTTTAATTTTATCATTCAGCAAATCTAAACCTCCCATTTCTTATTTCCCCATCTCAAAGGGAAAGGGTTTTTTTTTTTAAATAAGAAGTACTCTGTATTATATGTAAGGTATGCCACAGAGAAGGCCAAATCTCACGTTCTCTAATGACTCTTTGTCCTGTTACTTTCTGTAACTTGCTTTCCCTTTCATTTCCGCCCCCTACCCTGTTTTCCCTTTTATCTATCATATTGGTCATCAGAAGACACTAAGTGTCTACAAAAAATCCTTTGTTGAAAAAGAGCTGAGGGGCAGCCAGGTGGCACAGTGGATAGAGCACTGGCCCTGAAGTCAGGAAGACCTGAGTTCAAATCCAGCCTCAGATCAAACACTTGACACTTACTAGCTGTGTGATCCTAGGCAAGTCACTTAACCCCAATTGCCTAAAAAAAGAAAAAAAGAAAAAGCTGAGAGATCATCTAGGACAACCCGTGCAAGGATTTCCCTATATGATACTTCTGCCAGATGACCATCTATCTTCTTCTTTAACACAAAGCTCACTGAGGGTCTTCCCTTTTCAGATTGATTTTTCTTTTTTTAGTGAAGGCAAACTAGGCCATCTTTTGCCTCAACTCTTATCTAGCCTTTAGTTACTGAATTGGCATTGCTGAGATCTGGGAAAGACCTTCCTTAGAAAGGCCAAGGTCTCCCACTGCATCTGAGGCCATAACCAGTCGTCCTGACCTCTGTCTTGCTACCAGACTCCAAATGACTCTGGAGGAGACAGTTAGACTGATGACTTTGAACAGCTCTGACTTACTTAAATCCAATTCACCTGCAAGTCAAGACATCACCCTCCTGATGTCATTGGTCCTCTTCAAGAATGAAGGACAAATACCACCACCACCACCACCACCACAGTTAAATTGAGGCGCCACCATTCGATTTTTTGGACAATTTTAATTGTTAGAAAATTCTTTATACAGAACAAAAATCAGCGTTCCTGTGATTTCCACACATGAGGATAATTCTGTCCTCTAGAGATATGTAATATAAATTTATTCCTTCAAATATTTAGAGATTGTTATCATGTTTTCCCTAAGTCTTCCTTTTTCCAGGCTAATTAACCTTAGCCTCTCAATCAGTCTTTATCTGACATGGCTTTGAGGTGACTAACAGTCCCAGTTATTTTCCCTAGACTTTGCTCTAATTTGTTAAAATCTCTCTTAAAATGTGATGCCCAGAATTAAATCCAATGTGCTCGATTCCATATATGGTTTGATACTTGTTCAATTCATGCAGGTTTTAAGAACTTTTAAAATCAATGCTGGTAAATTACTGTGCACTTGAGAACTTTCATCCAATCCATGTTTATCAGCATATATAATAAGAAGTTCTAGAGAAAGGAAATGTGTGTGTGTGTGTGTTTTTAAGAAAAACTTTAGAGAACCTTAGAGACCAGGCCACATTTTTCCATCTTATCCATAATGATGATCGGCAACATGGCATAGTGGATAGAAAATTGGCCCTGGAGTCAAGAAAACCTGGGTTTAAGGTCTACTTCTGATGTATACGCTGACTCTGTGGTCTTGGGCAAGTCAGTTAATTGTTCAGTGCTCCTGGCACCTCTCTAAGACCATGTGTTATAGAAGAGGTGGAGATCTGCATTGGTAAAGAAAATTTGTCTCCAAGAGTTCTTGGACTAAAGAAATTAGACAGGTCCAAAATAAAATTTTAAAAGACAAGAGAGATTTTGTCAAATCCATAGCTAAAATCCAGAGAATGTATTTCTATGGCATTTTATTTATCTACCAGCCTAGATCAGAGAATAAAACAAAATAAAGATGGAGGCACGGAAAGGTGGATTTAAAAAGATAATTAATTTAGTTTGATGTGACACTAACCTGTTCAAGCTCCCTCTGTTTTCCTTTGTAAGAACTCACAAGCCACCTATTTAGCAATCCATTCTAGAATTTTTGTAAGGGATTAACATTATAGTAGGGCAGCTAGGTGGGGCAATAGATAGAGCACTGGGCTTGGAATCAGGAAGACTTATCTTCAGGAGTTCAAATTCAGCCTTAGACACTTAGTAGTTATGTGACTCTGGGCAAGCCACTTAACTCTTTTTATCTCAGTTCCTTTTCTGTCAAATGAGCTGGGGAAAGAAATAGCAAACCACTCCAGTTTTTTACTAAGAAAACCCCGAATGAGATCATGAAGAGTGAGACATGACTGTACCAAGCAAATAACAACAACAACATTATGGTCTTTGGTCTACCTACGGTCCTCTAGAATCTACCTTACCATTTTTGGGGGAAAAAGTGTATGTGTGGGGGGGTGAGGTATTATTGGTTTGTCTCCAATGTCCTAGGACCTCTCTCAATCTTCCTGATTTCCTCAGAGATAACATACTATAGTAGAGGGAGCATATTTCCAAATTCTTCTAAATCTCTGAGATGTAATTGTCGTAGCTTAAAGATAAATTCATTTGAAGGAAGTAGCCATGTGTATACTATCTCCTTACCTCTTTTGGGATTCAATTGCTTCTACCCTTTGCAATTTGAAGAGCATTCTCCTTGATAAAGAAGATGAAAGTAAAATAGAAATTGTTTTCCTTGTGCTGTTGGTTAATATTATAACCATCTGCCCTAAACTCTGAGCTTATATCCTCTTCATTTTTTTTTTACTCTGAGTATAATATAGGGTACTATCCCCACTGATACACACAAAAGAAAACTTGTTGCTTTGTTCTTGGTATTTTCATAAGTCTTAGCTCATTCTAGATTTAGCCTTCCTGACACTATTGTCATAGTTTCTTGTCATTCCTTTGTATTTATCCTTAGTTATTTGTCTTCTTGGTCTAGTTAAAAACTGACTCCATTAAGTGTTTGACTAGGAGATAGCTAGGATGACTTTTCCCCAAGCAGGAATAAATCCTGCCATCATAATCTCTCAACCTGGTTCTCATAATATTCTTTTTTATGTGACTCTTGAATCTAAAAAGAATCAGGAGTCACTCAGTAGTCTAAAACTTACCCTGCAGCCTTGGAATACAGCATGAATCTATGTTATGCATAAGTACTAGATAACAATCCCCTGAAAACATGACAAAACCTTGAATGGTTAGGGCAGTTGGCAGTCAAGATAGAATAGAGAGTGATTTTGATGAGGTCACCTAAAAAAAGAACTATATAAGTGGAAAATATGTGGGAAAAATAGGGATAACTGGAGTAAATCTCAACAAAAAATAGAATATATTTCAAAAGAACATGGAAAACATGGAGCATTGCTAAAAGTTGCTATGTTTGCTGTTCTTAGAAATTTATCAGGGCCAGCTAGGTGGTATAGTGGATAGAGCACTGGCCCTGGAGTCAGGAGGACCTGAGTTCAAATCCAGCCTCAGACACATAATACTTCCTAGCTGTGTGACTCTGGGCAAGTCACTTAACCCTAATTGCCTCCCTTAAAAAAAATCAACCTAGCCCTAAAACTCATGTACTATAGTTTTAATTCAAGGAAACATGCCTTTTGTGTTCTTCATCATAAAAGTGTTTAGCATTCTAAAAGTACCAGTTGTTAAGAGTTGGTTTGTCTATATAGCCCAGATATTTGTCCCTAATATAGTTATTTGCTCTATAATTTAAAGACCATGTTTGTGTTCTTGTTGGGTTTCTATTCTTGATGTTAGCACAAACATTATTGTAAACTCACTGACTTTAATAATCTAAGTGATTTCTGGGATTATAATCATTTTGTAGTAAAAGCTATTATATTAATAACCGACTTTGAGGGTGTATCTTTTGGTCTATTTTATTATCTTGTCTTTTTTTTGTCTCTGTTCTCTTTTCCTTTCTTCCTCCTCCTCCTCCCCCAACGCAGACTTCTTTCAGAAAATCCAACAGTAA
Organism: Vombatus ursinus; assembly: GCF_900497805.2. Lineage (NCBI taxonomy): Eukaryota > Metazoa > Chordata > Mammalia > Diprotodontia > Vombatidae > Vombatus > Vombatus ursinus. Next base: position 5,574,952 of record NW_020950417.1, on the reverse strand, counting down.
ACTCCAAGGTTGAGGTTTCTGTAGTTGAAATATATAATAATGAACTCTTTGACCTTCTGACCAAGGACAACTCTGGAATATTTGGTGTAAAGCGTGATGTGATCACAACCAAGGAAGGAAAGAGTAATGTACCTCTGTTGACCTATGAGTGAGTACATCATATAACCTCTTATTGGAAATGTTTCTTCTACCAGGTAAGAAAGACACATATGACACAGTGAGGGTGAAAAAAATGCTATCCTAGACATCCAGATTAGCCATGTCAAGCTTTCCATCAACGGGGTAACAGGTACCCTAGCAAGATCATTATTACTCCCCAATCCACTATCTAACCTATTGCCATGTCATCATTGTCAAAAAGGTCAAAGTGCATAGCTTCCAAAATCAGCTATGTTTGGGTTACTTAAGACATGATCCACTTTCAGTGGAAGGTATTTGTTTTTCTTAGATGACTATACAAGTTATTATGAACTTTTCTGGTCTTTATAAGTCACCTGATACGTGATGCCTTCTTTAAATGGCAACAAATTTGTAGCTGGTTTTATCTTATAAATATGTTTACAAATAGATATGTTTACAAATAGATTTATGTGAATTAACAGATGTAAAAGGAATCTTATTTTAAATGAATTTAGAGCAACTTGTTATTTGAAATGATTTCTATGGTAATTCCTTGGTGGCTCAGGGGGTAGAGCACTGGATCTACAATCAGGAAGAGATCTGAGTTAAAATACAGTCTCTGATTTTTATTAGCTGTGTAACTTTGACCAATCACAGCTTCTGTCTGCCTCAGTTTCCTCCTTTGTAAAATATGAATAATAATAGCACTTATCTCACAGAGTTATTATAAAGATAAAATGAGAATACTATTTATAAATCACATTGCAAACTTGAAAAAGGTATGGAAATGCTGGCTATTACTATCATTATCAATGAAAATAATAAATGAAGAATTATTTTATTGAGCAAATAGTCACTTATAATTTATACATCTTATTAATCTAAATTTTCACCTGATAGATTTGCTTAAAACAGGAACATACCAATATTTGAAATCCAGAGAGAGAAGGAAATTTTAAAATGTAGAAAGACACAGCATTATATTTTTTATATTTTCTCAAACAGATGAGCAGGAGCAGCAAAGATTTCCTACTGTTAACTTTGTCTATAACCCTGCTTACACTTGTGGCACTCTCTTCTTCTTCCAGGACTGCCTCTATTTGGCCCTGTATGCCTCTTGGATTACTACACTTTTCATCTTTGATTGCTAATGGCACCCATTAAAGTTTAACAATAAGTTCCAGAAAAAAAAAGTTATTACCAATAAAAAAGTGAAGTAGACCAGAGAAAGAAAGAGGGAGAGGGAGACGGACAGGGGGAGAGAGAGAGAGAGAGAGAGAGAGAGAGAGAGAGAGAGAGAGAAAATGTGAGCCAAGATCAATGAGATATGAATTGACAGGCTGACAAGACTAATCAGACAGTAGGTCCAATCTAAGCTGTGTATCCATCATTCTCTGTAGGTCTTCAATAAATTTCTGTTAATCTTTCATTTGAATGAAAACTACTTTTAAAGAAGTACAAAAAGTCCAGAAGGCCCATTTGAAAGTCATAGTTATGTGCAAACCATTGAGGAAAATCCAGACTATATCCTCAAGCTGATTGTTAAGTGCATACCACCGAGCAAGCAAAATCCTTTTGGCTTTATTTATAATGTATTTTGTGTCTGGGTTTTCAGTCTTATTTTTTTTAAACAAACTAAGTATGTCAGCTAAGTTTATATAATGGAATTCTGTCAAGCCACATTAGGCATGAGAAGTTGGAAATTGGGGTACATAGGATGATCCCCCTGCCTTGCCCTAAACTTAGAAGGGTGGGTTAACTGTAGAACACTTCTTGTTTTCTGTAACAAAAAAAAAAAAAAAAAAAGCTGTTACCTAATGAAGATTCATTCTCCAGGCTTGTAGAAAGTCCTGCTGAATTTATGAAGCTTATCAATAAAAGCCTGCAGCTCAGAGTGAAACACCCCACACTGGTTCATGCTGATTCCTCGCGTTCTCACTTGGTGGTTACGGTTACTCTCACACTATCTGTCCCTTTTGATAGCTTCGGTAAGTAGAATGAACTATTTCTAAAATAATTCCTATTTCATTGTTTCTCCTGGCACATAGTAGGCACTTAACAAATGTTTATTAAATCAGATTGAATTGAAAGATGAAAAGTTTGTTCTTATTCCCTGTGATAGTGGCTCTCTTGTATTGCAGTCTCAGATCTCCTGGAGTCTTAAAAGGCTTTTGACCCACCCCAGCATGGCCTTACTGTGTGACCTGCTGTGGTATCTCTGTGCCCTACCTCCTGATGTACTAAGAACTCTGCTCAGGGCTTACCTAGGTTTTTTTTTTTAATCTTGCTTCAAAGCCAGACAAGGAAGCAAGATACTAGAGAAGACCTAGCTGAGAGCTTGCTGTGAGGAGGAGAAAGAGAGCCTATTATACCTGCTAGGATGATACATCTTAAGAAAAATGGTTCCATAGGTTTCCTTGTATACAGAAAGACTGTCCCCATTCAGCTGTTATGACAAGAGATTATATAGCAGGACATCAAAAGGCATAGGGAATAACTAATACAGATAGTCCATAAAGATTTGCTAAATGCTTACTATGTACCAGGCACTGTGCTAAGAGTTAGAGATACAAAGAAATGCCCCAAATAGTCCATGTTCTAAAGGAATTCACAATTCAGTGGGGAGACAACATGGAAACAACTATGTACAAACAATGCACACACACACACACACACACTAAACTGGAGATAATCAACAGAGGAAAAGCAATAGCATTAGGTTACCAAGAAAGGCTTTTTGTAGCTAGGACTTGAAGGAATCCAGGGAAGCAAAGAGATGAAGATAAGGAGGGAGAGAATTCCAGGTATAGGAGACAGAGAAAATGCAGAGTCTAATTCCTCTACCATATAACAATACTTCAAATACTTGGAATATAATTATTTCCTCCACCCAAGTCTTCTCCAGGCAAACAATCCCCAGTTTCTTTGACCAATCCTTATATGACATGAACACAAAGTCTTATGATCCTGTTTGCATGCCTCAGAACTGTCTTACGATTTCCTTACCTATTAGGGGATATTGGTTCTCTATTAGCCATTTTCATTCTGCCCTTTCCAGTCCATAGATTATTTTATCAATGCAAAGTAAGTTTATAAGATCATAGCTTTAGAGTTGGAGGATACTTGTAGATCATGTAGTTTAACTCATATTTTTACAGATGAGAAACTGAGGCACAGAGATGCTATGTTGCCCAGGGTCCCACTGGTAGTAGGGAGCAGAGGTAGAATTTGAACCCAGGTCTTCCTCTAGCCCACTTTCATTGGGAAGGTTCACTTCTAACATCTCATTGAACAGGCTCTTCCTTCTGATGTCCATTATCACCATTCCATTCATTCCAAGTAGGTGTCCTATAACTTCTTTGATCTTTCTTCCTTACCCTCCCCCCTTTTATTTTCTCTAAAAATGAGCACAGCTACCACCATAGCTTTAAAAATACCCGCTCTTTCTGGTCATCTAGCTTTCTTCACCAGCTGGAGCTCTTTCTGAACTTTAGTATTCTTGGTACTATTTTTGCATGGCTGTGCTACACTTTTGTATTCACTCTTCATTACCTTTCCTCTCATCCATCTTTTCTTTACAATGTCTTCCTCAAAAAATGAAGTTGGGCAGCAAGTTCTCTTTGCATCCTATTTGTGCTCTTTAGACAACTCTTCTTTTTCCTCCTACTCCTAATTCTTTCTTAGGAGATTCTTCTCACCCCTTCTGGACTGCAGATTTTTAGTCCAGAGACTCCTTCTTCTACTTTATCTTGACTCTTTAAAACTCTACTATTTCCAAATTTTCTGATGCATTTCCCTCCAACTTTTCCACCATTTCTACCATGGCTGTTTCTTCCTTTTGGTATGAATTGTTAGAAACCTTTTTTCTGTGAATAGAGCCCAAATCTGTTCCTCTACCAGTTCATCTCATTGTTCCTATTTCTGTCCTCCAGTGCCAAGCAGGACTAGTCTAATCCCATGCCATTTTGGACTGGTACAGATTTGCGATTTCATTAGTTCAGGAAATTCCTACTATGGAAATGTCCCCTAATGAACATCAGCAGCTCGTTCGCAAATTACAGTCTTAGAGAGTTGCCTATGAGGCAACTGAGAGGTTAAGGGACTTGCCTGGGATCACACAGCCAGGATGGGCCAAAGGTAGGATGTGAACTCAGATCTTCTTGACTCTAGGTCTAATCCTCTACTCCATCACACTGTTTCAAATCCCACCATATAATAGAAGTAAAATCAATATGTCAGCTTTTAGACAGAAAGTTCCCATGAGGTTCATTCATTGCAAAGCATATTAAAAATTGCTGGTGCTGTCTGTCCTTTACTCTTTTTTAGGTAGAAACAGAAGGTAAGGAGATGGAGGTCAAACCTTGTGTGATAGAGACCCTGGATTGATAGATCTAGGATGGAAGGGAGACTTCCTATATAGATCAGAAAGTATTAATATAAATTTCCCTCTGTGCCATTGGATGCCTACCAAAACTAAGATATCGATCAATCTATAAATGTAAATAATATAAACTCTTTTTAATCTATAATAAAACTATAAATCTAAATAGTTAGATATCTAACTAGATAAATAGGGGAGAGAGAGTTCCCAAATCAAAAAATCCCAATTTAGAATTTTCAATATACAGATTTTCATCTGCGTAGGAGTGATAATTTAAACCATTGGAGTTTCGAAGTTCACCAAGAGAGTATATAAACTGAAGAGACAAGGCCCCAGGGCTCCACTACTTATAGGGGACCAGATATGGATGATGAGTCAGCAAAGGAGACTGAGAAGGAACATTCAGACAAGGATGAGGAAAACTAGAAGAAAGTCATGTCATGAAAATCCATGGAGGAGAAGGCATCCAGAAAGAGAGGGAAGGGAGAAAAGGTCATCAATGTCAAATGCTGAAGAGAGATCATGAAGGATAAAGACTGAGTAATGGCCACTAGATTTTATAAGTGAGAGATTATATTGGTAACCTTTGGGGAAAACAGTTTCATATTTTATAGGGCTAGGAAAAATACTAATAAAATTCATCTGGAAGAACAAAAGGTCAAGAATATCAAGGGGGGGGGAAAGAAAAACAAAAAATTTTTTTAAAAATTTTAAAAAGAATATCAAGGGAATCAATAGAAATAAAAGTGAAGGAAGCTGGCCTAGCAGTAGCAGATTTCAAACTGTATTACAAAGTGGTAATCATCTGAACAAACTGGTTCTGGCTAAGAAATAGAGTGGTGGATCAGTGAAAGAGATTAGGTACATAACACACAATAGTAAATTACCACAGTAATCTAGTGTTTGATAAACCCAAAGATTCAAGCTTTTGGGACAAGAAACATTTGACAAAAAATTGCTGGGAAATTGCTGGGAAAACTGGAAAGCAGTTTGGCAGAAACTAGGTATAGACCAACTTCTCAAATCATATACCAAGATAGGTTCAAAATGGGTCCATGATTTAGACATAAAGGGTAATATCGTAAGCAAACTAGAGGAACATGGAAAATTTTACCTGTCAGATCTATGGATAAGAGAAGAATTTATGATGAAACAAGAGATAGAAAGCATTGTAGGAAGTAAAACATGGATAATTTTGATTACATTAAATTTAAAATGTTTTGCAAAATTAAAACCAATGCTGCCAAGATTAGAGAGAAAGCAGAAAACTGGTGGTAGGGGGAATTTACAGCAAGTTTCTTGGATAAAGACCTCATTCCTCAAGCATATAGATAACTGAGTTAAATTTACAAGAATATGAGTCATTCTCCAATTGATAAATAGTCAAAGGATATGAACAGGCAGTTTTCAAAAGAAGGAATCAAAGCTATCTATAGTCATATAAAAGAATGCTCTAAATCAATATTGATTAGAAAAATACAAATTTAAAAAACTCTGAGGTGTCATCTCACACCTATCAGATTGGCTAATATGACAAAAAAAGGAAAATGACAAATGTTGGAGGGGATGTAGAAAAATTGAGACACTAATGGATGGAGTTGTGAACTAACCCAATGGTTCTGGAGATTCTGGAGATTCCAATTTGGAACTATGCCCAAAGGGCTATAAAACTGTGCAGACCCTTATATCATTTCTAGATCTGTATTGCAAAGAGATCAAAGAAAAAGGAAAAGGACCTCTTTGTACAAAAATATTTATAGCAGCTTTTTTTGTAGTAGCAAAAAGTTGGAAGGGATGCCCATCAATTGGGGAATGGATGAATCAGTTGTGGTATATGAATGTAATAGAATACTATTGTGCTATAAGAAATGATGAACAGGATACTTTCAGAAACACCTGGGAAGATTTATATGAACAGATGCAAAGTGAAGTGAGTAGAACCAGAAGAATATTGTACACGGTAACAGCAATATCATACAATGATTAACTATGAATGACTTAGATGTTCTTAGCAAGACAATAATCCAAGCTGGTTCCAAAGGACTTATGATCAAAACTACTATCCATCTCCAGAGAAAGAACTGATGGCATCTGTGCAGATTGAAATAGTATACTTTTTATTTTCTTTATTTTTCTCTTGGGGGGAGTTTGGTCTCTTTTCTTTTGTAACCATGGCTAATGTGGAAATATTTTTTGCATGAATGCACATTTACAATCTATATCAAATTGCATGCCTTCTCAAGGAGGGAGTAGGGGAGGGAGAGAATTTGGAACTCAAAAATTTAAAAAACAAATGTTTAAGAATTTTTTAAATGAATTTGAGAAAAAATAAATAAAAAAAGAAAAACCAATTTCTTGAATGGTAGAGTCAAAACTGGGTTACAAGGGGTTGAGAAGTGAGTGGAATGTGAAAATGTCGAGTAGGTGTAGTTGGCATTTTCCGAGAGTTACACTCCTAAAGTGAGATATATAGGACAACCACTACTAGGACTATTTCCAAAGAAAACCAGGGAAAAAGGAAAAGAACCTATATGTTCTAAAACATTTATAGCAGCTCTCTTTGTGGTGGCAAAGAACTAGAAATTGCAGGGATGACCATCAATTAAGGAATGGCTGAATAAGTTGTATTATATGATTGTGATGGAATACTACTCTGCTATAAGAAATGATGAGCTCAATGATCTTAGAAAAACGTGGAAAGACTTGCACGAAATAATGAAGGGTGAAATGAGCAGAGTCAAGAGAACATTGTATACAATAACAGCAATATTGTTTTAGGAATGACTTTTAGCAAATAAGTCATTTTGACTATTATAAACATCCAAATGACTACAAAGGATATATGAAGAAAGATACTATCTGCATCCAAGGAAAGAATTGACAAATAGAAGTATGTATAAAATAATTTTACATATATATACATATACATACATATATCCATATGTACACACACACACACACACACACACATTTATGTCTAATGTGTCTAATGGTAGCCATCTCTAGGAAGAGGGGGAAGAAAAAAAGAAAAAAGAAATTTACATGATAACTATTATATATTTAAAAGGAATAGCAAGTTGTACATAATAGATTTGCAGTTTCACGTGTAATCTTTTTTATTATACTATGTTATGGTAATGTTTGCTCTATTTCATAAATTAAAAATAAAATAAATGTGAAAAAAAGAAAAAGAAAATAGGACAGGAAGACTAAAAGGAAAGGACTGTCCTCAGCAAGGAGGATCACTTCTTCTGCTAATATTGGAGCAAAGAAAAAGATAATTTAGGAGGAGGGGTAAAGTTGAACCCAGTTGAGATTAAATAACAAATAACTCAGTCAGTTGCGTGACTTCCTCTAGTAGCATTCAGCAACATAAAAGTAGGTGAGAAGGGAGATGGTGGGTTAGAGGTTTAGTAAAAGATGAGCCACTGTGGGTCAAGGGGAAAAGGATTTATAGGAGAGGAAAGCACAAAGCTAGACTGTTTACTATAGCATTAAGGCTTTGAAAGAAGGAAAGTGAGAACAAAGAAGGGTCAGTGAATTAGGAAATCAGGGAAAGAGGAATGATCAGACATTGCAGAGGATGAACTTTATATTGAGGAGAGATGAGGCCCAGGGAGTAATGGAATGATAGAAGGTTATGATCAGATAAAGAAATTTAAGGGTTCTCTGATCCTTGAGTTTGTGATGAGATCAAGGTCCTCCACATGTGTTGTTGAAGGGAAGTAAAGGAGAAAGCCGTTGGAATTGAGGTAAATGAACTGGGAAGCAAAGATATTTCCATTCAAGGTCACACAGAACACATTCAAAAGGGCACCAGACCACCATAGTTGAACCTCTTCAGATTCCCTAGAATCTTACCTGGACATTTACTTCTGCACTCTTCTAGCAACGAACTATGAATCTCACAAGTTATGGGCCAACTTGCTACTATGTTGTACAAATAGGTTGTACAAATCAATGTGCACTGATGGAGGTTGTAGCCTCACCAATGAAGGCAAAAAATCCATCAGAGCATCCTGGAAAACCAGTATATTCCAAGAAGTCCAAGAGGAAAACCTGAATAGACCTCACATGGGAGTCAATAATATGAGACAGGAATATAGGGTAGACTTTAGAGGTCATCAAGTCCAATCCTTTCATTTCTACAAGTGGGGAAACTGAGGCCTACATGGAGTTAAGTGACTTTCCCAAGGCCATAGCAGAACCAGATCCTCTTGATTCCCAGTTTTCCCCTCCCATAACCCCTTGCACAGCCTTACTTATTCAGAATCTCCCTTATTCTTGATATTGTCCCTTCTATCCTAGAGGAAGATTGCCACATGTCCAGTTGATCCAATCACAGCAATGCATAGTGGCAAGCCATTTCCTGGGACCAGAACACCTGGGATTGAGTTCTGGTTTTACTGCTTACCAGTTTATGTGATCTTGGGCAATGCAAACTCTGCGAGCTTCCATTTCCTTATCTATAAGAACAGGCATACAGGGCAGGGCCAAGAAGGCAGAGTATCAGGAAGAAGTACAGTGAGTACTCCCCCAAAACTCTTCTGGACAGATCTAGATAATGAACCAGACTGAATCCTGATTGGAAAATCCAAGAAAAAAACAAATCACAGTGAGTCATTTATCCAGCAGGTTGGTATAGGGAGATAGAGAAGTCTATAGACTCTGGGTATGGGGGGATAGCCAGAAGCTACTGGTGCTTTCTAGCACCCCAGTGCAAGATGAAGTCCCTATCCCATATGGAGCACTATGACTTCATGCAAGGTGCAGGAACAGGTGCCAACTGGCAGTGTTGTCACCCACTACCCAGTTCTGGGTCACAGATCTAGGGAACCCGCATCTAAAAGTAATCGTCCAGGTAAGCATTTACCAGGAGCAGCGACATGGTGTGGTAGGTAGAGCACTGGGCCTGGAGTCAGGACGACCTGAGTTCAGATCCAGCCTCAAACACTTACCAGCTCTGTAATCTTGAGCAAGCCATTCAACCCTGTTTGCCTCAGTTTCCTCATCTGTAAAATGAACTGGAGAAGAAAATCACAAAACCACTCAAGTATCTTTGCCAAGATGGACTCATGAAGAATCAGACACAACTGAAAAGGACTGAACAACAACAAAAAAGGAATTATCATGGGCCACGGGATATTTACTGACTGAGAAGCAAGTTCAGAATCAAACAGCAGCTGTGCGACTCCCAAAGAGTGAAGCAGGGTCTTAGTTCAAGTTCAAATTCAACCCAGCATGAAACCTGCGAAGGAACAATCAGGGCAAGAAGCAGACTAAAGTGAAGTCTATAGTTCTTTCACTCTGAAACAGCAGAGTTGTGGCAGTCTTCCTGTAGTGGTCTGCTGTGGCTCATACCCAAACCTAAGTCAGGAATTTGCAGAGCTCAGGCTAGGTGCAGGGAGAAGCGATGGTGAATCTTATTCCTGGATCAGACCGTGATGAGAGCACTGAAACAGGACACAAACCTGGAAGAAAATAATTCCAAAACATCTACAAGCAAAGTCTCAAAGAAAAACACAGCTTGGACACATATTTAAGAAGAATTCCTGAAAGAGGTAATCAAAGGGCTTTCTTTTTAGTTAAAAATGCTTTTATAAATTAAATTAGAGTGCTAGAGAAAAAGAAATGAGAGCTATGGGGGGGGGGGAAGATAATTGGAAATGGAATTAACAACTTAGTAGAAGAGGTACAAAACTTTGTTCAAGCACCAAACTCCCTGAATGTTAGAATGGACCAAATAGAAGAAAATGACTTCATGAGACAATAAGAAATATTAAAACAAAATCAAAAGACTGAAAAAGTAGAAGAAAATGTAAGATATCTTTTAACAAAAATAACTAACATTGAAAACAGATTGAGCAGAAAAAAAATTTAAGAATCACTGGACTACCTAAAAGCTATGACCAAAGCCTGGGTATCATATTTCAAGAAATCTTTAAAAAACAAAACAAAACAAAAAAAAAAAACAAAAACAACCTGCTCAAATCTCTTAAAACCAGAGGGCAAAGAAGAAATAGAATCCTCCAATCCCTCCTGAAAGAAACCCTCAAAGGAAAACTCTCATGAACATTATAGCCAAAATCTATAATTTCCAGGTCAAAGAAAAAATACTAAAAGCATCCAGAAAGAAAAAATTCAAGTAGCAAGGAGCCCATCAGAATTTCACATGATTTAACAGCCACAGATTCAAAAAAGTGGAGAGCTTACGATGATGTGGAACAATGATCCAGAAGGCAAAAGATATAGGCTTACAGTCAAAAATAACTTACCCAGCAAAACTAAGTATAATCCTACTGTGGAAAAAATGAACCTTTAATGAAATAGAAGACTTTTGGTCATTCCTGATAAAAATACTTAAGCTCCATAGAAACCTTGAAGTTCAAACATAGGAATTGAGAAACATAAACAAGGTAAACACAAATGAACACAAATAAAGGACTAAACAAAGATAAATTGCATACCATCTAATATGGGGAGATAAATACATGTGTCCCTTTTGCACTCTATTTTTTCTATCAACAAAAATCTTCCTTCTCCCCCTCCCTTCTCCCAGTTGAAAATGGAAGAAAAACACCCTCCCTGTTAGAAACATGTGTAGTCAAGAAAAAAACTAATTTTTACGTTGGTCACATCCAAAAGAAATGTGTGTGATGTGTGTATATACATATACATATATGCTAGTAACTTCTCATTGTATGATAGTATTCCCTCATGTATATACCATAACTAATTTAGCCACTTCCCAATTAATAGGCACCCCCTCAGATTTCAATTCTTTGCCACTTCAAAAAGAGCTGTGATCATTTTTATATATCCTTAGACTTGATTTTGCTTAGGACTAATCCCTCCCTTAATCTGTCTTCATCCTAATTCCTTCTTCCTTCTCTTTTCTTCTTTTCTCTTTTGAATGAACAAGCATGTTGATCTTTGCACTACGGAAATCAGTGGGTTTTTGTGAGGAAAGTGGTTTGTAAACTACGTAAAGTGCTATAAAAACATGCATTTTTAATCCCCTCCAGCTTCTTTTAGGGCTTTGTTCCATGGTCTCCAGCATCAACAACCTCTCCAATTCATGTTCTGTCTATGAATATGCTACCTGATGTCTTTAAAACAAACAAAAGCCTTTGACTCTCTTACCTACTTGACCTAAGTCTTTTTACTGCCAAGATTTTCAAGAGTAATCTGCCTTCCCACCCTCACAGAATCTCCAAAGCAGAAGGGAGCCCAGAGGCCAACTAGTCCAACCTATACTTGGAGAAGAATACTTTCTCATAACCAGCAAGAAGTCATCCAGCCTTTGCTAGCAGAACCTTTGACCTCCCAAGGCAGCCCATTCCAATTTTTAGCAAATCTCATTGTTAGGAATATTTTATTTTATCTAATTTTTTAAACTTTATTTTTTCAATTGACTTTTTCTTTCCTTCTTATCCCATCACCTTTCATTAAAAAAGAAAGAAAAACAAAAATCTTTTTTTTTAATTTTAGTATTTTATTTTTATTTTCTCCCAGTTACATGTAAAAAAAATTTTAATGAAAAACAGAATTCTTTTAACAACTATTCATAGTTAAACAAAATCAATTCTCATACTGGCCATATCCATACGTATATGTGTATGTGTGTGTATGGATGTATATAATTCATTCTGCACCCTAAGTCCATTACCAATCAGTGGGCAGGTAGTATGTTTCATCATGGGATTTTGGTTGGTCATTACATTGATCAGAGTTCTTAAGTCTTTCAAAGTTGTCTTTACAATGTTGTTATTCTATAAATTATTCTCATTTTTTTCATTCTAGTCTGTATCCTTTTATAAAAGTCTTCCCAGGTTGCTCTGAAATCTCTCCCTTCCTCATTTCTTTCAGAACAATAGTATTATTCCATTATGTTCACATACCATGATTTGTTTAGCAATTCCCCAGTTGATTGGCACCTCCTTGCTTTTTCTTTCTTTGCTATCACAAAAAAAAAAAGCTGCTTTAATTATTTTTGCACGTTTTGTATGGGTTATTAGATTTCCCTGACACCAAACCTAAACCTGCTTCTCTGCAACATCCACCCAGGATTCCTAGTTCTGTTCTCGAAGGCCAAAAACAAGTCTAATCTCTCCTCCGTACAATGGCCTCTTACACTCTGACCTCCTGTCCTCTCTTAACCACAGCACTGAAACGTCTCTGGAAAGTGGTCACCATTGACCTCTTAGTCATCAAATCCAGTGGTCTTTTCTCAGCCCAGAACCTTAAATTCCACAGTATTCAGTGTGTTTTTAGCCATTAACCACTGCTTTCTTTTTGAACTCCTCCCTTGGCTTTCATAAGACTATTCTTCTGCTTCTCACCCTGCTACTCTGTTGTCTTTACTGACTAAATGTACATATTTCTCCAAGATTCTACCCTGATATATCACTGTCCAGCTGAAGAAGCTTCAGTGGTTTTCTATTGTCTCTAGGATAAAATCTTCTCTGATTGGCATTTACCACCTTTCACAGTCTGGATCCGTCCTTTCTGTACAGATTGATTTCACATGAATTCCCCTTCCCATTGTGCATTCTATTTAAACTGGCCCACTTGCCAGATCCCATATACAACATTCCATCTCACACTCTGCACATGGAATAATTTTCCTCCTGACTTCCACCTTTTAGAATTCCTAGCTTCTTTTAGGGCTTGTCTCAAGTGTCACCCCCTACACAAGGCCTCACCTGAAGCTTCCCAAATAGTGCTTTCCTTCTTCCCATATCCAAATTATATTTACCTTGCATATATTTTATATACTTATACTAGTGAGTGAATGGAGCCATTCTTGTTTTTGTGGCCTTCATGCCTTGCACATGATAAGTACTTAATAAATGTTAAATTGAATTTAATTAAGTTGTTTGTATAGAAAGGCAGGGCACACCCAACAGGTAATGAAAATGGGTGGCCTGTGGAAGGGCCAAAAACCCATGACTAAACAGATGGGAGAAGGCCTGGCAAAAACACTGCCAGAGACTGAGTTTTTATGATATGGGAAAAAAAATGTTGCTGGTAAGTGAAAAGTGCCCCTGTTGCTGGGGTTTCTTGTGATTGTATTTATTTTTTCCTCCTCCATGTATTTATATTTAATAAATACCAAAAATATCATCACATTTACAGAGATAGCTAAACAAATACTTGAAAATGAATTGCATAACCTTGAAAAACTTGAAGAATATCATAGTTATTCAACTCAGCAAACCACTATTAAGCACCTACCATGGTCAGGACCTAGGGTTAGGCCTAGTAGAGTGGTCACCACCTTTAAGAATGGGACGAGGAAATGTCTGTTGCAACCTAAAGAATTTAAGTTTGATGTAAAGAAAGTCAAGGCTTATTGCATTAGGTTATCAAAGAGAGGCTGTGGAATCCCTTTTTCTTGGGGCCTATAAACATTAGGGTAGATTTTTTTTCTGCCTAGTCTAGTTGTTCTGGTGTTAATGAAAATGGAAACATTTGCTCATACTGTAACTTAACCTCTCTGGAAAACATTGTTAATTTGTCTTGAGACAAGTATTGGCAATTAGAGATTAGTTTAACATCCAACAGACAAATGATGATCCCCTCTTCCTTTTTTTTGCTTTTGGCATTATTGCCAAAAGAAACCACTAATTATCACTCTGCAGTTTTTCCAGTCCATATATAAGACGTGAAGTAAATGACAACAGTTTTATAGACCCGTAAATATGTTGAATCTGTTGGCCTCTGAACTGAAGGTTCAACATCAACAACCCTTGTGAAGTGAATTTGTATTTTCCCTATCATCTTTTTACCTCACAAAATACCAGTGGTTTCCCCCCTCATTTATAGCAGATCAACAATCAAGTCAAAAGCTGTGTAAAGAGATACTGTGCACAACCCCTCAGAGAGTAACAAAAAGTGAAAAGCCGGGCTTCTCTCCCCAAGGTCTTTCTCCAGTACCAATCCCCCTGGACCCCACAGAGCAACAGAAGCAGGTCCAAACCAAGTTACAACTTGTGGACTTGGCTGGCAGTGAATGTATTGGTAAGTTGACCCTTCCAGAAGTGATACCCTTGGCATGATAGCACTTAACTTGAACCTGTTTGCAGAATAGAGAGCTTGGAAAAAATGTGAGAAAGGCCTGATAAATGTTTGAGCCTCTGTACCTTACCACCCTTTGCCGATAGCTTTTTTTTTAATCTTCATTACATCCCAATGGGCCAAATTTTTTTCTCTTTCTTTTCCTTTTCTTTTTACAAGTCTAGTCTCCTGTCCCAAATAATGTTTTGAAAATTAGACTCCATATTATAAAGGAGCACTCGACCAAGCTTTTTAGCTGCTGACTGTTCAGCTTGTTACAGGACCAAAGTTAATGGTATCAATATATATAATATTTATATATGTATATATAAATGTATATGTACAAATGTATAAATAAAACTACATGGCGGGGGAAGCTGGGTGTCGCAGTAGACAGAGCACAAGTCCTGGAGTCAGGAGGACTTGAGTTCAAATCCAGCCTCAGACACGTAACACTTAGTAGCTGTGTGACCCTGGGTAAGTCACTTAACCCCATTGCCTAGCCAAAAAAAACCAAACCAAAACAAACAAACAAACAAAAAACTCCATGGAGGAAGATCCTTCCTGTGAAATCTTTATTCTGCTTTTTTTTTTTCTGACATAGTTATTCAATGATAGTCTTTGTGATATTTAGCAAAAACAAACAAAACCAGACCAGATCCCAAAAACTAAATTTGAAAGACAAGTAAGAATTGAGTGTGGCTTTGGTTTTCCTTAGGTATGTCTGGAGTGACAGGGACAATCCTGAGGGAGACCTCGTTTATAAATCGAAGCTTAGCGGCCCTAGCTGATGTTCTGGGAGCCCTGTCAGAGCACCGTGGTCACATTCCTTACCGGAACAGCAAACTCACCCACCTCCTCCAAGATTCCATTGGTAACTTTCTTTCCCTTCCCCCTTCTCCTGCTCTCCTGTTTTCACGTTCTGTACCATAAGGATATTCTGGAAGTACTCGGTGTAGTCTCTGCCTACCACATAAGACCAAAGTCCTATTTTCATCACGCTTAGTGATGCTGCAGTGAGCCTGGTTCTACTTATCCCCCTTGGAATGCTCTCCCCAATTCCATTAGGATCATTAGAGTTGCAGTAACTCGAAAGAAACGTAAGATGTGCAAATTTAGAGACATCTTCACTCCAAATGTTCACATGGACTATTTGTGCCTGCCCTGCGGTAAAGCCTTTCGAGCTCATATCGGTCTCATCAGACACATCAGGAACGCTGTCTGTCGTAATGATGTCATTTTGTCCTCTTCAACTACGAAGGACAGCAACCAACCAGGATCATAGGTTTAGAGCTGGAAGGGGAACTTGGAGTCATCCAGTCTAACTCTCTAATTTTTAGATGAGGAAATTGAGCCAAAGAGAGGTTAATTGTTTTGCCCACAGTCATAAATTTAGTAAGCCATAGAGCTGGACTTTGAACTTAGGTCCTCCGACCCCAATCCAACTTTCTATCTACCATACTAGTCTCTCTCTCTCTCTCTCTCTCTGTCTGCCCTGCACAATTTAGCATTAATTTTTAGCCATCTTACATTGCTTACTAATTGTTTTGTGTGTGGATTTCTTGTACCCTAAAATGGATTATAGGGACCTTAAAGACAGAGACTGTGTCTTCTGTGTTATCCATAGTGCTAGGCACATAATAGAAACTTAATGACTGGCTACTGATTGAATTGCAGGTAAGAAGGATGAGTCTTCTGTACTTAGGGAACAAGTGGCACCAATCTGTGGCATCCTAAGCAATTGTTGACTCCACTTTACCAATCTCAACCTACATGAGTTTTACTCCTCCTCTTCTCTCTCTTCTTTTCTCCTTCCTTTTGACCTATCCTTATCCCTTCTCCTCTCTCTTTTTGTATTCAGCTCCCTCTGCATTCATGAGACCTGCCCTAAAGAGCTGTATGCATAATTCAGGGCATTACTTTATAGCAGCTCCCCCACTCCCATCCCCACCCCAGTGGGAGAAAAAGACACAGGGAAAGAAGATGTCCATCTCCCTCTGTGGTCCAGCAGCTAGCTTCCATGAAAAGAAACTCACATTCAAGGGGGAGGCTAAAAAAAAAAACAAATACATAAAATGAAAGAACACTCATGAAAGCGCTTTGAAGCTAAAAACACTATGGAATACGACAGGGTTATTGCTTTTCTCATCATCATTATTAGCAGTCATATTCTTCAAATGCTTAACATGGGCTTATAGATAAAGGCTCACCAGAAGTAAGGAAGATACAGGAGAGAAAGAAGGATGGAGAGAGAAGTCAGATTTCTTATTTCACTTCCTTCTGGTCATCAGTCATCATTTTATGTGCCTCGATAATCTTAGGAGCCCCTGTGAGACGCCTGAGGGGTGAGGGAACGGATAGGAAGGGTCTTCTGTAGAATGCGTTATGTTGCTGACCCAGAAGATGGAAGAAAGTGAAGAATCAGAAAGTAGGTTTTCTTCCTCTATGTGTATGTATTTACTTGGGTTTTTTTTTTTTATTAAAAGGGGGTGATGCGAAGCTATTGGTGATGCTCTGTGTGTCCCCTTGCCAGAAGTATTTGGCAGAAACACTGCAGTCCCTGGGGTTTGGAAGCCGAGCACGGCAAGTTCAGAGAGTCCGAGCCAAGAGAAGAAATCTGCTTGTGTCAGGCAAATCGAAATGAGAGAGGAGATTCTAACGGATTAAAAATATTAATGAGTTCCTCATCCTGAAATATATCTTCTTGTCTGAAAGCCATGATTTAAAGTGTAAGCTGCCAGAAAAAAATAAACTCTTTTCATTTGGACTTCATAAACATAGTTTTATTCCAAGAGAGGAGTAATAAACATTGACAAGAGCTCCCAAACAGTATCAGTAACAAATCATCAAAGAAACCATAAACTTCAGAATCTGAGATGGGGGTAGGGGTGAGAGGCCTAAATGAAATATTTTATCAGACTGATCTTTTTCTAGAACACCATCGAGCCATTGATAGAACCGGGAAAGGAAGAAAACTGCAACTGTGAAAATAAAACCTATAGCATTCAACCAAGCTGAAGGGGGTAGCAGTGGGGGTGGGGGTGGGGGTGGGGAACCACTGTGCCAGGGATTACCAGGCCTGCTTCTGCAGCAGTTTCCAGCTGTGTCAAACATTGCCCCAACATTCATTTTAATTCCCTTAAAAATTAAAATCATAAATCTAACACTTTTATGGAGAGAAGCTGGTTCCCATATCAAATTCAACAGCAGGGGTTGCAACTCCAAAAAGACGGACCTTCGTGAGGCTTTGCGAATGTCATGATTGGTAACAGATGCGGCTGGCTATATCTGACCCTGGACTTTCACGGTGGAGCTAGGTTTAGAAAGTGTGAGGTTATCCACATCTTCAGCCCTTGAGGAGGAGGGAAGTGAGGCCAAATAGCCATTCTGAGTACCATTCCATTTTCATAGAGGGGCAAGTCCTCTCTTAGAAACTCAGGCCGTCTCAAGTTGCCATTGTCCATGGTGAACAGCCATCCCATGGGAAAAGACAGGGGTCTGCACTAGAGGCCAGGAGCATCACTCAATTTTTCACCAGCAATTTAATGCTGGCTCTGAAAATGGGAAACTTTGTCATGGGGTAATGAAGAGATGTTTCACGTGGTGGTGGCTTGGTAGCATGAATGGTTTATGTATGTACGAGAAAAAAATATCCTCAGGTTTCCCTCATTCCCATGTGATAGGAAGAGGAGAGTTTTTTTCTCTAGTCCCTAGTTAGCATAGACTAAACAACTCTTTGGTTGGTGCCCTATGTGCCAAACCAAGACTCCCAATTGGTCCCCAGCTGTGCCACATAATGATAGGTCTGTGAGATATGTCCCCTTAATCACCATATGCATAATGATCCAGAAGGAGATGAAGCATTTCCTCATCATTTTAAAATCATGGAGCAGCTGCCATTGGGGGTGCCCTTATCCTCTTGCCTTCCTGCTCCCCACCTCCTCTCCTGCCCCCACCCCCACCCCAGGCAGTCCCAGAACTCAATCTGGGTTTCTCAACTGCTTTCGTGGCTTTGATGAAGTGGGAGTCACCTCATCCTCATCTCACTTGTCTGTTCAGGGAGATGGAGGGCCAGCAAGCTTCACCATCATCCCTGCCTCTGTCTCTTAAGGCCTTCAAACCTTACCCTGTAGGACCCTCCCCCCCCATCTGACCTAATGACACAACCTCAGGACCCCTGTGCCTTTCTCTCCACCCTGCAGATGAACTTTCTTTTAGGTATTACCTATCCCAATTAGTGTGTGAGCTCTGAGAGTAAAGGCTATCTTGTTTTTTTCTATTTGCTTCCCCAGGCCTTTGGCACATAGCAAACACTTAATAAATGCTTTTTTCATTCATTCCTCAATTCATTTTCTCATAGGCCTGGGGAACAGTAACAGTTCATGGCAGGCCATAACAAAAACTGATTTCACTATCTGCACAGTAATTAAACAAGTATTAACTGAGCCCAGTACAAAATGTACAGAACATTGTTCTGCTGTCTAGTATTCAAAGTGTTCCAAGAGAAGCAAAGGAGAAATGATCATCTGAGGAGCCTTCACCTTCCCTGACAACGGAAACAGAATACTCTAGAAATCTTGTGAGTAGAAGAGGGCAGAGAAAGACACAAAACACCCCAACTATTTGGTGCCCTTAATATCCTCCAAGGAAGAGGTGAAAGACAAGAAGACATAGAACCAGAAACATGCTGTTTTTCTTCAGTAATGCTGCTTACCTTTCTGACCCTAATCCACATCTCCTTGCTTACCCTATAAGGTCAGAGAGCCGAAGCTCTGCTTTGAAGACCAAATATGGAAGGAAAGACTGTGCAGTGTTTTAGAGATAAACATTAAACACTGTTAGCTTTAGATTAACCTTACTGGAGCCTGGGATTGAGCCTCTTTGCATCCCAAATAAGTTGAGAGCCAGTAATGCCAGATCTTCTAGGCACTGGCCTTGAGAGTCTATGGAAGTTGAACTACTCCCCTCCCCATCCAAAAATAAATAAATAAAAATAGTCATTGCTATGATGAAAAGAGGAGTAGGAATAAGCACTGGATTTGTGATTTCATTTGTAAGGAGAACTCCCAAATGAAGAAGTCCCCTCTATTAATACAGCTTGGTACCTTCTTTTCAATTTATACTCAGAGAGTTGTCCTGAGGGTGTGGCGGACAGATTAAAGGATTTGTCCAGTCACATAGCCAGTATGTATCAGAGGAAGCACTTGGACTCGTTTTCAGCCCTTCTATTCACCCTGCTGCCTCTGCTAAAGACAGACTTATTAAAAAAGCATCCTAAAAAAGACAATCATTCCTAGAAGATGGATGACAATGGATTAGCAATCAGTTTCTGCCCTTTGCCTAGCACAACCTGGCTTGACGCCAGGCCATACAGAATTCCTGACTCCTAGAAGAGAGAAGAAAAGAGAAAAAAGAAAATTAAAAACCATTCATTGCTCCTCTGCCCACACAAAGTTTAGGGAGTCATTATGCTCACTACCATTCCCTCTTCCAGGAAAGGATAGAACTTAGTGAGAGAAAGAAAGAGAACTCCACTCTCAAGGCCAACCAAGAGCCATTCACCAAGCTTTTATTAAGCAAATACAATAAGCCAGGCATTGTGCTAAACACTGGAAATACAAAGAAAGACAAAAGGCAGTCCCTGCTCTCAAGGAGCTCATAGTCTAATGGGGAAAACATTAGACTGCATACAAAGATGCACACAAAATCAATTGGGGATAATATCAAAAGGAAGGGACTAAGATTAGGGAGGACTGGTAAAGGTTTCTTGCAGAAAATAGGACATTAGCAGAGACTTGAAGGAAACCAGAGAAGTCAGGAGAGAGAGATGAAGAGGGAGAGAGGTCCAGGCGTGGACATTCCTGGACAACTGGTGAAAATGCTTGGAGTTTAGAAGAGAGAGAAAGGGATAGGGCACAGGATATAATAATAATATTATGTAATATAATTATTATACTATATTACATAATATATCAAACTATATAAATAATAACAGGGTATAATAATAGAGGCCAAACCTCTATTCCTCTATTCATTTTCATGGGAAAAAGAAAGATAGATAAAGGCTAAGAAAGAACAGTACCAAGGGGCTACTCCTCTCCTGGTTGTCTAGAAGGTAGGAAAACAAAATTAGGAGAGAAACTACAGAAATTCTGATTCTCAAAGCTCCACCTTCTACTTCTGATCAGGTAAAACTACATGGTCTTACTCATGTTTCTCCTTGTTAGGATCCAAGGCAACGATTTTTTTTTTAATGGATACCTTTTGTTTTTATATCATACTTTTCCAAATATATCCTGCCCCCTCCTCTAGCCAGAATATCATTCCTTGCAAAAACAAACAAAAAAGAATAAAAAAGAGAAAACAGCAAGTCAGAAAAACTAATACAAACATCAAGTCTGACAGTATATACAGAATTCACACCTATAAGTCCCTGCCTCTTCAAAGAAAAGCAATAGGTGCATTTTTTCATCTCTTCTCTGGGTCACTATAATTACACAGCAGCCATTTTTAGGTATTTGGTATTTCCATTTCTATTGTTGTAGTCATTGTGTATATTGTTTTCCTGGTTCTGCTTACTTTGTTCTACATCAGTTGACATGTAAGTTCTCATGTTTTTCTGAATTCTTCATATTAATTTTTTCCCCTTAAAGTCCAGTAATTCCCCACTATATTCATGCATTCCAACTTGTTTAGCCATTCCAGTGTGTGAATTTGTGCTTAATTATGCTTATCTGTCACCAGGGAAGGTCAGTTGTTTTTTTTTAAATTTGGGGTGCTGGTATGGGGAAAGGGATGAATGATAGTGTTTTGTTAAAAAAGAAAGGAAAGAACTAAGAAGGTCATTGAAGTATTTTCTAAAGCCAGATGGGAATAAAAGGAGATTTAGAGACAGATACAGATAAGCCATACAACTTTAAAATAAAAATACTGAATTCATTATATGTTTTAAAAAAAACAAGGGCAAGCTATTTGTAATGGAGATTAGTGGTTTCATGTACAAGCCTCTTTTTTTGTTCCATGAATATGGAAATGTTTCTGTTAATTGGTGTTTGCCAAGTATAGAATAACAAAAATTAAAATTATTCTTAAAAATATGTTTAGTCATTTCCCAATCAATGGGTATCTACTCCCAGTTCTTTGGAACCACAAAAAATTCTGCTATGAATATTTTGGTGTATGTGGGAAGTTTCTTCTGTCTTTGGCCTCCTTGGAGCATTTGCCTTGTAATGAGCAATGGGGTCTCTGAGTCAAAAAATATGGACATCTGTGGTTGATTAAGGGAATAAATTAGGTGCACAATATACAGTAGTAAATGACCATAGATTCAAAGTTATTGAGGCAAGAACTTACTATTTGACAAAAACTACTGGGAAAACTAGGAAACAGTCTGGCAAAAACTAAGCATAGAACAACATCTCACACTATATATCTAGATAAGGTTAAATTAGGTACATGATTTAGACGTATAGGGTGATATCATAAGCAAATTAGAGGAGCATGGAAATGTTTACCTGTCAGATCTATGGAGAAGGGAAGAGTTTGTGACTAAGCAAGAGATGGAGAGGATCACAGGAGATAAAAAGGATAATTTTGATTACATGAAATTTAAAAGGTTTTGTACAAACAAAACCAACACAGCTAAAATTAGAAGGAAAGCAGGAAACTGGGATATGTTTTTTTCAGCAAGTTTCTCTGATAAAGGTTTCATTTCTCAAATATATAGGCAACTGGGCCAAATTTATGAAAATAAGAGCCTTTCCAAATTGATAAATGGTCAAGTGATAGAAACAGGCAGTTTTCAGAAGAAGAAATTTTAAAATGTCAATTAGAGAAATTCAAATTAAGATAACTCTGAGGTGCCACCTCACATCTATAAATTGGCTAACATGACAGAAAAGGAAAATGACAAATGCTGGAGGGGAAATGGATAAATAGGACACTAATGCATTATTGGTGGAGTTGTGAGCCAGTCCAACCATTCTGGAGAACAATATGGAACTATGCCCAAAGGACTGTAAAACTGTTCATAACCTTTGACCTAACAATACCACTTATTGTTCAGTTGTTTGGTAGTATCCACTCTTGGTAAGCCCATAGCATGCCAATACTGCCCATGGGGTTTTCTTGACAAAGAGACTGGAGTGGTTTGCCATTTCCTTTTCCAGGGCCGCAAGGTAAACAGAGGTTAAGTGACTTGCCTAGGGCCACACAGCTAGTGTCTGAAGCCAGATTTGAACTCAGGTCTTCTTGACTACAGGCCCAGTGCTCTATCCTATCTAACTGCCTTCAGCATTACGACTACTAAGTCTGTATTCCAAAGAAATCAACAAAAGGGAAGAGGACCTATTTGTACAAAAATATTTATAGCAACTCTTTTTGTGGTGGCAAGAAATCGGAAATTGAGGGGATTCCCATCGAATGGGGAATGGTTGAATAAGTTGTAGTATATAATTGTGATAGAATACTACTGCGCTGTAAGAAATAACAAAGGGGAAAACCTGGAAAGACTTATATGAACTGATGCAAAGTGAAATTAGTAGGATGAGAAGAATATTGTACACAGTAATAACAATATTGTAATGATAATCAACTGTGAAAGACTTAGCTACTCTGATCAATACAGTGATTGATGATAATTCCAAGGGACTTATGATGAAAAATGCTATCCACTTCCAGAGAGAAAACTGATGAACTCTAAGTGCAGACTGAAGCATTTTTTTTCACTTTATTTTCTTTGCATGACTTCAAATGCATTGTACTGGTTGCTTTTTTCAAGTAGGAGAGGGGCTGCGGGAAAATTAAAGCTGAAAATTTTTTAAAAAAGCAACAAATAAAAAATATGGATATTTTCATCACTTTTTAAAAAAGCTTAATTCCAAATTGTTTTCCAGAATGGCAGGACTAATTTTTAACTCCATAAACAGGATGTTAGTATGCCTGACTTCCTATAGCCTTTCCAACATTGAATATATTCATCTTTTGTTCATCTTTAGTGCAATATCTTTTATCTCCTAAATTTAGATTCCTGGAGGTAGTGTCCCTTTTTCAAGGAGGAAGTCAGTTTTCAATTAAGTGAATACTATTCTAATAATGAACAGAAAGCCTCCTCTTTAGCCCACTCTGTATGACTCATTGGAGACTATATTTTTGAATTAAGGGAATCTTTTCCTATTAGTGAATAGAAAGCTGTTCCTTAAATGGGCGACCTGTTGGGGGACACTTTTGTATTAGCTGGAGCCAAGTGAGAGAGGGGCAGGTTATTCTAGACCATCACCATCCCCATTCAAATAGCCAAAACATTTCAGTCATTAACTATGATATAGCCAAGGATTCTTAAACTGAGGGAATCTTATAACAGTCTCCTCTATTAGTAGTTTATTATTTTTTGGTTGTCTAGACTTAAGAAAATAATGGAAAAAGTATTAATACTACAGATTAAACTTACTAGTATTTTTGCATTTTAAGAAAGCTAAACATTAAGAAATTTAACATTTAAGAAAGTTAAAGGAGCAGCTAGGTGGTTCAATGAATACTGCACTGGCCCTGGAGTCAGGAGGACCTGAGTTCAAATATGTCCTCAGACACTTGATACTTACCACCTGTGTGATTCTGGGCAAGTCATTTAACCCCAACTGCCTCACCAAAAAAAAAAAAAAAGTTAAACATTTATTAGCATACCCCTGGTAATAGGTATAAAGATCTTCCTGCAAAGGGAAAAGCTGGAGTATTTCTGGAGGAAGTAGCTTCTCAAGTTCCAAGGAATGATATTACCATCATGCAAGAGGTCTTCTCACAACATACAAGGGAAGAAGAGATAGTTATGGTGATGACTCTTTACTGAGGGACACAGGCAACTATTAGTTGTGGAGCATATATCCAGGATGCAATGGAGAACTGCCCAAGAATTCTCAAACTTGATAACCATTACTTCTGGTGATTCTTATGAGAAACTATAATATAAGGAACTAGAAAGCATTGCTAATGATCACGAACTCATAAGAAAAATGAAAACAAACGATGAAAAACTAAAAACTTTGAGGGCACAGGTAGTGTTTTAATCACTATCGATGATTAAAGATTGAAGATACAGAAGAGAAAGGCAAATTGAGTAGGAGAGGAGCCAAATAACAAAATGCTGTCTTTGAATGGGGATTTGAATTTCTGGACCACCAGTTAAAATAATGGAATAACAGGATCTTAGCAAGAAATAGAATACCTAACAAATAAAGCATACTTACCTTGGGGCTTTTGAATCTCATCAAGAAGTCTTTAAACGGATAATGGGGACAAGAAGAGAAGGAACTGCCAACTTTGATCTTCTTAGCTTGATGAATGGCAGAAGAGGGATAGAAGATGATATCCCAGAAGAAAGTCAGTAATAAAACCTGTGATTTCCGATATTTATACTTAAATGCATAAAATATGGGTAATTAACAGGGTGAGCTAGAAATCCTAAGGAAGTAAAGTTGACTCTATCACTAACAGGATGGATGAAGGATGAAGAATGGCTAATATGCATGACAGAATTAGAATCTAAAACCATCACAACAGTCTATAATAAAGGGTCAGCTTGATTAAGATGAAATTTCATGCAGATAAATGTAAAATTCTATACTTGGTTCAAAAATCAATGTCAAAAAGACAGCATAGAGGAGACATGACAAATTGCTTCTCTGAAAAAAGATCTGAGGATTTCGGTGAACTACAAGCTCGATATTAAGTCAACAGTGTGATATGGCAGCCCAAGACTGATGCTATCCTAGCCTGCATTGAGAAGTATAGTATCCAGGACTAAGGATGTTGTAGTTCTATTTTACCATGCCCTGCTCTGGCTACATCTAGAGTACTGCAGTCAGTTTTGGACTTTTTTAGGAAAAGCAAAATTAGAGAATTCTTTAAAAATAAGTGGAGGAGGAATGATGATATGGATGAGAAGACTTAGGTGTTTATTAATAAGCACTTATTAAATGCCTACTCCATGGCAAATACTCTGAGACAAAGTTAAAAATGAAATAATCCCTACCCTCAGTGAGCTTATATTCTATTAGGGAAAGCCATATGCATCATATATACAAAAATAAGTACAAATTATTTGGAAGAAGAAAGCACCAATTGGGAACAGAGGTGATGACACTCTTAGAGATATTGGGTGAACTCTGCCTCCAGAACTTCTCTGAGCTTTGACAGGCCTCTATAGTACTTCTCAGATATCTCCAGCCATGCCACTGCCCAGGTATGCCTACCTCCCTGCCCAGTGTTTGTTAGTCCTATTTGTGGATTGACTTCTACCATTAGAAAGTTAGCTCCTTATGAGCAGGGACTGTCTGGCAAGCAGACCAATCTGGCTGGACCAAAGAGTACTTGAAGGAATGTGACAAATTAAAAAGTGAGAAATGTTTGAGCCAAGTTGTGAAGGTCTTTAAATGTCTCCCTTCTCCAAAAAGGAGTTTGTATTTGAATTTAACGGTAAGAAGGACCTACTAGAGTTTTCTGAGTGTGGGAACGATACAGTCAGACCTATGCTTTTAGGAAAATCACTCTGGTATGGTGTGGAGGCTGTATTAGAAAGGAGAGAGACCAGTTAGAAAGCTATTATGATAGTCTAAGTGATGAGGTCTTGACCTAGGGTGGCTATGTAAGTGCAAGAAGGGGATAGATCTGAGAGATTTTGTACAGGTGGAAATGGAGAGATTTGGCAACTGATTGGGTGATGAGGGAGAGGAAAGAATCGTGGATGGCACAGAGATTATATACACAGATGACCAAATGGATAGTAGTGCCCTCTATAGAAATAGGGAGCTTTGGAAGGTGGAAAAAGTTTGGAAAAGAAAGATGAAGATGGAAAAAGGAAAGTTCTATTCTGGACACATTGAGTTTGAAATGACTATAAGATATCCAGGTCAAAATGCCTAATAGGCAATGTGATGCCAGGGTTGGAGAGATTAGGGGATGATACATAGAGCTGGGAGTCATTATCATAAAGAAGAGAATTAAAACCTTGGGAGCTGATGAGGTCACCAAGAGAAGGTATAGATAGATAAGAGGGCCCAGGGCAGAGTCCTAGAGTATGCCCCCAGTTAGGAGATGGTGATATGGATGATAATCCAGCAAGGGTGAATGACAGGTTCTCAGATGGGTAGGAGGAGACTCAATGTCATAAAAACCTAGATAGAAAGAGTAAACAGGAAGAGGAGAAAATCAATAGTGTCACATGCTTTATGGAGGTCAGAAAGAATAAGGAGTGAGCAAAGGTCATCAGTTTAGCAATATGGATTAATTGGTAACTTTAGAGAGAAGAGTTTCAATTGAGTGGTGAGGTCAGAAGCAGCTTGCAAAAGGTTCAGAAATGAGTGAAAGGAAAGGAGGTAGGGGCAACAAGAATACAGTTGGGTTTTTCCCCCTTAAGAGTTTGGCTGTGGGGGGCAGCTAGATGGCGCAGTGGATGAAGTTCCAGCCTTAGAGTCAGGAGGACTTGAGTTCAAATTTGGCCTCAGACACTTGACACTTACTAGCTGTGTGACCGTGGGCAAGTCACTAAACCCTGATTGCCTCACTAAAAAAAGAGTTTGGCTGTGAAAAGAAGGCAAGATATCTAGTGATAATATAGCACTCCCTTTGGGATACCTGATGGAGGGGCCCTTCCTGTCAACCATACTGAGCCAGAACTCCATGGGTAAATTACTAAAGGGGCAATCCCTACTCCTCCAGTCTCCTTCCTGCTGCCCTTGATGAGAAACAATGATTCTCTGAGTCCCCAAGAACCCAAGGTATATTGGTCAACTGAAGCAGTTGTGGAAACAATGTCAGAGGCAATGACAGAGCAGAGGCAAAATGAGGGAAAGGGGAGAGTCACTAACAGAGAGACACCCCTAAAAAGAAAAGAATCCATTTGAAATTGTTTGAGCTGTACTCATTGGAAGCTAAATGTAAACTAGTTAATGAGCAGCCCTGTTGCAAAAGTCCCATAAACAGTTGATAGTAGCCTCTCAACTAATTGAAAATATTCTATGATTGTCTGTTTCTTAGTTGTTCCCTATCTTTGCTGGAAGAAAACTGCCTGTTCTATTACTCATTTATCTTTCTACTGTGGGTATGTTTTATATTCTACCCAACTTCTTATGGGGGGGAACCACTTAAGACTAGAGCCATCAGGAATCTGCAGTAGGGGTTTAATTAGGACCCTGGGAGCCTAATTCTCTTCCTCAAAAGACACACAATCTCAAAGAAATGAACCTAGGCCAAATCAAGAGGGCAGGATAAAGACAGAGAATCACCAATTCACCAATCTCAGAAAGTGCCTAGATAGAATAGCTTGAGGGGGTGATAGGTGGCGAAGTGAGGAGGACTTTTTAAGGATGGGAGAGATCTTGGTATGTTTGTAGGCAGTAGGAAGGAAGCAATAGTTAGGAAGAAATTTGAGAGAGACAGAGACAGAAACAGAGATGAGGGAGAGAGGGAAGCGGGGAGAGAGTGAGAGAGAGAGAGAAGGAGGGAGAGCAAACACAATGAGAGACAGAGAGAATATAATTATGAAGCAATCTGTTGAAGGAGATGGGTATGGGGTCAAGGACATGTGTAGAGGTGTTGACTTTGGCAAAGAGAGAATGGGAAATGATATCAAAGAGTTTTGAAATGTAGAACAGGAGAAACTTACAGTGGGAGGAAACCTAACAGTGAATGGCTTTTATTTTTGTAGTAAAATATGAGGGAGGTTGAGAGACGCAAGAAGTTTTGAAACAGCTGCTATGGGGAATGCAACAGAAAATCAATTACACAGGAGTAAAAGGATTGCCTTTCTTCAGTGAGGGTCTAAATGATATCAGATACATAAATTTGTAGTCAATCCAGTTCCCCAAATTGACTTCCTCCAATTCCATTCCAAACAGAGTGAACAGAGAAGGAAAATGGTAGGAATAATCCATAGCATAGTATTGGACTCCTTAATTGTAGCAGCCAGGATTGTGAAGGAAGTAAAGAGAGGCCAGAGGAGGGGGAGATTGCTTGAGACAGCATAGAGGATTGGAGGTCATGGTAAGGATGAAGAAAAGGTTTAGAAGGAGGGAAGCATAGGGAGAGATAGAGTGATAAGAGGTTATGATAGGACAAGGAATATCAGAATTCTTGATAATGGAAGTAGAAAACTTGTAGGTAACAGCAACATCAAGAGAATAAGGTGGTTAAGGTAGAGTGGAGGAGGTCATGATAATTGAGGAGACTAAAGATCTGGGAAGCCTGGGTGTTTGAGGGAACATCAACATGTATGTTGAAGTCCCTTGGTATTAAAATGGAAGATATTGGCATGGGAAAGGAGATTGTGACCTAGGCAATGAACTCCTTGAGAAAGGAGGAAGAATGCCCTAAGAAGCAATGGATAGCTGCCACCAGGATCTGGATTGGGTGATGAGTTGATAAGTTTAGATAGAGTGAACTTCAAAGGAGTAGAGGTTACTGAGTGATGGTGGTAGAGTAAGAGTCTAGAAGTGGGAGTGAAAGTAAAGAATATTCTCTCTGTTTTGTGGGACCTGTATATTGGGGTTATAGAGAAGTCACAGCCAATTCTAGAGGGGATAGGAGTCTCTTCAGGAGGAAGCCAGATCTCCATGAGTATCAGAAAATGACAAGAGCATGAGGGACCTAAAATGAAGAGAAGTTTGTTAATTATGTAACAGGAATTTCATAGGTTACAAAGGAAGGGTTAGGCAGAATTGGAGTGACACATGGGAGGAATAAGGTTGAGGGAATAAGACTGGAATGGGAGTTGGGTAGAGGGGTGGTTTACTATTAAGCAGCTCAAGATTCAGTATCCCAGGGATTGGGAGAGTTTGCTGGCCATAGGGGATGGAACTTCAGAGATTGAAATGCTCCCTTCCTTGCCGCCTGCCTTGCGATGACTTGGCTTTGCCTCTGGGTGGTACAGCCTCCTCCTGGCTTCAAGGTATTCATAATAGCTATCTTCAAATATTTTAAGAGCTGTCATGTGGAAGAAGGATTAAATCTGTCCTACTTGGCCCCAGAAGGCAAAAACTAGGAGCAAGAGCAACTCATTGCACAGAGGCAGATCAGCACTTGGTGTGAGAGGGAAAAACAAAAACAAAAACAAAAAACCAACCTTCTTAATAATTAGAACTCTCCCGAAGCGGAATGAGCTGAAAGGAGAGAGGCTGACTTTCCTCTCCCTCAATGTATTGTCAGAGGCTGGAAGATGTTATCAAAGGCTCCTTGGTCAGCTCAGGGTTGGTTTAGAACGGTCTCCAAGATCCTTTCAAGCTCTGGGATCCTGGGACTCTGGGCAGAGGAGTTTCTGAGAAGAGGAATGTGAGTGGGTGGAGGTAGGATGGGTTGACACACATGCACATCTGCACATGTCTGTATTTGGAGACCCAGAGGGTAAAAATCTCTACCCTACTTAGCACAACCACAAGCTCTCACAGGTTTTAGATGTTGCACAACAATCCATCTGCATTTTTTAAAGTGTAGGTTAGAAGAGAACAAAACAAAGCAGTGATAGGGGGAGAAAACCTACACAACTGAAGGCTCACTCCTTTCCATTGGGGCTGTCCAAGAATCACAGAATATAAGAGCTGGAAGGGACCTCAGCAGCCGTGCTGGAAAAAGCAACCCCCACTATAACACATTGGACAAGTGGCCATCCAGCCTCAGCCTAGTCACCTCCAAATAGATGGAACCCACTACCTGCCCAGGCAGCACGTTCCACTTTCGGACAGCTCTCATTGTTACAAAGTCTCTCTTTACATCAAGCCTTAACTTATTCCAGTAGGTTCCACCCGTTACTTCTGGTTCTTCCCTCAGAGGCCAAACAGAACACATTTATAATAGCCCTTCAGATACCTGAACACGTTTATTTTGTCTCTCCCCTTCCCCCACCCAAATCTTTTCTTCTCTAAGATAAATATCCCCATTCTTGCTCTTCACATGACATAGATTCTAGGCGTTTCCCTATCTGTCCACATTCTTTCTCCCACTCTCCTTTGTAAACAGAAACACACAGCCCTGATAGTACATTGTCAATGGCTTACTATTATCTGCTGAATAAAGTCCAGACTCAGCCTGACATTCATGCCCTGCACAATCAAGCTCTGGCTTCCTAAGGCCCTAGGTCTGAGATTCTGTGCTACCTTTCTGAGGCATCATAGGTCTAGAGCTGGAAGGAGACTTTAGAAACATCTGAGTTATCTTGATTGGTAGGTGAATGGGTAAGACTCATGTTACCCACAATTACCTAGCTGGCCTTAGATCATGCATTCTATCTAATCTACCATGAAATTAAGGCTCCTACGTAGTAAGAGCATCTTGCCACCTGTGGACATGACTATCCCTCCACTCTTGCCATAACCCCTCACCACTCACCATCTCTTGCTTTTTTTCTTACTCGGGAAACAAAAAATGCTACTATTGCTACCAGAAAAGACGGGACAGTGAATTTCCCAGTGGTTTCACTCGCAATCTCTGATGCCTCAGACCAAAACTTCCTGCCTTGGCTCCCACTTCCCCTGTGGGTTGTATCTCCCATTGGAATGTAATCTCCTAGAGGCCAGAGAAAGCCTCATTTTTGTATTTGTATCTCCAGCATCCAGGACAGTGCCTGGTACATAAGAACTTGTTCACTCCTGGAGTCTAATCTCATTTTACACATATGCAAACTGAGTCCACAAGGATTAAGTTACTTATCCCAGCTCATACTTATTCCACTACTCTTCAAATACCCTTTGCTTTAACCAAACTGAACTTTAAAATATAAAAAGGGGTTTGAGAGATCAGATCTTTAGAGCTAGAAAGGACTCAGATCAGTAGAGGATTAGTAAATCTTCTAATTCTCGTCCTCCTCTTTTACAGATGAGGACACTAGGGCACAGGGAAGTTAAATAATTTGCCTAAGATTACACAAGTAATAAGCATCAGAGATAGGATTTGAACTCAGATTCCTTCACTCTACAGCCAATATGATTTCAGCTGTACCACATTTCCTTAAATCTCAGAGGTCTTTTCAGTCAATCAACAAGTATTTATTAAGTGCTTATCAGGGGCTATGTGGTGCAGTGGGTAGAACCCTGAGCCTGGAGTCAGGAAGATCTGAGTTCAAATGTGACCTCAGACACTTACTAGCTAGGTGACCCTGGGCAGGCACTTAACCTTGTTTGCCTCAGTTTCCTCATCTGTAAGATGAGCTGGAGGGCAGCTAGGTGGCAGAGTAGATAGAATGCTGAGTCTGGAGTCAGGAAGACTCTTCCTGAGTTCAAATTTGGCCACAGATGCCTACTCGCTGTGAGACCCTGGGCAAGTCACTTAACCCTGTTTGCTTCAGTTTCCTCATCTGTAAGATGAGCTGGAGAAGGAAATGGCGAACCACTTTAGTGTGTTTGCCGAGAAAACCCTAAATGGGGTCATGGAGAGTCAGACACGACTGAAATGACTGAACAATGACAATAATAATATCATGTACCAGGCACTGTACTAGGCCCCGATAATGGAATTTACAAATCAGGGTTCCCTGTCCAGCAGCTTAAGGAACTTGAATTCTAATGGAGCAGACAGTAGATGAGTAACTATCTACACACAAAATATATGCAGTGCAAATGACAGGTAATCTCAGAGGAAAGGCATTGGGGGAAAGGAGAGGAGGAAAACATCTTGAAGAAGGTGGGATTTGAGCAGAATCTAGTTCAATTCCTTTCTAAATCATGAATTCCACCCCCAAAGTGATTATATAGCCAATATTTGAAGACTTCCAGTGATGTGGAACTCACCACCTCATCAACTGGAGCTCTTGGCCACAGAGTTCTGGGGAGGGATGTCTCAATGTCATAGCCAAGACCCTGGTTTATCCAAGAACAGAAGAAAGATTATCAGGCAAAGCTCATTTCTAGGTCTCCTTAGTTTGGAGGGACTTGTGGCTTTGTCTCTCTAGGGCAATAGCAAAGCTTCAGTGGCTAACTGTATTCCTCCAATCAGTCGAGGCAACAGAGATGAGAGTCAGCAGCTCAGTTTCAAACAAGCTGTTGACAGTCATTTGGCATAACTTTCCATATCTGCCAATGGGCCTTCAGCTTAAAGAAGGTCAAAAATCTGAATCACCCCTTAGGAACGAGTGTTTTTTTCTGGGTCAGCTGGCGGTCACTGGCTGTCTTCTGTCTGCTAAACACACAGGGAGTTTTTCTTGACCACATCCATACCACTTGGCTGCTAGCCTGCTCTGAACCGGCACGGTTCACATTAGAGACAATTTGGCACTATCATTTGGCTTTTCCTGGAAGCACCAGTACCCAACGCCTGGCCCTGGGTGCTCTGGAGGACAAAAAAAAAAATTGCCTACGTGGACACTGCTGTATCTTTCTGAGGAGTCTCACGCTGGGGAGCAGATAACTAAGGGTCACTAGTGGACAGATTTATTTGGTACTAGTGTTCACAAGCCATTTTCTAGCCCCCCCTCTCTCAGCATACCTAAAAACTCTTGGTTTCCCCTTAACAGACCATGAGGTTCTCTCTTGAAAAAGCTGACTTCCAATCACAAGTTTTTGGGTCTCTTGTTCCAAATCTATTACTTGTTGCTCAATTTCATTCGTTTGATTTTTTTTTTTGTCTCTAGTTGTTTATTAACAAAATAAGATATTTTGTACCACTTGAATATAATGTATCCAAACAATAATTCCCCATCACTGTCTTCTTAGCAGCTCTGATTGAAATTTTCTAAAATTTCACATATAGCCTCCTGTCATTTTTATGAAGGTAGTTTACCTTGAGAATGTGCTTCAAGAAGAGGTCACTGTTAGCGGATAGAGCACCAGCCCTGGAGTCAGGAGGACCTTGAGTTCAAATCAGACACGCAACACTCACTAGCTGTGTGACTCTGGGCAAGTCACTTAACCCCAATTGCCTCACCAAAAAAAAAAAAAAAAAGAGATCACTGCTTTTTTGATTTATTTAAGAGGGGTGGGGAAGGGAGAGAATTCAGATTTCAAGATCTGCTATGCCTCTTAACCTCTGTGGGATATTGGGCAAATCACTTAATCTCTCTGAGACTCAGTTTCTTTATCAATTAACAATCAATTTCCTTAGTCAATTAACATTTATTAAGACAACTACTATGTGCCAGGCACTGTGCTAAATGTTAGGGATATAAAGAAAGGCAAAAGATAGTCCTTGCCCTCAAAATTTACAATCTGCTGGGGGAGACACCATATGAACAACTACGTACAAACGAGATATGGACAGAATAACTCTGGGATAGTCTCAGAAGGAAGTCACTAAGATTAAGAAGGACTAGAAAGGCTTCTACAGAAGGCAGAATTTTAGCTGGGACTTGAGGGAAACCAGAAGGCAGAGATGAGGAGGAAAAGAATTCCAAGAATGGGGGACAGCAGGGAAAATAGCCAGAATCAAGAGATGGTATATCTTGTGTGAGGGTCATTTGATAACAGAGCATGTGTTGGGGTGTAGGGGATAAAAAGATGGTAAGGTGGGGGAAGGGGGGCAGATTATGAAGGTCTTTGAATGCCAAACAGAGGACTTTATATTTGATCCTGAAGGTTATAGGAGCCACCGGATTTTATTGAGCGTGTTTAGGGGACAGAAGTTGGGGTGGGAGGTGGGAGGAGGGGAGGAGGTTGAACTAGAAAGTTCCAGTCTCTGATCTGACACTTAAACCCCTATGATCTTGGGTAAGTCATTAAATTTCCATAGGCCTCAGATTCCTCATCTGAAAAGTGAAGGGGTAAGCTTTATGGTCTTAGAGACGCCTTCCAGTCCTAGCTTTACAATACGATTCTAAAAAAAATAAAAATTTAAAAATAGCTCCCTGCAGGTAGATATTAGACTGAAATGTAGAAGCAGTGACTGACCGCTGTAATGCACCACCACTGCCCTCTGACGGCACAACTGAGGAATGCACTTTCTGCCCGGCTCCCCATGAAAACAGTGAGGCCGAAGAAATCAGAAACCCAACATTTCAGAGCTGGAATGGGCCATGTTATAGATCATTTGGCTCATTCTTCCTATTTTGCGGATAAGAAAACTGAACTCCAGTGACGTGTCCGATCACATACGTCTAAGGCAGAGTTGGACTAGAATTGAGATTTCCTGCCTTGACACAGAGTGTATCACTTGGTTGTTGTTTCCACCAGACCAGTGACTGAGGAAGAGCATCCGTGCTGTTCTGTAAGTAGGTACTCGAGGTTCTCTTTTTGGCAAGATAAGTTAATGAGTCTGTACCTGTGTGTTGACTCATCTCATTTATAAGGAGTTGTGCCTGGCTCTCTAACAGTGAATCATGGGGCCTTGGAGGCAAGAGGAGCTCAGGCCTGAAGTTCTCATGCCACCCCCTCTCCCCAATCACAGTACTGAATCCTCACATGGGTGCCCTAATTGGGCCTCCTCTCCTTAGTCATTGCTCCCATATGGGAATACTTTCCCATCTCTCCACCCTCCTTACAGCTGCCATGATTCCTACCTCTTCTTCGGTCTTCACTCCCTTAGGGCCACAGTTTACCTTCCCACCCACCCCCACCAGTTACAGAAATTCCTCTCTCCAAGGTTTTGTGGGTTGGTTTGTTTGGTCTGGATTTGTAATTTCATGCGTGTCGCAGGGAGATGAATACTTGAAATAGTGTACTTGTCATGTGAGGGGATCAAAGTGGGGGAAAAGGGGAGATTAGTCAAACATATATCCCCCAGGTTGGGAACATACATCTGTAATACATCTGTAATTTATAATTTTGGAACTGACTGAAGATACTGAGGAGTTCAGTGACTTATCCAGAGTCATACACACAGTATATGTCAGAGGCAAGTCTTTCTAACTGGAAGGTTGACCCCTATCCACTAGGCCAGGCTTTTTCTCCAAGATGACCATTCACTTAGTGTGTTGGCCTTTTCTCAGTCTGCATATTTCCTGGATTCTCTGCCCCTTTTGACACTGTTGACCACCTCCTTTCTCTGGATTCCTTCTGTGCTCCCTAGGCCTCTGTCCTACGTATGTGACCAATCATTCTCAATCTCCTTTGCTGGATCTTAGTAGAGAAGTGGTGCTAATCACTCAAGGCTTTCTCCAGAATCTTCTTCATGTTCTTTCTCTTGGTGACTTCATCAGTTCCCACAGGCTGTTACCATTCCTATGTAGATGGCTTCCAAATCTACAAGTCCAGCTTTATCTCTCCTGAGCTCTAGATCCACATCTCCATATGCCTGCTGAATGTGGAATTGGATGCCAATTATTTTCCCCAATTAAACTAGCCCCTCCTCCAAAGTCACCCAGGTACAAAACCGAGGAGATGGATTTTCCCTTTCTTTTGCCACAACTATTCAATCAGTTGCCAGGTATTGAAGACTCGATCTCCACAGCACGGTGTTTGCTAGTTCTTAGCAAAATATATAGCACATAGTAGGTACTTAATAAATGTTTAATATCGCTCCATCTCTTCTCTCCCCTCATACGACAAGTACCCTATTTCAAGAGCTCATCTTCTTCTAGAGGGGCTACCAAAATCGTCTGCTGCTTGAATTCCCTGCTTCCTCTCTCCCATCTCTCCATCCCATCCTCCATACAACTGCCAAAATTATTCTCCTAAAGCATAGCTCTTACACAGTTCAAGATTCTCCAATAGCTCCCTATTTTCTCTGGGAAAAAAAAAACAAAATCAGTTTGGCATTTAAAGACCCTTACTGTCTGACTCCAGCTTACCTTTGCAGACTTACTTACCTTGAATATCTTTTTACAAAAACGAAATCACAGATTGATTTATCTCCACTTTGGCCAAACTATACTATTTGCTGTTTTCCAAACTTAGCAATCCATCTCCTGCCCCCACCCCAACCCCAGCCCCCCATTACAGAGTTGCTTTCTCTACATTCATGGAATGCATCGTATCCTCCCCTCTGCCTCTTAGAATCCTTAACTTAAAATTATTTGTTGACAGAGGTGATGTCACTGTGCAGAATGAAATTTACTTTTTTGGACAATGTGTGAAATTGTTTTGTTTGAATGCTTGTCATGGATTTTTATTATTAATAATAATTAACTGAAAGGGGGAGATGTAGGTGAATGTTGATGGTGTTTGTCAAATACAAAATAACCAAAAATTCTTTAAAAATCTGTAGCTTCCTTCAAGGCTTAACCCTGCTTCCATCTCTTATGAGAAGTTTTTCCTGGTCACCCTCAGGGCCAGTACTCTTTAATTTCTCAAATTATCTATCTATCTATCTATATATATATAGATAGATAGATAGATAGATATACATATATATATATATATATATTTTTTTTTTCCTATGTAAATGTTGTATTTCTCCAGTAGAATGTAGGTTACTTGAGGGGAAAGGTGGTTTCATTTTGTCTTTGTTTCCCATTCCTTGAAATTAAATTTTACTCTTTTAATTAACAGAAATCTATTTTCTTTCCCTTTCAACCCTAACCTTAACTGGGGCATACTTTCTTATCAGCCCTCTGGCATCAGGCATTGTCTTGTGTTTATCAGAATATTTACAGCTCTTAACATTCTTCATTTTTATGGTGTTGTTATTGTATAAATTGTTCTCCTGGTTTTTCTCATTTCAGGTTTCATCAGTTTAAGTCTTCAAAATTGTTTATTTTTATAACACTGATGTCATATATAAATTATTCTCCTAGTTTTGCTCACTTCACTTTGCATTAGTTCATACAAGTCATACAACCAATCATCACCAATTCCTTGTACAAATAAAATCAGTCCTATCCATAAGTTTTGGGGATGGGGGAGTAGATCTAGACCAATGATTTCATTCTGGCAATGATTTTCAGGTGAGGGCACCTACTCTATAAAATTGCAGCCTTAGATTCTATGCCTCCAGTATTGAGAAATGCAGTGATTTGCCCAGGGTCACACAGTCATTATATGTCAGAGATGGGACTGAAACACGGGTCTTTCTAAGTCTGAGGCCAGCTAACCATCCACTCCATAACATTGGTTCTACTTCCCTCCATATAATGCAATTTTCCCAAAAGGTGTCTTATTTTAAAAGCTTTTCTTCTTTAAAAGCTTGTAAATTCCTGTATTGTACAGGACTGCCTTGGCTCACAAAGTAATTCATGAATTAGGCAAGGAGCCTGGGCACATAAACCAAAATGATTAGGTGGTTCC
The DNA here is from genome assembly GCF_900497805.2 of Vombatus ursinus. Classification (NCBI taxonomy): domain Eukaryota; kingdom Metazoa; phylum Chordata; class Mammalia; order Diprotodontia; family Vombatidae; genus Vombatus; species Vombatus ursinus. The sequence continues at coordinate 5,537,260 of NW_020950417.1, read as the reverse complement.
AGTGCAAGCACATTCAGAAAAGCTCTGACCAGTTTCACTGTTCTAATGCCCATCTGTCTAGTCATATGAGGGATGGCTAAGATGGGCATTTGAGAAAACTTTCCTGTATTTTAGACCTCCTTTAGTGCTACCATTATCCTCTATTTCAAGCTCTGCCCTTGCTTCCTGGAAAACTTCATTATCACTATTCTCTTTCATTTTTTCATGAAGACTTGAGAGCTTGCCCATGCCTGATTAAATTATCCTTATGTGCATCAACCAAACCAGCCAAACTGGTTCTCCTACTACCAGTCTTTTGGCCCACAGCTTCATAAAGTATCTGGAAAGGGACTGAGGTGGTATGTGAGTTCACTGATATAAACTTCCTTTACCAATGCAGATGAATTCAGCATACAATATCAGAAAGTTGCCCAGTTGGGAGAAGCTAAGTAACACGCCCAGTCACAGAGCCCCTGTGTTGGGGGTGGGACCTGAGTGCAAGTCTTCTTGACCTATTATCTACTCTGCCATACTGGGTCTTGGCTTCAAAGAAATGGCCCATTGTGTTATACCGATTTTTTTTCTTTTTTTTTTCTGGTGAGGCAATTGGGGTTAAGTGACTTGCCCAGACTCACACAGCTAGTAAGTGTCTGAGGCTGGATTTGAACTCAGGTCCTCCTGACTCCAGGGCCAGTGCTACGTTATACCAATTTGAACATCTCATTCTTCTTGGCTGGAATAAGAGTAGGAACTGTGACTTATGTAGGTAGCCTTCCCTTCCCCCCATCCCCACTCCACAGCAACATTTTCACTACCTTTTAAAGTTTACAAAGCACTTCCCTTGCAATCACTCCATAAGCTAGGTAGTACATGTACAGACACAGACACTTACTAGCTGTGGGCAAATGACTTAACCTCTGTTTGCCTCAGTTTTCCCATCTGTAAAAATGGGGATAATAGCACCTACCTCCTGCCAGGGTGGTTGTGATGATCAAATGTGATAATTCTGAAGTGCTCAGCACAGTGCCTGGCACATAGTAAATAGTACATAAATGTTAGCCATTATTATTATTGCAAGTATTCACTTCATTTTACAGACAAGTGGCAGCTCAGGTCATACAGCTAGACTAGAGCCCTTAACTTGAACCCTGACATGCAGGGATTTGAACTCAAAACTCAAACCCTGAACTCCAAGCCTGACGCTTTCTCCATGATATAATGCTTCTGCAAGGTAATAGTGATAGGTAAATGGAAAGTACTTCAGTGTTTATTCTATGTGGCAGACTATGTGTTAAGCACTGGGGATGCATTAATCATAAGAGTTAGCATTAAGGTTTGAAAAGCACTTTTACAAGCAAAGTATTTCACTAATTTAAAATTAATTCAAAAAGAGGTTTGGCTTCTGAGCTAGCACAACATGGTGCGTACCTATTACCTTAAAAATATTTGGCAAAATGCTAAGGTACGTGGAGAGAAGGAGCATGTTTTCAGCAAGTCAGAAAATCTGGGGATGGATGGATGGATGGACGGACGGATGGATGGATGGATGGATGGATGCCTATGCATCACAACTTGCTAAGTAATTGAGGGACAACTTCTGTCACCCAGTTACTGCTGTCCCCTTGTACCCTGGTACCCTTGTACCAATGAAACTGATGACTATTCCCAGCCACCTTTACCTTTGTCCAAACTTGGTAAATCTTGCTGGCAAATGGAACAAAGCCAGATACAAGGCTTCCTCCCAAAGTCTTTACATGGCATCTGGAGCCCCACCTCATGCTCTGAAACAAAGCTTAATCCCCTTCCTGCTTCCCTTCTGACAAAAAGAATCAAGAACACATTTTTCACTTCTTTATTACATGTGCATGGTATATACAAAGATTCCTTTCACAGAAAGGAGAAGCAACACTTTCCAGTACAGAGAAGTCTGTGAAGATAGCACAGCAGTATAAGCCATCCAGAATACTGTGTATTAAATGCCTGCCCTGCCCACCCCCTCCCCCCACAAAAAGCTTTAATATGAATAATGTGAACCAGGTATAATCAAGATACAAAATATAGCACTAATAAAGATAATAATGTCCCATGGTTACAAAAACCTTGCATAAGAATGGTTTCACAGTGATTCAATATTAATACTTTAGGAATATAAAATATAGGTCAATTCTGTCTAAACAAAAATGAGTACTATCTTTCTCATTCAAAGTACAAGTGGGGTGAGAGTATCTCTGTGGTGATGCGGAGGGAGGGGACAACAGCCCAAGGGGAATTACAAATAAATAAAAAATATACACGGGCCACCAGCATGAAATCCCTGCTACGTAACTCAAAGTACAGCATTCCTCCATCAGAGCTCTACTTAAAAGCAAGCAGAAGGGGCTACTCTGAAGACAGGCAGCAGAAGTCACGTTGCTCCTGCTCTTTGAAGGAGCCCTGAATAAGTACGTGGAAAATCACCTCCTTTCAGTGTCCTTCCAGGAAAGAACACAAATAAATGCAAGGCTCCACTTTCCCATCAGGTGACGCAGACAGGCCTGTCTATTAAAATGATCCATGCCTTTTAAAGGCCAACACAGCAAATACCCAAATGATGACAAGTTGATGGATGACATCGGGAGTAAGTCCACCTGTAACCGAGTCTGGCTTACTCTCAGAGGAAAGCCTGTAGCGAAGTCGGAGAGAGAATGTTTTCTTTTTTATCACGAACTGGGGAGGGAGAAGGGGTACAACCCTTTGAAGCTACTGGGAGACTGAAGGAGTACAGTAATTAATAGCAGGAGAATCCCTGGGACTCTCTATGCATAGAGGCACAGTTCTAATGCCTCATGATTGATGGTGCCATACTGAACCCCAAAGTAGAAAGAACTGCCTTCCTCCAGCCTGCCAGCCCTCACCCCATTCCTGCCCATGTATAAGATGAACTGCGTGTTATTGCCTAGTTAGCTAATTCCTTGATAGTGACTGTAACTCAAGGAAGCAAATTCATCATTTGTAGTCACCTCTGACCATTGAAGTTTTCCAAGAAATTCTACCACATGAATAATTGGAAGTCCTAGCAGATAACTGTCAACAAACTACTTGACCTAGAGATAAACTCATTTAAGTTAAGAATTGCTGAACTGGGAGCACGTAGGTATCGGAGGGTAAAGAAGGCAGTGAGAAGATAGGAAATTACTCAGTTTGTCTATACGTGTATGGAGCCAGCAATGGTGGCTGTAGAAAGGCCAGCTTCCCCAGCTCGAGGAGTCTGTGTTCGGACCCTAAACTCATTCAATGTTCCACCGCAAAGCAGGAGCTGTGGCAAAACCAGCTGGTGAATGGCAGCTGGAATTTCCCAGGAGTCTTCTATTAACTTCTTAATAACACACACTTAATGACTACAAAGCTGGAAATTCCACAGGCCTGCCTCCATTTCACAGACCATCAGGATGTTGGATAGGTTTATAAGGAACTTTATCTTATTTCAACAAATCTGTTGGAAATGAGAGAGAAAAGGAGGGAGGCAAGGAGGAAGGGAAGGATGGAGGAAGAGAGGAAAGAAGAATGGAGAAAAGAAAGAAGAGAGGGAAAAAAGAAAAGTTATTTATTAGAGTGATGGATGTACAGAATGGCCTAATTACTAACAAAGTTGCATAGGCTTCTCTAAGAATTTTCTGCTTAGGAGACTCAGTACAATGTCTAGTTTGATCTCATTTACTTGTTATCACTTTAAAGGGCTCAGAAAATCCTGGGAGGTTAACTTTATGGTCAAGAACTACACTGGTGTCTTGTCCAATAACCTGTCATGGTCCTCAAACGTGAAAAAACAAGTTTGGGTGCAATCAATGCCTCTTGACAGATGTTGGTGGAATAGAAAGTGCTCATTGGGTGCTAGACTCTGCCTGCCTGTCTTTGCATTGGCATAGATGGTTGAAGGAACTTTGAGATTTCATAATGCATGCTAGGCTATTACAAAATTGAGAGATTTGGGTTTCAAAGAAGTCATTTGAAATGGAACCAGTAAGCTTGAATGGCCCCCTGCAGCAAACACCATGATGCATGCTTTTAAGCAACAGCAAAATCTGATTTGGGACCCTTCCTGGGGAGGGTAACCAACCTTCCCGCTCTCTTGAGAACAGGATCCATGCAAACAAAACATGCATTCCTGAAGTCAAACTTGGGTTACGGTTTAAATGTATAATTGCAGGACTCTTTCCATTCAAGCACAGCCGACCTTCTACAGTCATTAAATGGAAAATCTTCAGTGGTACAGAAGCTACCCAGCTGGCTAGCCTCAGTGAGTTAGGGGCACAGAGATGAAGCTCTGAGATCCCAGGGCTTTTCATTATGAGCCTAACACTCATCATTGTTGACACATTTCTTGCCTTATGCTACTCTCTTCCATTCCCCCTCACTTTCTAAAGACTAAGTATCCTCAAGGGTGAAAAGTTCTTGATTTTCCTAAGAAACTTACCCCCCTCCTTGGTTGATCATAAGGCAAGAGAGAGAGAAATTAAGGAAGAAGTCACTCAGGCTCTGTTGCCAGTGGGAACCTAGAATTTGGTTTCATGATATATCTGGAAGGACCGGAACACCACTGCAACTGAATCCAAAGCACCTATTGTGGTGCAGGAGAACACAAGCTCCTAATGGGCAAGGACTGTTTCAGTTTTTGTCTTCAGCTCCAGTGCCTAGTACAATGTCTTGCATGTTATAGGTGTTTAATGAATGATTATTGATTTGAATTGCCCAGTTACCTTCAAGACCCGTCCAGAAAACATTAATACACCACATACAAAAGGTATTTAAAGTTCAGATGGAGATTTGCTCTTTTCCTGGAACGCTGTAGAAGATACTGATGAATGCTGACACCAGATGGAGGGTTTGTGTATGCCTGGCTCCTTCCGCCTGGCAGTCTGGAGGCTGCTTAAGGAATTGGAATAAACTGTTGGGGCAGTGTCCAGGTCAGGGAGGGACTGGTGCCAAAATTTGTTCTGTGAATCATGTGCACTCTGGTTGTCTTGGCGAAGGTGAGCACCATGTCACGCTCTCCCTCAGTGAGGAAGATGATTTATTTTTACAGTTATCCACAAGACCTGAGGTGACCTCTTCTCTTTTCTCTCATAGGCTACAATACCACAAACCACCTCCACACTGTGGCAACTTGGCTTAGACTACAAATTCTTCTGGGACCTGGTCTTCTCCCAGAAGATCCAGGGAGAGGCAGTTCATAGATCTCTTCCCATAGAGGGCAGACTTGGTCTTACAGTCGGCCGTAGAGTATACACAGCCATAAGTAGACAGCTTGTCCTCTAGGGCACAGCCAAAAGTGTAGCTGTGAGATGTGGGAGAAGAAAGATTGGCGCTCAGGGGTGGATGCCTCTGCTGGTAAAGGCGGACGTCATCCAGGCTCTGGCTGTGCTGGTCTGAGCACTCCCTAGCTTTGATCTCTCTGAGCTGCAGGATTAGGAAAAAAAAAAACCACAGGGGGAGGGGGATCATGAGTGAGTTCTTCAGATTCAAAAATCACTTAATGATACAGATGAAAAGAGGTTGTTATCATGACAAGTATAGATGGTCTCTCTCCACCAATTCACTCCAAATATTTTCTCAATTAGAAAGCTACAATCCTACTGTTAAGAAATGTTTCTGTGTTCATTTGTGTGTAATTTAATTCAGTTTGTGTGTTTCATCTTCTCCTCTCCAAAACAGATGAATGATAAGTAAGTACAACACACCATAGGAAATCCCAAATTCAGCCTTATCCAAAGGCTTCCAATCTTGAAACGCCCTTCATTGGACACGTACATCCTGGGAACTAGTTAACTGTATCCTACTATGCTGAACTGAGAGATCTCAGAAAACTGGGTTTGGAAACCCTGGTGGATCAGATCCTGGGGAATATTGGACATGGTTATGTAGTATTTGCTGGGCGAGCTATTCCTGGCACCATATTCTATCCTTGTGACCAGGGTCTTAGCCCTGGGATTACTGACTAAGAAATACTATAATTTCCCCAAATACTACATCTCCCATCTCCCTAACTAGATTTTTGAGGGCAAGAAAGAAAAATAATGATAATCATGGTTAGGATTTATAAAGTGCTTTAAAATGTGCAAAGTGCTTTCTCATTTGGTCCTCACAACAACCCTGGAGGTGGGAGTTACTAGTACCCCCACTTTCCAGATAAGGAAACTGAGGCATAGGAAGTTAAGTTTCTGAGGAAGGATTTGAACTCAGATCTTCCTGACTCTAAATCTGATATTCTATTCACTGTGCCACCGTGTATGTCCCTCAGCACTTAGCACTGTGCCCTGTATTTAGAGTATTTTCAACAAAAGGTTTGTGAATGATGAGGATGATTCTGAAAAGAAGGCCTCCCCTTGAGATCTTCGATAGTAAGGGCATATGGTTGTCTAAACCTCTCACATTTTATAGAAAAGCGAGATTAAGCAATTTATCAAGGGTAACACAGATAATAAGTGGCTGACGTGATTTAAACCCACGTCTTTCTGACTCCAAGTCAGATGTCCTCTACACAATGCTATACTGCTTCCTACTCCTACATGTGCTAGCTACTTAGGAGGCTAAGTTTTGCTAAATGTTAAAGTTTAGGGATGTATGCTCCAGGGTCCAATGGGCCACATTCGGTTGGGTAGGGTATGTGCTAGAATTCAGGACTTCGCATCTTGCGACTCTTAGGGACCTCTAAAAAAAAAACCACAAAAACAAAAAAAACTTAAAAAGACCTCCTTCTCCAGAGCTACCCACACAGCCTGAGAAGCCTAAATATACAGCTGGTGGCTGGTTTAAAAGATGTGACTTGTCATTATCTGTGGGGAGGGGGGAAAGCTTCTAATGGTAGAAACAGTTTTCTAGTCCATATGAATTAGCAGATTTCTTCTGTCTGGCCAGAACTCAAAATTAGAAGCAACTAGCTAAAGTTTTAGAAGTAGATTTAGGCTTCCTGTGAAGGAAAACTTTTCTAACAATTAGAACTGGCCCAAAATAGCATGGCATGCCTTAAGAAGAAGTGGGCTCCCATTAGTGGTGCCTTCAAGTAAAAGTCTGTTGATATCTTCAAGTCTCAGGGAAACTCTCTCCTTCTGTAAGAAGCCTTTCCTAATCCCCCTTTCTGCTAGTGCCTTCCCTCTGCTGATTACCTCCGATTTTTCCTGTCTATACCTTGTTTGTACACAGCTGTTTGCTTGTTGTCCCTGCCCTGAGGCTGTGAGTTCCTCTAGAGATAAGTTTTTCGCTTCTCTTTGCATCACCAGCACTTAGCAGTGCCCGCACATGGTTGGTGCTTAATAAATGCTAGCTGACTGATTTAACCTGTAAGGTAGCAGAGAGGGAGAAGACCCACTGTCCAAACATAGGTTAGACTAGATGGTCCCTCAGATCTCATTCAAGTCAGTGACCCTGTGATCTTGATCTGCCAAGCAGCTACTTCTCCAAATTCAAAGCACACCTACTTCGTGCCAATCACTATATTTGGTGCCGGGGAAAATAGACATGGTTTCTACCCACAGGAACCTGAGCAACAAACTTGCTAAGACAGGAAACAAAAATAAAAAACAAAAACAAAAACAAAAAACAGCTAACAATCATGGCCCCCGGAACATCAGAGATGTGGTCAGGGGTTGAGGATTTCTTTCTATAACCCCCAGAGTAAGCGTGGAATGTACCAGTAAACAGCCTTAAGTGAGGGGCAGGGGAAGGAATGGGAGGTTCGTAGCTTCAAAAAACCCACTATTACCACACCGCTCCTTTGGGGAGTGTAGAGCCTCTGAAAGTCGGTATCTCCCTAAGCTATGTGGTTAAATTGATTCAAAAAGTATCACTGGCACCAAGCTAAAGTAGAATCCAGCTTCAAAAAAGGAAACAAAATAAAAAGTTAAGAATCATGTGCTTTTCCCAAGCGTGGCACGGCTCTCTTTCTTGGTCTTGGCCCAAATGACCCTGTCTGCCATGGCCACCCCTAAAATTCCAATACCATTAACTTGTATCTGACGCCTTCCTGTGTCTGATGAATGTTTGCAGAACCTTGATGGGTGGGACCTCACCGGCTAAGACATCATTCCTGAGTTTCTGGAGGACAGGGGCAATATCTGGAGGGCTTCTACTTCAGAGGGCCTCCCACAATGTCACATGCAATTAGGCACTTAATGAATTCTTTGTGAGGATGGCAATAAGGAAAACTTCTGGATTAGAGGCGGTTGGTTGGAACTAGATTTGAAAGATTTCACAATCTTTTTTGAAAAAGTAGTTCCTTTCTGTGTCCCTGGCATTCGGCCCCTCACACCCCCATCATACACATGAGGAGGACTTGGGGCCAAAACAAAGAACAGGGCTAACCAATTTGAAAAGTATCAGAACAAGAGGAGTCCTAATCAAGCTGCATGGGGGACAAGAGAACTTATCACTACCGTCAGTAGAGACCTACGCAGTGAAGGGGGTAAAGCACAAGGACACACAGTTAGGAAGACCTGAGTTCAAATCCTGCCCCAGATACTTCCTAGTAGCTTGATGCTGGGCAAGTCATTTAATTTCTTAAGCCTCTGAAAATAGGGGCAATAACAGCACCTACCTCCAGGGTTGTTGTAAAGATCAAAGGCAACTTAACATATCTTACAAAGCACTATGTGAACATTAACCATTATTATTGTTGTTAGTAGTATAAGCTTCATAAAAGCAGAGACTGGTTTTTGGTCTGATATATTCTTACATTCTATCACCGTGCCTTGCACATAGTAGGTACTTAATTATACATGTTGAATTGGATGGATTCTATAAAAAGCCATCAGTTCCCACTCAAGGCTATTTATGAATCAAGTAAAGAAAAGTGACCACCCCCACGGATTTCCCGGCAAATGAAAGTTGCTATTTTAAGGGCTACCATAGCCGCTCTGCCAATAGGAAAGAGCTGAGCATGGGAGGTCTAAAGGGAATGACCACTCCACATACATCCTCATCATTTTCCCTAAGCAAGGGGAATTGAGAGATTTGTCCCAAGTACTTTAGCCGATCTGAAACTTAGCACTATTTAGACATGGATGCTGGGGCCTCTGAAGCAAGTATATATGCAACGGGCATAAATTAGCCTTGCAAAGAGCCCCGGGAGAGTGTTTTTCCTGCCTGAACTCACACGGAGACCGATTTCATCATGATCTGTCTTTGCAAGATGCCCACTGTCTTCTACGGTATAGAATCTTCTTCTTTCCCCCAAAAGGCAAACATAATGGCACACTCTCTTTCTTTCAACAGATCACTATGTTCATAGCCCATCAAACCATAAAATGGTGGAGCAAAACACACCCAGAGTTGTGGTAAGGTACAGAAAAAGTGTACATAAACCTTCGTCCCCCCTCTAGGCCCCTGTTTCCTTATCTATCAAAGGAGAACAATACGAATTACTATGCCAAAGGGTCTAGGTGAGAAAGAATACTTTGTAAAACCACAATATACTAGGCAATGAGAACTGCATTTGAGACCCAACGCCCTAGGCTGGAAACCCAGTTAGGCTACATGCCGCCTGGGATCTAGGGTAAGTTACATCCCATCTCTGGGCCTCAGTTTCCCGGTCTATAAAGAAGCTTGAGTTGGATGATATCTGACACCTAAATCCCTTCCAGTACTGAATCTGTGGGGCAGCAAGGTGGTGCACTGAACAGAGTTCTGGGCCTGGAGTTAAGAAGACTCATCTTCCTGAGTTCAATTCTGGCCTCAGACACTTACTAGCTGTGTGACCCTGGGCTAGTCACTTAAGCCTGTTTACCTCAGTTTCCTCATCTATAAAATGAGCTAGAGAAGGAAATGGCAAACCACTCTGGGATCTTTGCCCCCCCAAAAAAAACCCCAAATGGGGTCATAAAGTCAGACACGACTGAAACAACTGAACAATAACAATTAAATCTATAATCTTGAGTATGTATCTCTGTGTATTTAAGGGCTAGAACTAACGAGGTGTGACTACCAGACTCCTGAAAGTCAGGCTTGATGTCAGAGTGGACAAAGCACTGTGCCTGGAGCCAGGAAGACTTCAGTTCAAATCCAGCCTCAGACATTTAAACAGCTGTGTGATCCTAGATGAGGCACTTAACCTCTGTTTGCCTCAATTTCTTCATCGTAAAATGGGGATAATAATAGCACCTATCTCCCAGGGTTGTTGTGAGGATCAAATGAAATATTTGTAAAGCGTTTAAGCACAGCACCTGGCACATACTAGGTACTATGTAAGTTATTATTGTTGTTGCTAATGACATTGTTATTGAAGTATTTGGGGTGATGAGGAGAAGGTTGGGCTGCTAAATAACACGAAAACCCTTCTTTATGGGGGCATAGGAATGCCCAGCTTTACTAATCCACCTATGTTGGTGGAAAAGATGGACCATGATACCTGTGTCTGCTGGAGATGAAGGACACAAGGTTCACCACTTGTGTGGGCAGGATGTGAGGAGATTCTTAAAAAGTTAAAAAAACAAACAAACAAAAAAGACCAAGGACATGCAATTGTCATACAAGTCACCCTCTTGTACCTGGTTAAGGGCTTCGACACTCTGACCCCTCATCTTGACCAGTGTTATCTGCACCACAGCAAAGGGTTCCTGGTGAGAGGCTGTAGGAAAAGAAGAAAAGTCAGTAGGGATGGTCAACCATAGGTTTCTAGGCTCATCTGCTCATTCTCCAGCCGCCCACTTTTGTTCCAGCTCAGAATTCTTAACCTTCCATACCCATCTGCCCTGGTTAATGGGCTCCACTGAAACCTGCACATAAACCTTTCATCAAGGGCTACAAATTGGCCCACTAACGATGACATTCTCCTTCAACCTTCACCCTGCCTTGCTGTTGTGTGCATTAGGTAATGAGATGTTTGAGGTTACTTGGAATTTCTTTGCTGATACCCACTTACTTCTGCTTGTCAAAGAGGCCAAAGGAAAGATGAGGAAGACTGCTCACAAAATGCTTACAAATCTTCAATATTTCGAGAATTATTTATCATATTTATCAACATTTGTCAATATTTCAAGAAGTAATTATCATAAAACCACCTTGAATATAATTTTTTCTTGATGACTCAGAAGATTTGTTAAGGCTAGCAACGCTTTAGTGGTAAGAGAACTAGTCTTCAGGTTGGGTAATGTTGATCAGAATCCTAGCTCAGACATTGGTTAGCTGTGTGACCAACAGTAAGTCATCAAGCTTCCATGAGCCTCATTTTTCTCATCTACAAAATGGCGGTAATAGTCCTTGCACCACTGCCACTTACTGTACAGGGAAATTTAAGGTTCATGGCATCCTAAGAATTAGAGCTGGAGGGTATCCTCAATGCCCTTTAGTCCAATACCCTCATTTTACAGATGAGAAAATTGGGGCCTAAAGAGATTAAGTGTCCAAGGTCACACAGGAAGTTAAGTGGAAGAGCCAACACTTGAACCCAGGTCCTCAGACTCCAGATTTAGCATTTCTTCCTTATATCACAAAAAACAAACAAACAAAAAACTTTGTAATATTCAAAGCAGTATAAAAATACAAGGAGTTATCACTTTGCTATGCCTCAGTCTCATCACAACGGCCACTCTGGGAGGTAAAGGAGATTATGCTGAAACACTGAATCTATTGATGTAATTGTCATCATTATCACTAGTATTTACATAGTGTTTACTATGTGCCAAACACTGTGCTAATCACTTTACAAATATCTCGCTGGAGCCTCACAACAATAATAGCACAGGTAGGTGCTATTATTATCTCCATTTTACAGTTGAGGAAACTGAGGCAATCAGAGGTTAAGTGATTTGCCAAAGATCACACAGCTGTAAGTGTGTGGGGTCAAATTTGAGCCCAGGTCTTCTTGTCTCCAGGTTTAGGGTTCTATACATTGTGCCACCTAGCTATCCTGACTCCATGACATTTCCATGGGGGAACAAAAGAAAAAAAACAAAAACTACTAATATCAGCTAATGTATTTGCTATCCTTTTCTCTCATAAAAGCAGAACACGCATACGTACACAAAGATTAATTCAGTTAAAAGAGATTTTTGGTTGTGTGGATTCTGAACAAACAGAACTTTGTTATATGTCACCTCAGAAAGGTGGATGTACCAAAGCTCAACCATGGTGCTACTTGCTTTCTAGTGACTTCTTTCCCCAGAAGATTAAGCTATGATTACCGTACAGGGAAATAAAAGAAAAGTCTAATCCTTTTGTTTTAACATTACGAGGGAATGGAGACTCAGAGAAGTTAGATGACTGACTTAATATCTTACAAGTAGGCTGGAAAAAGAAGAGGCATGCTTTGAATCAAGGTGCTGTGCCAACAAGTTCAGTCTTTTTCCATGACAACATTCAGAAATTCAGCTGTCCTTACCTTTATAGCCATGCAACCCAACAGTAAATGGAGTCACTGATCCTCCTTCAGTTGCCTTGTCCAATCGGTTATTCTCCAACCGATCATCTATTGTCACCTCCTCTGGCCCATCCACCATCACCTCCACCTCTGCAGAAACAAGAACCAAAAGGAAAGGTATCTGAGATCCCTGGATCTTGGGACCAGAAAACTGACTTAGCTCTCCTCAGACCAAGTGTACTCTCTCTTAAAAGGAAGCCAGAACTTCCCCATTCCTGGTTCCTCGGGTCCCCCCACCCACTCACCATCCTCAGTTCTCCCTTTACTGCTGCTATCTATGCCAGAGCTGCTGTGGCTGGTGGTAGAGTTGCAGGACTTCTCTTTACCGTGGCCCAGCTCCATGCCAAAGGGCTCATCCACAGACATCTCCACGGATACACGGTGTCTGGAGTCAGCCTCGATACCAGAGGTGTGGGAGCTGCCATGGCTATCCGTTGAGCGGTGGGAGAGCCGGTGGTGGTTCCGACCACTGCCTCTGCTGCTCCCACTCCCATGAGAGTGTTTGTCTGACTGGTCGAGGTCCATCTCCAGGGTGTCACTGATGTACGACTCCCGGTAACGCTTCTTCTCTAATGAGGTAAACAAAAATAAATGGTAAATTAAAGAGGAACAAAGGAATGCATGAGGATCACCTGAGGGACAAAGGAGCACAGTGGACAAAGATCAGAAAATTCTAGGTTTGGGTCCTGCTTCTGATGCCTACTGCCTGTGTGACCCTGGACAAATTACTTAACTTCTAAATACTCTAGACTGCTCTAAGACTCCAAGTTTCAGAGACGATAGAAAAGGATCACACGATAGAAAATGGACAATTTTCATTTCATAAAACTGAAAAGTTTTTGCACAAATTAATAGTTATAATTATAACAGAGTAGATGGGGAGAAATTCTTTCCAAAAACTATATTTGACAGAGCACTGACATCCAAGATATATACAGAGTTGATTCAAATTTAAGAACAAAGACCATTCCCTAATAGATAAAGTATATGGACAAGCTGGGAGAAAACCAGCAGCCATATGAAAAAAATCTCTAAATCATTTATATTAATAAGAGAAATGCAAATTAAACTCTGAGGTTGCACAACTCACATGCACCAAACTGACAAAACCCACACCCATAGGTCAAGTTGACAAAAAAGGAAAATGATAATTGTTCAAAGGACTATGGAAAACAGGCACATTAATATAATATTACAGTGGAACTGTGAACTGGTCCAGCCATTCTGGAAATCCATTAGAATCAATCAAGTCACTAAATTTTGTATGCCTTTTGACCCATGACATCAACACTAGGCATAAAAGAAAGAGGAAAAGTATCTATATGTATACAAATAGTGGTAAGGAGCTGGAAACTAGGCAGATGCCTATCAAATGAGGAATAATTGAACCAATTATGGTTTTTTAATGTCATGGTAGTATTGTTATGCCATTAAGAACCACAAAAGTAAATGGTAAGATTTACACGAACTAACACAGTGTAAAGTATAACCAGAACATTTTTTTTTACAATAACTTCAATATTATAAAAACAAAAATCCTTAAAAGACTTAAGAACTTACAAACTGGGATCAATGCAATAGTAGCCATGATTCCATGGGACCTGTGAAAAAGCCTGCTATAGTGCCGAATGAAGAATACATTTTTAGATGGGGTCAATGTGGGGATTTGTTTGGCTTGATTATTTCTCTCTGATGCAAGGGCTTTATTTTTCCTTCAAATTTGGAAGGGGGAATTAGGGAGAAAGAAGGAAAGATAGTGATGTGATTAACTAAAAAAAGAAAGTCAATGGGAAACACTGACAAGCAGGACAAGCTTGGAAATATGGAGAACATATGCACTTTAAGAGAAAAGCAAGCCGTTCATTATACAGATTCAAGCTTCATTTGTGGCATTCCTTTTCTGTTCTGCTTGGTATGTATAAGTGTTTACCTTATTTGGTACTGATTAAGTTCAGAAATTGTTTTTTGAAAATTGGTGAAAAAAATGAAGGTGCTAGTCTGTATCAGTGGAGGGAGTTTCCTCACCTGGAAATCCTATAAACCAATGAAATCTACTAAAAGTAGATTCCCCATAGGTCCAATCCCCATCTCTATCCCTAGTGGGGGGCATAAGGATGAAAAAAAAGAACAGAATAAAATTGTTATCATTTCCTGGGATCCAAGAAGACAGAGTGTATACAGGGCATCCAAGACGGTGACACATACAGATCTTTTCTAGAGAAATTATCATCCTGCTATCATTGCTTACTACTAGGCTGCCAAAGAGGGCACTCCCTCCTCCCCTTCACCACACCCACTCTGGCAGGGAGGGAAGAAATTTCCCTTCAAACACTCCCACAACAAATACTCCCACAAGTGGCTTATAGTTGGGAGAGACTGAAGCAAAACAAAGTTCTAAGTCCAATCTTCCTCCTCTTTCAGTTCAAGGTGAATCCAACCATAAAATGCTAATTACAATCAATTACCATCATTATCAGTTGCTTTTTGAAAGGCTACTCCCCAAAGAAGCACAGGACAAACCTTGGTAAAATTCTTTCCTCAACACAGTTTACAGAAGGAGAAATTGAGGATGGGGGTCTATGACCATTTTCTCTCTGTAATAGCAAGAGAGCCAAGGGCTGGCTGGGAAGACCAGTACAGACGGAGGCATGCGGAATTCTTGGCAACCGGGTCTGAGGTACCGCAGAGCTCAGCTAAATGGATTCATTACAGATCAAAGGAATGTGTAGGCTTTGCCCATCCATCACTCTGTAAGCCATCTCCTCCCCATACAGACAACAGCTCTAGCTCAGGAATGCTGGCCCTCACAAACTGGGTGAGAGTCCTCTGGGCTCAATTTGACTGTAACATTCAGGGTAATGGAAGAGGCATAAATGTAAGCCTGGCAGTCAGGTGAAGACCTTGAACTCTCTGAGACAAAAGGGAATGTAAGTGAATCCAACAGATGTTATCTGGAAGGGGAACCAATTTAGAATTTCAGTTTCTCTATGTGTTAGAAATCAAGATGGCACAGTAGATAGAGTTGGATAGAGTAGGTAGAATTGGATCTGGAGGCAGGAAGACCTGAGTTCAAATTTGGCCTCAGACACTTAATAACTGTGTGACTCTGAGCAAGTCATAACCCGGTTTGCCTCAGTTTCCTCATCTGTAAAATGAGTCAGAGAAGGAAACAGCAAACCACTCCAGTATCTTTGCCAAGAAAACCCCAAAAGGGGCCACAAACCAAATGACTGAAAATGATTAAACAATAATTTTAAAATAGTTGGAAGAATGGGGCAGCTAGGTGGCACAATGGATAGAGCACCAGCCCTGGAGTCAGGAGGACCTGAGTTCAAATGTGGCTTCAGACACATGATACTTACTAGCTGTGTGATCCTGAGCAAGTCACTTATCCCCGATTGCCTCACTCCCCCCCCCCAAAAAAAGTTGGAAGAATGTGAGGCAGGGTGGGGTGGGGGCAGGAACAAGACGGGCAGCAGATTTGCTCGTCTAGTCTCCAGCTATTTTTTCATCAACCCTACATCTGATGAAGGGAATGCAGTACGAACCTGTTTCTAGGAAAGTGCTACTATTAAAAATAGGGGCAATGATAAGGATTTGAGAAAAGATGAACTCTTTATCCCTCTCTCAAACAAGAAAGTGCACCCCAGAAAGAGGGAGAATAGCACATTCTTGAAAGAAACACATATTTCTATCATCTGGCCACAGGCTCCGTGTGGGATAAATCTTTGATCCAAACATTTGGAATAGAACTTTCGCACACACATCTCCTGGCCCTTTTCCTTACCCGACTCCCAAACTTACACAGGCCACTCTCAAAGAGACATGAGAAGGCTTGCTTCACAAGGGCCCAAAGGCTTTGTCTTCCCCGGCGTTCACAGCCTACCTTCTGCTTCCTCCAGCTGCCGGATCTGTTTCAGCACTGGCTGGACATGCAGGTAGAGTCGATGGCTGTTACTGAGTAGCAGGAGTAAGTGCCGGGAGCGGAACGGACAGCCAGTGTAGTAGACCAGCTTCCGAGCAGAAGGCAAACCATCTGGCTGGATCTCAAACTTTTTCCCCTGAGTAAAACACAAAGTTGGCCTTCTTGGAATCAAAGGGACGCGATGCTCTAAAAGGCTCCTAGGCTTGGGCGCTATTCTCTTCCCTCCAATCCAGAGTTGGAAAGGCCCTGGTGGTCACTGGATGGGACAAGGACTCAGGATGGACGATGAGTTCATGGCCACTGTAGGTCTTATGACAAAGGTCAGAGGAGAAGAAGGGGGTGTGGCACATGCGTAAGTGGCAATTTTCACACTAGGAATAATACCAAGCCAGGTCAAGATAAAAATCTGGAAGAGACTCCAGAAACAGAGGACCCTTACAAGAAACTAAAAGTTCCAGGTTCCACTCAAGAGGCTAAAGTGATTAGCAATGTAGAACAGTGTCAAGAACACTGAATTTGGAGGCAGAGAACCTGAGTGTGAAGCTCAGCTTGGCTATTTTCTGCCTAGGAGAGGCTGGGCAAATCACTTTAGCTTCTCTGGACCTCAATTTCCTGATCTATTAAACAAAAAAAAAAAGAGGGGGTTGGACTGTCTAACTTCTAAGGTCTACTCTGGCTCTATGAGGATGAAAGTACACACCTCCCCTGCCTCTCTGTGGATCCACTGCTCTACCCCTCTCAACACTACATAACCCCCCTCACAACATTATCAACATGTGTGTGTCTCCCTCTGTCTCTCTCTATATTATATATGTACACACACACATATACTTAGATAGAAAGATATATCTATATCTAGATATACAGTGCTTCTACAGGCCAGGGATCGTAATGTCTTGCATGGTGTCTAGACACATGGTGTATATATTGAGTAACTGTCTGAATGTTTTTCATGATTATATATATTTGCACAGTCTTCTGGATCAATGCTCCGCATTTACATCATGTCACTGATGTGCCTCTATACTCACAAGAAATGCCAGCTTTCCAACATGTGACCAAGGGAAGTCATAGAGAAGTTGCCGAGAATGGTTTACCTCCTGTAAAATAACAAACATAACCTGGTTTGGGGTTGACCAGAATCCAGGATGAGCCCAGAAGTAGGGGATGGAGTCTGGATTGGCTTCAGGCGGGAGAAAGAATGTTAACAATGCACATAGCCTAGTAGTTTTGCCTTCAGGGAGGTGAAAATACTTTTATAGGGTTGGGAGGGTGAGGGAGAAAAGGTCTGTGTGCAAAGATGAGGAGTTGAAGCCTCTTCCATTACCTGATAAATGTGCATTCCTTTTAGGGTCAGACCCAGGACAATTGTTGGTCGATCTTCCTTCTTATCCTAAAAGGACAAAAAAAGTCCATAGGGTCAAAAGTTGTGTGTGCCTAGGTATGCACACACAAGCTATATTCCTAAAGCAAATCAAAAGGATGCCACAGGGTTATCTGACATTTGAATGTAGCAGATGCCTATCACTGAAAGATCGTGGTTATATGTGTCCAAGTACGTGTCTGTTTCTGTGTATAGGGGATGGGGTGGGGAGGTGGTGTTGTTTCTCACTTCTGAATGTTTGAGGTCATTTACCTACTGACACAGTGTTATCTGTGATTAGCAAAGGTCATAACTACCTCTCCTAGACAAAATCCAGGTCTCTGCCTGACCTAGGAGGCAAAACATCGCTTCCCACATTCCTCGGGCAGGGAGATTCACTTAGGAAGTTCTCCTAAAAAAAACTAAACAAAGCATCACTGTATCACGGGCTATTGCCACATCTGATGAGGCATTCCTGTACTTGGAGGTCAGCAACTGGATGGACTACAGACAGAGGCTACAAACTTCTTAAAGAAATTGAAAGCAAAGCTCCATGTTTCAGTGGGAAAGTGAGCCCCTGCCATGTATCCATTTGAAAAATATTATTTGGAAACCTCAACATGATTTTAATAGAAACAATGGCATACATGGCAGTTAGGTCCTCAGGCTATACCACAAATGCCCATTTAATTCAGAACATAGCTGAAGCATGGTGCCGTGTCAATAACATCTTTTAACTGGATTGAGTATAGTGTCTATGGAACAAAGCCTTATACTCATCAGCACCTCCTCTTTCCTCTTTCCACTCCCAATCCTATCAGAGAGCAGGACTCCCACAGAGGGGGAGAGTAAAGTCTTTCTTAATCATTTACTCTTTATGTGTTTGGACCTGGGAAACAATGAGGCTGGGAAGGGGGGGAGGGGGTCCAGAATACCATTGCCCAACTGCTCTTTTATAGGACAGGGGTATTTGCAGGGGAAATAAATGGAAGACTGTAGTGCCTACTGAACAATTCTATATACTAAGAGTTTTTGTATCTGATGCTCATCTCTTTCTCTTCTGCAGCCCCTCCATGTCTGTTTCCTCCCTTCCAGGCAAAGTTGCACCCAAAGCCTGAGATGAAACTTGGGAATACGTGTAGGTACATATGCCCTTGCTTCCCCCAATCTAATCAGCTTAACAGCGCAAGTACAGGTGCTCATGTCCTCCAGCTTAATTCTTGTTGTTCGGGTCTTTTTCCCTGAGAGAGCCTAGGTATGGTAGTACTGACCCCTGCTATTTGCCTTGTCGTGGGGGAAAAAAGGGAGTTTCTCCTCGTAAGGCATAACATTGATTATTATGGTGCCGAGGTTATTGCTCTACTCTGTACAACAAAGGGCCTTTGACCTTAAATTCTAGGCTAAGCTGAACTCCACCGGTCCTAAGGAAAACTAGGCCAGGCTTCACTAAACCTATCCAACCTGGATATAGCCCACATGAGTAGATGTTCAGAAATTTATCCTAATAGGATGATCGAGTTTACACACCCTGCTCATGTCTTCACATAAGGACACAACCATTTCAATACACACTACCACAGCTGCCACATCTGGCCTGGGAACAGGCCAGGACTGTGGGTACAAACACCACAAAAGGATCCATCTGGGCAGCCTCCCTAAGCAAGAAGCGAGCTCCACAAATCCACCCACAGGAAAAGCAAGAACCAACAAGTTGATCTGGAGCCTCTTTCGTAAGTCTGTAGGGTGCCTGTGGCTATTCACACAACCAACATGCCCAGGTCTTCCAAACAATAATTGCCAAGGCTCTAGCCTCCTATAAATTATTACATCACCCAGCCCAATTTAAGGAGCATAAATACCACCACCACCACCCCCAATCTGCTTTTATCACACACATGTTGATGGGAAGGACCTTGGCAGACAGGACTACCCAGGAAACAGAAGTGCACCAACAGGGCAAACACAGGTTGTGATTGAATCACCCAAAAAGCCACCCTGGGCTTGCCTCTGGGCTCCCTAGATAGAGACCACACTATATCCTTGAAAGTAGATCCTAGGCATTCCTTCCTTATGCGCCAGGAACTCCTCACCTCTTAAAAGAACTCCTATAGTCAAATAAGGAGGAAAAGATATTGGTAGAGAGAAAGCACAGGCTAGGGGGGGAGAAGAGGCATGACAGATGAGAGGTTAAACTAACATTAGGCTTGAAGCCAAACGTGAAATTTATTTTCCCCAACCATCCCTCAGAGAACTTGATACCTTCCCCTCGTGAATGTTATCAGAGTAAAATGAGATACGAGTGGGGATTCAGGGAAATGAAGAAACAAGCTGTGGGTACCTTCTGGCCACTACTAGACAGACAGCTCTTGTCCCCCCCAGGGATTGATGTGATAGAAGAAAACTGCTTGGGATTGTCTACAGAATCAACAAAAACGCAGTAGATTCTCAGTCTGCCCTAGATCCAAAGGCCTTAAAGGTATACAGGTCAAGATTTTCCTAGGTGGGTACCTCCCTTACTGGTAAGAAATTAGTCTCTCTGCCCAGGAAAGTCCCTTCTCACACATTCCCTTAGTCCTTTTGTCCTAATGGTAACTCTGTCCTGGAATTCTATGTATCTCACTTCACATCACTTTACCTCCATTTAAGCCCTTGGTAGGGTCTAAATCTTTGGGACTCTTTTGTTATAAAACTTTTTAAGAATCACAATGGAATTTTCCCATCATCTTTTATGATTCTGCCAAAGGAGGATTCCAACCAAACTCTAGGTAACCTGGCTCATGACAGATAATAATTATTAAGTCCTGTCACTTTTCTGAGCCTTAGTTTCCCCACCTGTAAAATGGGGAAACTGGACTAGTTAATTTCTACAGAGCACTATTTAAGATTTAGAAAGCACGTTGTTCAATCGAATCCTGTCATTTGATTAATGTTTGATTGAATTTGAGAATGGAATTTTTTAATGGAAATCAAATGCATGTTGTTGTTTTTTTTCCCCAAAGAGTACCTACTCAGCATTTTAGACCCCATCCCCAAGAAGCGGGAAGACTTCACAACCACCAACAGACAGGAACTAACAGCCTCATCCCTTGTATAAACATTGTGGCTTCTTGGCAGATGAGACACATAAAAAAGGACTGTAGCTCATCAGGGCTGAGCCCTGATTCACTTGCAGATGATGGATTAAAGATGCTCCTCCCATGTTCTGCCCAACCTTTTGTAACTTGAAAAAATGAACAGGCACATCTTCCAGAAGACAGGACTCCTTGATGAACTTCAACACGGCCTCTTTGGTGGTCATCCCCTGTTGCTCTCGATGAATCTCCGGAGCGTGTTTTAGGATGTAGTCCCTCCCTCTCTTTGTGATAATCTACAGAAAGAATGCCAGATCAGCAGCTCTCTTCTCTTCCCTGCCCACCCCACTTGACTTGCCTAATTCCATCCTTCCCTTTACGGTCCAAGATCTCAGAATTTAGCGCTGAAAAAGACCTTTGAGAGCACCTCAGCTAATTCTGACATGTTATTGGATAAGAAATCTGATATGGCTTACCTCCAAATGAATAGGCACTAAAAAGCAAAGCTGGAATTTGAATCCAGGTCTTAGTCAAAATCCATTGATCTCTCTAGCCCAGTACTGTTATCTATGTGACTATTTTTAAATTTAATTTAAAATTAAAATTAAATCTAAATTTATTCTTATTTTATTTATTTATTTATTTTTAGCGGTTATGTGGCTTCTGCATATGGCCTAATACATTTGTGAGTTTCAGTTTTCAGTTTTATAAAATAGAGAGAATGGATCAGATGATTTCTAAAGTCCTTCCTAGTACTAACATTCTATGATTCCCACCCCACTACCTCCAGGAAGCCCCACTTTGATTTCTCATCCATATCACTTATTTGTTACTGAAAATCAAGCATGCTACTTACTACTGTCTGTCTCTTCTGTGCATTCCCTAACCAAACAAGGCAGCCACTTCAGGACAGAGACAGGATCTTATAAAATATGTTGGTATTAGCTTTACTCAGTTTTCAGTCCACTGTGAGAGTCAGGCACTGCTGACCAACTAAAGAGTGATTTCTCTATGGGTATTGTCTGGAAGTGGCAGAAGGGCCAAGAATCTGACTACAAGCCGGGAACTTTTCCCGTTAAACCCTCTACAACATCCTCCATCAAAGAAGACGAAGGAAAAAAGGCATGAGGGTAGATGTTAAAAAAGAGAGGAATAAGGAACGTGTAGACTCCATAGAAACCTTATACCTATATTATGAATTCTTTGCGAAAAGCATCATCTTGCTCCTGTGACAGCTGGAAGGGAGCTCAGAGACCACCTAGACCAACCCCTTCATTCTTACAGAAGAAGAAACAGAGGCCCAGGAAGGTTGTGACTTGCCCAAAGTCACAATGGTGGGTAAGATTTGAATACAGGTCCTCTGACAATAGTGCTCTTTTTAAAATGGACAGAGCACCCAATTTAAAGAAAAAAAAATAGGAAAAACAATGAAGCCATCTTAAATTTTGATGAAGCTCAAGATATTTCACCTGTTTTCCAATATTTTGCCTTTGTCCTTAGCCTCTTCTCTTTATGCTCTTTGCACTTGCAAGTAGATGTTACTGTAATTGTCTACAGAGCAAAAGGTTAGCAAAGGTGGAGTTATTGTGAGAGAAGCTATGTAAGGAAATGTGGCACGAAAGTTTTATCATCTCCTGGGCAGCAGGCCTCACTAAGCTACCTTATAACGATAGAGGAAAATCTTACCCACTGAGGGAAGTAGGAATGAGGTTCAAAATATTTCCCCACATGCGTGGTCTCTCTGTAGTTGCCCAAGTCTGCTTGCAGCCCATAGGCCGCCAACAGGAAGTAGACTTCCTCCTTGTGGGTACACTGGGACCTCAGCACCTGCTCCTTGAGGTGGTGGTAGTATAGACGTCTTGCGACCTTGTCACTAGAACACAAGAGGAGAAAACACAAACAGCTGAGTGTGATGAAGTCCAGGTGCCAAGGAAGCCCCATAGCTGAGCCTGGGCCATAGGCCACAATGTTGTGGGCAGAGGGTACCTCAAAGGGCAGCTCTGCTCTGAACCTGGATAGCCAGAACCCAGGCCATTCTTGCGCATGCGCGCGCGCACATACACACACACGTCTATATCTATCTGTATCATCTCACTTACCGAAGGCTATTATATTTTTGGTGACAGGGTCTGGATCATATTTATTTCCCACCCCAAACTGGTTCAGTACAATGACCATGGTAGACATTAAGATAGTGAGGCAAAGTAGAAAGAGGGCTGGTTTTTAGAATGGGAAGGTTCAAGTTCGAATCCTGACTATGCCATTTACCAACAGTATGACACTGGACAAGTCCTCTGGGGCTCTGTACCTCCTCATAATAGAAGGTTGGGCTCAGTGGCCCGTGAGGCCCCTTCTGGTTCTAAATCTATGATTCCCAAGAGCACCACATTCCTACTACTTGTAATGAAATATTTACTTTGGATTATTACAAATTGCATAATCATCATAATAAAATTATAACAACTATAATAGCTCATGTTTATAATTTCCCTATCACTGGCCTTCTAGTCACTTAGGTTCACAATCCCCCTCACCCAGGATGTGCAGTCATGGCTGCCAATTCTCACGGATGCAGCCTGCATCTCATCTCTTGCTAGCCTTCCCCCTCCTTCTATTTACATGGCCAACACACTGACTCATGCCACCTCTCATTTAGACACCTGCAATGGCCTCTCTAACACAAGTCTCTCTCCTCTTTAATCTATCCTCCAGATGGTTACTCAAGTGATTTTTCTTAAGCACAGTTTGATTGACCATGTCATGCTCCTGCTCTGCCTCTGTTATCTCTAGAAGTGAATATAAACTTTTATTTTGGCATTCGAAGCTTGTTCACAACTTAGCTCCAACCTGTCTTTGTAGCTTTCTTTCACCTTACTCCGCTTTGTATATACTGTTGAGTTCAGCTGTTCCTCACACATGCCATGCCATTTACTGCCTCCATGCCTCTGCACTGACTGTTCTATTCCCCACACTAAGGATGCTTCCCCCCCCCGCACTTCTGCATAGTTTCCTTCAAAATTCGGCTTAAACATTATCTCCATGAAGTCTTTTTCGGCCCCACAGGTGCTCATGCCTCCTCTGACCCAATTACTTTGTATCTATTTTGTACATTCTGAGACCCAGCCAATACTGTTAGTAAGAACAAAATAACAACAAAAATTTAAATATCATGTGCAGGCTCTTGTCTGAGGTCACACAACTAAGGAGTGGACCTGGGATTCAAACTTGGACCTCTCGAATCCGAACCCAGTGATCTAACTCTATTAAGGTCCCCTCCTCCTCTCGCCCAAAGGTCCCACAGAAAACACCCTTTTGGGAGAAGCCTGCATACAGTGGCTTTTCCTAATGCCCTTTGGAATTTGTTCACGTGACTAGTTAGTTTCTGGTCCACCAGGTTAAGTCTTAGTTTTCCTTTAACCAATCAGCCACTCTACTCTCCCTAATCTTAAATTCCTCACTATCTAATAGTTACTTACTTGCTGACAATAAATGAGTTCAATTCCTCCCTATCCTTAAAAGAACCTTTGAACCTTATTATCCCTTCAAGTTATCATGATTCTCTCCTAGGTTTCTCCTTCCAAATTCCTAAGTGAAAAGACAAAACAAAAACAAACAAAAAAATCCCCAACTTATGCCTACTCCTTGCCTCTGCTTCTCTATCCCTTGCATTCTGACCATGGCACCAGCACCCAGCAGACACTTAATAAATGGACATATTGACTGACTGGTTTAACTTCTAGTCTCTTGTAATTAAGAGGTGTCCATATAGGTCAGAATATGCTTCATAACTTTTGCCTCTTGAGGACCATTGCCACTGTACTTTAGATTTGAGGGTGGCAGCTTACTGCTAAAGGTGGCAAGTGGGCTGATTTTAAATAGCATTCAGGGTAAGTAGCCACCTGTCGTCCTATTCCCCTCTTAGTTTTAGAGCAGCCACCCTACTCTCCAAACCCCTCTGGAAAGCCAAAAGTCTGGTGTATTCAAACTCAAAGTTCTCCACGATATGTCCCTCCAACCTACCTTTCCTATCTTACTTCACACTAATTTATTAACCAACTCTATGTTCTAGACAAACTAGAAGAACGAGTTATTCCTCAACTTGTTCTGATAACTGGGTGCATTCATACAGGCCATCTTTCCTCTGTCCATCCTTATCATCCATGTAAGGACCCATTAGCACAGGCCTTCCCCTTTCCCCAAGCTGAAAGTGATCACCTCCCTCTCCAATTTCCTCCTAAATTTGTACCTTTCCTCTGCAGCTGCCATATTACAAATTATATTCTCTTTGAGAATACGATTTATTCCTTGTATTCAATTGTAAGCTCCATCAGAAGGGAGGGTTTACTACGGTCCATTTCTACATTCCTGGCAAAGGTGTCTGCTCATGGCAGACACCTGAGAAAGATTTTGCTGCACTGAATTGAGGGTACCTCAGAATCATGCTAGTTTTTTTTCCTTTGTCCCATCTTCTTGTCACACCAGAGGAGGAGGGGTTAGAACCACAGCTGGCCACTTTTAAAAGTTTTCCAACCATGGCTTTCTAGGATGTTGTTGCTGTTTGTCTTTAATGGTCCTCTTCCTGGTCGGAAAGGTTTGAAGTGGGAGGAGAAACCACCCAAGGGCAGCTTCACCAGGACAGGAGAAAGGGAGTGGGTGGGGGTGGTAGGTCTGGCTTGTTTTAAACTCACCAAAATGCTTCCAGCTTTTGGATGATATTCACAGAATGCCCTGGATGATAGCACTAAAAAAGCCCTTTTGTTCCACTAGGAAGAAACTGGGAGGAGGTTCAGCTAGAATGCTATCCCTATTCCATGTGAATGGAACCCACTCAAATGTATAATCCCTTCAGGCTAAGCCTTCCCAACCCTGACTCTTCACAGGGGAGGAGCCAAAGGCAAATGTCTGTGGCCATGAGCAGCTATGCAGAGAACACACAGTGCAGCTTTGGAGGGGACAAAAAAAAAAATCACTTCCACCCAACAACACTAAGGTGTGTTTTTTGTTTTTTTGTTTTTTTGTTTTTAAAACAAAATTGAAATACATATTAAGTTTACTTAGGTCTTGAGGCTTAGTTATGTATTAATCAAGCACCATCAAATTCCAGTTAAATGAAACTGAATGGCACCAAAACCCAGTAACCAAATGAAATATTTTCTCCTCTTCAGAGTAAACTCCAATTTTAAAGATACATGAACATCTTCCACTTCACCTCCATAGAATCCCAGCCTCTCATTCTTACTCTAAAGTCCTTTAAAATGAATACATAAATGGGTATCCTATTATTTGCTTTCTCAAAATTAAAAAGAATGTTAAAATAAACCAATAAAAATGAGTATATAAATAATAAGTACCTTATAATTCTCCCATTTTCCACATAGTATTGTACTCTGAAGAAGGCAACAAAAGGAGGGTTGGACTTCTCATTTCCCTGTAAGGATGGTTAATAGAAAAGAAATACAAATGAATTAACCCAATAACTTTCATGCTCTGGATATCAGCATCCCAACACCACACTCCTCCCACCCTTTCCATTTTCTGTGAATTTATTTGTGCTCTTATACTTTGCCTAAACCATTGTCCCAACTAGTTTGCTTCCCTTCTCTTAAACCTAAAGTCAATTTTTTTTTACTTAAACAGATCTCCCTCCCTCCCTCTCTCCCTCTCTTTCACACACACACAAACACATGTATCATAAAATAATCACCAAAAATTTTTTAAAATCCATGGCAAACTGAATGGCAAAAATAATTATAAAATGTGGAATCATTTAAACTTAGATATGCCCCCCCACACAGCAAGTTCATAATGAATACTTGCTGATTGCACACGTAGCCAGAACTACAGATGTGACTATGGAAGCAGTGTAGGAATTTAAGTAGTTAGGTCTTCTGAGTTGGCACAATGTGATGTTATTTGTTGTTCAGTTGTTTTCAATTCTGTCTGACTCTTTGTGACCCCTTTTGGGGTTTTCTTGGCAGAGATAGTGGAATTGGAATGGTTTGCTATTTCCTTCTCTAGTTCATTTGACAGATGAAGAAAGTAAGGCAAACAGGGTTAAGTGACTTGCCTAGGGTCACACAGTTAGTAAGTGTCTGAAGCCAGATTTGATGTCAGGGAGATGAATCTTCCCAACTCCAGGCCCAGCACTCTATCCACTGTACCACCTAGCTACCCACAATATAATATTGGCTAAAATTTAAGCTACCCCCTGAGAAAACAACTTTCTCAACATTCGCCAGCTCCTAGTGGCTCCCCCAGAAATTACCCTGTATATATTTTACATATTCTTATTTTAACTCCTTGAAAGCAGGAACTGGGCTTCTGCTGTTGTTTGGTCTCTGTGCCCCTAACACATAGGAGAGTACCTAGCACATAATTCGTGCTTAATAAATGCTTATTGGATGATTCCCCCAAAAAGACCTAGATATCTCAAACTTTCTGCCAAATAGCTTATTCCTGGGTTCTACCTGAACCTTTTGGTTCCCAAGTTCTAGTCACCTTGAACTTACTTTATATATCTCTTTCTTCCAGTCCTTCAGAAAGTATTTGCTGAGCTTTTGGTCTAGGTCCATGAATATATATTCATTGTCTGCAAAGTTAACAAAAACAGTTGTCAGTGCTATCAAAGCATCTCCTGGTATACTGTGGCTGTTGGGAACTTTCACTGTAGAGCTGAATAAGAACATGATTATTATAGAATTGGTTGGAGAGGTCTAACTATCCACACTGGAAAAAAAAAAGAATGGGAAACACGTACTCCCCAAACTATGATATGCAGCTGGATAAGTAGCCCAGTAGGTAGCCTGCTCCCCCCAGCCCCATCCCCCTACAGAAACATACATACATATATCTTGAACAGATATTGCAGATAAACAATGAGCTACGTTCAAGAGATCAGGATGGATGACATTAGGGAAAATCATGTAATGCCTTCAAATATCTTAAATTGCCCAATACCTCGTATTTTTTTACACCAATACTCTTTTGTGGATGCTGACTTACCAATTGTGAGAAAGCCACAACTTTGGTAGAAGCAAAATTACCAGTAAGTAAAACGACCAAATGGCAAAGCACCTACTGGTTGTAGGCAGTATTAGACTCGCCCTCAGGAAGCATTAAAATAAATATGGGAAATGGAGGTGAGCTGGTCATATGACAAAAACTAAAGACAACAGCTGGAAGGTCTGGCTGGTATGGAGGGCTCAGGAACTATATCTATGTCAGTAGGGGGAATGCCCCAAATAAGAAAATGTCACAGATCCAAAGTCAGCCAGGGGTGATGACCATAAACTCTTACCAAAATGTCCCTGAAGTGGGGAAAGTAATGTTAATACTGTCTCCATTTTTTAAACTTTTTTTTTTAATGGTTTTTAAGACTCAGATTAAAAACAGTGCTCATATAAGAAAGATGATTTGAGTTTCGCCACTGACCACTGTGTAGAGTACTGGTCACTATGTAGACCACTAGCAAATCACAGGACCTCTTCTGAGTCTGTTTCTCATCTGTAACAGAAAAGGGGTGGACTGGATCACGTCAAAGTTCCCATCCAGTTCTAAAATTCTGATTCTTGACTCTTATGACCACAAAGTGACTCATTTCAAAATATCTACAATGCTATGTAAGATGACCCATCCATAAGTGGACCAACCTGAATAATATGAACGCAAAAACCCTTGTATGATTATAACAGTTTTTCCTCACATTTACCTATAAAGTGCTTTAATTTTACAAAGGTGTATCCCTCAACCTCTCAATGGCATATTCATACCTACATACATACGTGTGTGTGTATACATACATACATACACATATATGATGTTATTGATGTTATCTAAACCAAAGTGAGACCAGGCTCTAATAATGCACATTCCTTCTATCAGTAGGGCGACCATTTAGTGAGTTATCTCAGTAGCAAGTCTGACTGCTACTGATGACCATTTTTTTCTTCCCTATTCTTTCCACAAAATTAGGCACACGAGGAATGATTTCTTCTCTTTCCCCTGTTCCCATACTGTTTTCCCTATAACCTCCATCCTTCTCCTACTCTTCCCCCCCCTTCTGCTTGAAGGATGTTAAAGGTTAAAAGACAGAAAATTCATAAAAAATTATTGATGAAATGCCATACCTTCTAGGAGTCTGCTCAAGGCATCAAATCTATATGACCTTGGGCAGGCCATTCTGTGGGCCTTAGTTCTCATCTATAATGGTCTTTAATGTCTATGATTCTAAGTCACAGGAGAGGAAAGAAATTTGTAATACAGTCAGTCACGACTGTTTTGAAGTTTGCTTTCCAACTTCTTCAGAAACAATGCCCAAGAACAGTCTCAGGCCTCAGAAGTATGGAACTGTCTGTATTCTAATAATTAGCCCCAGGAAAATCAAGCTGTGTTTTCCTGTCAGCTCCTTCCTTGTGAAAGAGGGCATATACAGTAACAAGGCTTGGGGGAAAAAAAAAGACTTGAATAGTGGGCAGAAACAAGCATCCTAAGAAGGCAGGCTCTCAAAGGCATCCTTGAAGGAGTGAAAATGCAAATTCAACTCATTATCTGCCAATGTTTTTTCTCCACTGTAGTGGAGAATTGGGAAAACAAAACAAAACAAAAGAACACTGACTGAGCTGCCTGGAGAACTCAAGTAGGGGCTGTGTGGGAAGACTCTCTCCAGTTTGAAGGCCCTGGACCATCAGGCAGGACCAACTTCACTTAATTGGTCAGAGAATGCCTGAATGCTTCTTTCACAGCTCTGGCCTTCCCATTTTCAGTTCAGCTGCTGGGTAAGGAGCCTTCCTGCACCAATCCACCCACCCACATACATGCCCCAAGCTTCTCGGGGAGGAATGTAGCCCCACATTCCAGCTTTAATGAAATTAATATTATTGGAATGCCAGCCTGCTGTGAAATCCCTCAAGCCTATAAAAATAAAGAATCCCATTTCACCTCCCCCCAGGTATTTTTTACTGGCAAGCTGAGAGATTTCAGGTAGTTCCCTTATCTCAGGTGAATTCTGGACTCATTTTAATAAAAGTGATGAGGCCTAAAGGAAAGTGGACATATTATTATTTCCAGAATTAGAAAGAATGTCTTGCTTCAAAAGCAAAATATTTCTGTCAAAAGATCAAAGTAACCTCCAAACTGAGTCAACTATCTGTGTTTCTCCAAAGTTCAAGAGGTAGTCAATAAACTCCAGGGTCGCCATTACCCAGCCCATGTCCCTGTCCACCCCCACTGGCAGGCAGGCATCATGCTCTCACACTGCCTACATGCCTCATTGATTATAGCTGCTGGGTCAATAGGGGTCAACACCTGACATGACAAGCCATAGACACTGGGAGACCTGGAACAACTACTCCATGTAGCCATTATGGCCTCGTCTTGGATTGCACGCTGAAAGCTGAGTGGACTCTACAGGGGTGCAAGTAACTGGAAAGGATGAAGAGTGTACAACAGTGGTCATGATGGAGGGCGGGACTGAGGGGAAGAACAGATGACAGCTTGATATGATAAGTGGAATTGAAAGACCTTTGTCCAACATTGGCAGTGACACTGTGGGCCTCAACCTGTCTCCTCACAGTAAAGGGATAAAGGGGAAGAGGATGCAGATCTTTTATATTCAAGTGTTCTGGACTACTCTGGCAGTATGCTGAAGCCTATGGACTCCTCAGAAAGTCTTCAAATGCATAAAATAAAACACATAATACTACAAAGGAAACCAATGATATTTCAATAGTTAAGAACTCTCGGATATGACTGAGGAGCAGCATGGATAAAGCATTGGTCTTAGAAGTAAGATACAACAGACAGATGGATCTGGAGTCAGATGCCACTTACCTGGGTGATCTTAGACAACTCATTTAACCAATCTGTGACACAGTTTCCTTATCTATAAAATGAAGTTTTTTTTCTATGTTTCTATGACCTGGTTTTGAGTTCTAGTTTTGACCCTTATAGAATGGGTAAGTCATTCCATGTCACAGCGACTCAGTTTCCCTTGTGAAGTGGGGATAATTTTTTCGATCTTTCCCTCTTAGGATTGTTATATAAAAGATACTTTATAAAACACTACAGAAAAGAGTCACTGTCATAAATATGACCTCCACCTTATATATGATGATTAGTTTTATCCCTCAAGCATTTGTTGTATCCTTTTCCAGGTTGCAGAAGACCAGTTCACAGAGTCATAATTGTAGAATTTTAGAAGTACAGATGACCTAGGGACTAAGTATCTAGTCCAATTCTAATCCCCTCATCTTACAGTTGAATCAAAAGAGATTTGACAGAATCAAGTATGTAATGCAGAAAAGTATTTCAATCCTTTACAGTGATATGATTTCAAGAGTTCTAAGAAGATCTTGTCTCTAATTACATCTCATCCTCGAAAAATTGCTGATGACCAAAATAAAAGACAAGGGATTCATTCCTTACTAGACAAATGGGCAAATCATTAAATCGCTATCTGCCTCAGTTTCCCCATCTGTAAAATGGGGATAATAACAGCACCTACTTCCCAGGATTGCTATGAGGATAAAATGAGATAAAAGAACTTTGTAAACTGTAAAATGAGATATAAATGCCTCCTTTTTTACTTTTTTTAGGGGGCGGGGTGGAGTTAAGGGTTTATACCTCCTTTAAACGTAAACATCCCTTCCGGGAAAGGTATCAAAGGTTTTTGCAGCTATATATTAGCAGGAATAACTGAGAGCTTATTCTTATATCAGGCTTTGATAAAGAAGAGGAAAAGGAAAAGAATACAGGAAGGGCAATAAAGCAGGGGTAGAAAAAGGAAACTGGTGGTGATATTGATCTAATTCACCTCTGCCTAGGCAGGGTCTTAGAACACCAAGGACCTGAGGTAGTAAAAATATCTTTCTGAAAGTCTCGCAAGTTTGGTTTGATTGACCTTATCTATCACAAACGCCTCATGCCATACAAAGGTAGTGTTCTGAGGCCTTTGGCAATAGATAGCATCCCTGAAAACTTGTACAAAACTGGAATTTCATTACTCTTTGGGAAGACCAGAGATCCCAGTCTAATCCTTGTTAAAAGCATTATGTAAATAATACAAAAATATTATGTAAATGTGAGATATGAGATGTAACAACAAGACTAACTCAGTCACAAACTAATCGGTGTGATATGGGACAAGATGTAATATTTATATATATAAGAAATACGAGACCCAGAAAACAAGACACTGGGACAAAGTGGTACTCCTATTTATAAAGCATAAAGCCTAAGATCTGTTCCAACTCTGACATTTTCTTTTTCTCTTTTTAAAAGATCACTTAATCAAATCAATCAAAATGAATTTATGAGTGCCAGGGAGTTAACTATTTAAAGTTTAAGGCCTTTAATTTCCTATTTTGATATGCTCTACCTAACTCAACCCAGTAAGGAGCTAGATAGCTTTTCCCTATTAAATTAAACTCAACTGGCTAAAGTTGGTTTTCTGGCCTGTTGGACCTTAGTTTCTGCAGTAATAGGAAAGGTATTAGGAGCCAGGAAATCCAGCACATTCCATAGGTTCTCTTGGCTGATCTTGCCTCTTCCTTTTGAAGAAGAGAGATAGTCCTAGATAGAGTGTAGGTGGACAGCCAGGCTAACTTTTCCTAAAGAGGAATAACCTGCTTTCCCTCATTGTTAAGCAGAGCTCAGAGGGCTGGGAAGCACCACATGGAATCTCACATGTCCTCCATGTAGGAGGAGGTGGCATTAACTGACTGGCTGGCACTAATACGAAAATCCTCCCACCTGGGAACTTCCTTTGCAGAGCAAACACACCTTCTTTAAGAAAATATCAGCTGCTGATAAACCTAACAATCCCCCTTTGTATGCTCTTCTGGCCTAACTCCCACCCCTCCTAATGCTGTCAGGTATGTTTGCCTGTTTTCAGTGCTGAACAAAGTCAACAGCTACCTTTACAAAGGAGTATGAGGTGATCACTCTCTCCATCCCTTCTTCGATCCATCCCTCCTTTTCAAGGAAGGTTATCTTTAGAATGGCTAAACCCCAGGTCTGGAATGCTCTTCCCTCCTCATCTTTGTCACTTGGGAAGCTCTGGCTTCTTTAAGAAACAGCTGAAGCGCCATCTCCCAAGTGAAACTTTTCCTGATTTCCCTAGCTGCTACTATGCTCTCCCCTGAAAAACTATCTTGTATTTACTTTGCATATATTCAGTGTATGCCTGCCTACGTGGGCTTTCTCCCCTTTCTGCATAGCTGGGTATTGAGCCATGCAAGTCAAAACTTAATCAGCTGATTGCCCAAAATGATCATCTGAAAGAACAGGCGACTTCAATAGCAAAGGTGCCACGGCCATGGCAAAGTCAGCTATGTCATGTCCGAGAGCCACATAATGAAACACTGACTTTATAGGCTTGAAGCCTAGTAGGATCCAATTAACCTATAATGGAAAATTTAGTCCTGTCCCCCTAGGACCAGCTTTTCTCTCTCAGTCTGCCTGCCTTTGAAACTGCAAGTCCTTTGTCTGCTGGGGAGCTGTATAATGAAAAGTTCTCCACTACTGTGTGCAAGGGACTGAGTCTACAAAAACAAAACTAGTCGCTGCCCAGGGACGTGGTGGGGGTGGGAATACAATAGGCACACAGATGTAAAGCTAGTAGAACCGATCAGGGAAGAGACCAAGAATTGGGGGAATCAGTAGGCTTCCTAGAGATTAAGTCTGAATCCCACAGCCACTGCCAACAGACTGATTCCTTTCCATGAAGCTCAAAACGGCTCTCCTCTGCCACTTGGTG
The DNA here is from genome assembly GCF_900497805.2 of Vombatus ursinus. NCBI lineage: Eukaryota > Metazoa > Chordata > Mammalia > Diprotodontia > Vombatidae > Vombatus > Vombatus ursinus. Next base: position 5,503,780 of record NW_020950417.1, on the reverse strand, counting down.
CTTCAACCTCATTTCCTGGGCTCAGGAACCCATAAAGGATTTAGGATCCACCTCCTCTTCCTCCTATAAGATTCCAAAACATTTTAAGGCCAGGCTTTCTTCTAGAAACACTTTCTGAAAGTTTTTTTTTAAAGCACTTTTCTTACAACTACTCTTTAAGCTAGGTAGTGTATAATTATCCCCATTTTATAGATGAAGGAACTAAGGTTCAGAAAAATTCAATGACTTGTCAGTGGTCATACACCTAGGAAATATCTACTCAGATGTTGTAAGTACAGTGCCATTTCCACAATACGGGTATGGATATGTTTCTGCACAATGATACTGTAGGCTCCTTGAGAACATCCTAGAATGACCTTGCGCTAGTTTCTTAACTTCTCTGTGCCTCGGTTTCCTCTTCTGTATAATGAGGGAGTTGAACTAGATAAAACCTCCAAGGTCCCTTCTAAATAAAAATCTTATTAACAAGGACAACATCTTGGATTTTTCAGTATTCTCCTCAGAAACCAGTATGGCGACTTGCTTTAAGTGCTCAATAAATTTGATTAATTAATGCAGTTGTTCCACAACACAAATCTCTTGGCAAAATAGCCATACTCATACGTGCAGCCTGCATTCACTAAGAGTCCATGGCCTGAGACACAAAGGCACATAGTATTCTTAAGTCTACTCCTGTTTTTTTTTAATTGTTTTTTTTTTAAGGCCAACACTGTACATTCTCAGATCATCAAATGTCAAAAGAAAGTGGTACCACCAGTTTGCATTCTATGACCTGTCAGAAGATGATGCAGCTTAGCTTTTTTTCCCTCCCCTCTCATCAAAAATTTGTTTTTCCCAAATTCGTCACCAGTCACATTGGCTTTGTGGTGAATGTCATCACTGAAAAGGTGAAAAACAAACTCCCCAGAGCAAACACCCCTTTGGTGAATTGTATACTTATTAAAAATCAAACTGCATAAAAACCCTGGAAAATTCTGTTTATCTAGAGAACAGGTACAACAAGAATGTGGCAACCTTTCTCCCCTCCTAATATGACTCAATTTCCATTAAGAGAAATGATCTTGAAGATCAAGGGCTAAACCCTTGGGCCACCTGCAAAGAATTGTTCACTTGCAGGTCATTACAGCAAAGCCTAGTGTCTTTGAAAGACCTTTCAGGTATTTCTTCATTTTTTGTGGCTGAGATTAGGATAAAAAAAAAAAAGACCACCACAAAAACATGCACAAGGTTAATCTTTGATGGGAACTGCCCTCACTGTCTCCAGCAAATAGTCTATCCTTCTCATTCCCTTTCATGGCCTTTCAGAAACCACACATCATGTACACCCTAGGGGGCCACTACTGTCTTAGTCTCTAACAAATACAAGGTAGCCTAGTCAGGTCACAAATCAATAAAGTGAAGGGAATATGGTGGTTGACATAGAAGATTGATGGGCAATGAGATAAGGGAGGTAAGTTAATGGAAACAGGGAAAGGTGGGGAGAGAGGGGGAGAGAGAGAGAGAGAGAGAAAGAGAAAGAGAGAGAGAGAGATTTGTTGGGGAAGTTTCTGCCCTTAATATAATTAGTTTAAAAGGAACCATGGGGCAAAACAACTCCCGATATCTCTTTGATCAATAAGATTCAAAACTACCTAGAACCAGTATAGGTTTTAGCTTGCATGGTTCACTACCCAGCTATGCAGAAAGAGTAAAGTCATATAATGGTAACACTGGAGTGAGATTCACTAAGTGAATTAGTTATCAAGATTTCTGGTTTGTTTGGTTTTTTATGTATCCCCTCCTCCCCACCATCACACCTTCAAATAGATTACACTTTTTACACTCAGAGAGAAAAAAATAAAATTATACCTGAGAAAATAGCTTCCAACTTCCTAAAGAATCATTCAGCAAAGGAAAGAAGGGAGGGCTTAGTTGTTTTTTAAGGACTGAATTCTTTTACACGAAAGCAAAACTTCAGAATGGGTTATCTTTTAAAACTTAACAAGTTAAATGTCACTGGACAAAGCAGCAGATATGTCATTAGATGGCCCATCTAGAACCACTAATGGTATGCTAAAAAGCAATGAAAATCCACACTAAGATATGGTTCAAAAACAGATGATTAATTAATGTTGATCATTTCACAGAGGAGGAAACCTGAGGCCAAGAGTGGGTAAGACCATATAGATAGTTGATGACAGAGACAGGCTTAGACTCCCTGTCTCATGCTCTTAATAAAGCATGTTGAGATTTTTCTTCTTACTGCCCTTCTCATACAACACAGGAAATTATCAGAGACAGGCAGGTTCAATACTAACAACTCACATGTAATATAGCTAGTGCTTTAACATTTGCAAAGATCCTTCCTCACAATAATCCTGTGAGATAGGTAGAGTAAATATTCTTTATGCCCATTCTACACAAAGAAATAGAGGCTGTGATAGACTAAAAGATTTGCCCATGATCATAATGCATGTTGTATCTAAGGCGGGATTTGAACCTTCAAGTTCCAAGTTGCCTCCACAATGCCACACTTTCAACAAACTTATCGTCCTAACATGCAGAAATGTTGAAATGTGGCTGCCCTGAGAGTGAGCTCCCTTCCCTGGAAGTCTTCAGGCAGAGACTGGATGATCACACGTCCTGTTATAGCGGGTAGATACTATTTAATAAAGGCTAGACACCACTAAGAGTCCTTCAGCTTTCAAATTCTGTGATTTTGAGTCTTCCATAAATATATGGATCACTAGAAAGGTTTCCTTCAAATAGTAAACTATAGAAGTATTTTCACCTCCACTAAGAATGACTAACACCTGGTCACCTTGCCTCTAAGAGCCTGGGTTCTCAAAGGCTCTACCTGGGGAAGACAAGTCAGTCTCTACAAGCATGTACTTGACAACAGACTGTTGGGTCAATGGAAGACCAGCCTAGATGCGAAGAGAGGATCATGCCACAAAAGCTGAATGTCAAATGATGTATAATTTTGGTCCAGGAACCCTTAATGGGATGGTACCTGACACGGCAGATACCATAAACAGCCATGTATCAATGATATTACAAAGTCAAAAGCAATTACTATGTGCCAGTCACCATACTAGATGCTGGGATACAATTACAAATTAGAGACAGTACCTACCCTCATGGAATTTATATTCTATTTGTGGAGGGAGCCACATATGTATGGATAAGTTAAGACAGGTTAGATACAAAAATCAATAAAAATTATTACAGGGTGAGGCACTGATGACTAATAAATGGAGTTTCCAAGAAGTAGGAAAAGTTGGAGAATATCCTGGGATGATGAGAACATCCCAGACATGATGCATGACAAATGCCATGCAAAGACACAAAAGAGGGAATTAGAATAGTATAAGGGGAATAGTAAGTTAAGTTGGCTGATTTGGATGGAGAGTAAAATGCTTGAAGGGGGAGTAATCCTAAATCAGATTGGTCTAGCATAGTTTTGTGACAGCCCTACAAAATGAGAGCTCAGAGAATCTTAGCTCAACTAAGATGGGAATTCCTGCTCTTTGTTTTACTCAAAAGGAATAAGAATTGGAGAATGCACCCAGACAGCACAGGGTTATCACCACAATGTATCTTGATGGTTATAAACACAGCCATTCAAGGGTGGTGGTCAGAAGCTGGGACCCCAAAACACGTTGACTGTATTGATTCTGCAGTTCGGGTACTGCCCTGAATGCACCCTTACTGCTTACAGGCATAAGCATGGGACACTGTAGATAATACAGGCATGTAAAGGGCCCGGTGGGATCACAGCTGTACAAACGCTGAAGGGGGAGGAAGGGAGCCCTGCCTTTCATGCATGCATCAATACTTACTTCGAACAACACTCAGGCCAAAGAAGTGGGGTTCTTTAATGCTTAACAAGTCACACACCTGCTGGAAAAGCTCTCTTCCTGTGGCTTTTACCTACATGAGGAAAGAAAAAAAAAAGAAAAACTTGGAATGAGAGAGCTCTGTGGGTCACAGACCTGGCTACCAAAGTGTACTCCAAGAAAAAGAAAATCATGATCAAGTTCTGATGTCAATACAGGCAAATAAATCACCTCCGTAATGTGGCCTTCTTGTTTGCCAGGTTGTCCTTCTGTGGACATGATTCTTTTACAGCAAAGTGAGATGATAATAACTTTGATCTGGTATTTTGCAAATCTTTCCTGTTTTATATGCATTTTCTTATCTGATCCACCCAACTACCCTGGGGGATTTTAAATATAATACTATACCATATATACTACAGTATATGCATATATATACACAAACATACTATAATACTATTTTTTTATGGATTAAGAAAATGAGGTTCAAACATTAATTGACTCACTTAGGTCTATCCAATGAGAATCTGAGGTGCAGTTTAAACCCAGGTTTTCCTGACTTGAAGTCTGTACCCTAGCCATTAGACTACACTGCCTTCTGTAGCATGTAGTAGCACTGTAGGAAAGCTTGGTGCATGCACATACATACCTTTCTGATATCTGCAGTAAACTTCCTTAAGAACATGTTCCCCCACTAAACTCCAAGGGAAAACCTGAACACATCCTGGGCTTTGCAGAATTGAGCTGACTCAAGTCAAGAAGCATTTTTAAGGGGCAGCTAGGTGGTGTAGTAGATAGGTTCTCCTGACTCCAGGGCCGGTGGTCTGAGTTCAAATTTGTCCTCAGACACTTGACACCAACTGTGTGACCCTAAACAAGTCATTTAACCCCAATTGCCTCACCAAAATAAAATAAAATAAAAAGTAAAAGCATTTATTAAGCAGATACTATGTGCCAGGCACTGGGCTAAGGGCCCAAAAATATAGTCCCTGCCCTCAAGGAGCTAACACTCTAAAGGGAGAAGAGCCAAAATTGTGGTGGAGTACGAAGTTAGGGGGCATGTTAGAGAGAGTCTTCTAGAGATGAATCAGGAGTACTGTCTGGACAAGAATGAAACTGTGGCTGGCCAGGGTCTCCTCCTCAAGATGGAGGTTCTGGGAGGAACCAGCCAATGGGAGGGAAAAGACACAGGACTAGAGGGTACTTCCAATGTGAGAAGTGGTCCAAGGGGTACAGTGAGCTTCCAGAGTAAAGAGGTTTCTATGGCATAGTAGAGAAAGTCCTGAACAGATGAGGCAGGAGTTCAGTCTGCTGAAGGATAAGATATGCCACACTTTTGTCCCCCACTTTATTTTTCTTGTTCTTGTTGTTTTGGGGCTACGTGGCTAATATGAAATTATGTTTTGCATGACTTTACATAAATAACCGATCATATTGCTTGCCTTCTCAATGGGTGGGAGAGGGGCTGAAAGGAGGAAGAGAATTTGGAACTCAAAGTTTTTTTTTTTAATGAAATAAATAAACGGGTGAATTGATGAATGAGCAAACAAATTAGGACGAAATTAATGAATGAGTAAATAAGTGAATTAATGAGTAAATACATAAATAAGGATGAAATATGTTTCTTTACAGGAGCCCTCCCCTCGGATCAAAGTTGAGAAATCTTAACTGATTGAGTGTGAGAATGTGTTCCTGCTGCTGTTGCCCTTTCCCAGAGTGCCTGACAAGTGAGTTGGAAGAAGATTCCACTCTAAAGCAGGAGAGCTGTGTGCACCATCACTGTATTCTGGCTGCTTCCCACAGATCCAGAGAAGGGAGAGATGGTGGAGCACTAAAGTCCCTGGAGGAGATAGAATGAGCAGCTTAGAAAATGGGATGTGAGAGCTTAAGGGCAAGAATCGGTTAGAGATTTCTGAAAACTATTTCTGACATTCAGTGATTGACCCTGTGAAAATCTGCTTATGACAGACTATGGACTCACTTTCCCCTTCCCCCCCAAACCAGGACCACCCTATTTAACTCTAAAAATGTGGTTATCCTTCTCCACTAAAGAAACACTTGGGCCAAAAACCCACGTTTATTGTTTCTCTCTCATACTCCAAATTTATTCTTTAAAATGTGTGTTTTTTTAATAGTTCTCTTTTCTTTCAGCTATTGTCAATTGTCAGTCCCTAGACATTTTTGAATGGGTGCCAGTCCTTGGTAGAACACTATACTAATTCTCCATCTGGAAAATCAATCTTTATATTCTTTCACCCCAGATTATTTCCACTGGGGTCATTCATCAGAACAACACATATACACACACACATCTCTGAACTACTCCATTATTATTGCTTAAGGGTCATTGTACCAGAAGCCAGAATTTTCGGGAGGAATTTTCTACATACAAGGAACCCCAATGTCACTCTGAGTTTTGGTTATGTAATAAAAAAAATTCATTCCCACTATATTGTGGGTAGGCATGGTAGCTCCAAAATCAAGTCCCCAGTATGGCTTCCTCACCCTGCATTAAAACCAGAGGCAGTGATTAAGAGCCATTGGCTCCTATGTGGCAGATTAGATGATATAGAGTGGTTAAAGGTTACAATATGGAACTAACTCTCTACAGTGAGAGGGAATTCCTATTAACAGGATGAACACTCCTGGACAGCACCTCAGAGCTGGAACGGGCTTGAAGAGATTGTCTAGTCTACTTGGTCACTTCAGAGAGGAAGCAGGTAGAAACACTATACACGGAGAATTTTAAAACTAGGATAAACCTGAGTCAGCATCTAGCACATGTTGCTAATACAAATATGGACCTTTAAACAAAGAAATCTATCTTTATGCAGACAAAGGAATCCCAAAGGATTTAAACTAAGAAGTGTCTAGCAAGTGGTATTTGATGTCAGATTGTTATTCAACTCTGTTCAAAAGGTACCATGATAAATCATCTATTCCAAAAGCTATTGTGCTGAGGAAGTCTCCATTTACTATTTTAATGATCACTTTCCCCAATTTTTGCTCTCCTTTTTAAATGAAAATACCATCCTTGGGTAACATCACCCAGGCCATTTTCTGCTTTTTAGGGATTCTCGTACTCCTCTAGACTCCCTCATCATATTGGACAGAGGGAAAGAGATAAGGGCAGTGAATTAAAATGAGAGGAGAGTAGAATTGTTCTTGGAATGAGACCTCAACTCAGGGAGGGTCATTCCTGTCTGAACACATCAAGCAACTGCTATTTCCATTAAAAACCAACCAACCAATAACAGCTATTCCCCCCTCTCCCCCCGCTGCCACCAAACATTTCCAAACACCCAGACAGGTGTTGTTGACACAGTAGACTTCTTTCTCACAGTTATTAACAGCTTCACTGGAATTTCACCCAACAACAAGTCATGGGCAACTCTCTCACTCCCTGACTCCCTATTTATAGTAAAAGAATTATGATGGTACAGAATACAATAAAAAAGGAACTAGGTCTGTCAAACAAGGTGAAGAAAATCTAGCAAGTTCTGTTTATCAGCCTTCTTCATCACCAAAAACTGAGTTAAGGAACAGTAAATATGGTCTTATTCACACTTGTAATTCCAAGTAAACAGCCCTCTAACCTTGGAAAGCACAGTTATGGACCATACAGAGAGCTAGTCTGTCTTTGGTCACTAAATAATGGGTGATGTTGACAATTTTCGGAAGGACCTGGTCTGCTTTAACAAACCAGCTGATGAGACAAAGAGACTCATTCACACAGAAGCAGGGGCCCAACATTACTAAGTCACAAGTTCACAGTTCCTTTATACAATCTTATTGTTTTATTCTTTTTCAGAAGTTGGAATACTTGTTTTTGTTGATCATTAAGTTAACAATGAAAAAGATTGGAGTCAGGGAAGTCAGGATTAAATCTAGTTTTTTGGCGCTTGCTTATTAGCTGTGTTGAGTGATCCAGAAAGTCACTTAACCTCAACAAAACTCAGTTTACTCATGGGGGGGGGGGATACAGCTAAGCGGCACAGTGGTTAATCAGCCCTGGAATAAGAAGGACCTGAGTTCAAATCCAACCTCGGACACATACTACCTTTGTGACCCTGTGCAAGTCATTTAACCCTGTTTGCCTCAGTTTCCTCATTTGTAAAATGAACTGGAGAAGGAAATGACAAACCACTCTAGTTTATCTTTTTGGGGCAACTAGGTGGCACAGTGGATATAGTACAGGCCCTAGAGTCAGGAGGACCTGAGTTCAAATCCAGCTTCAGATACTACTAGCTCTGTGACTCTGGGCAAGTCACTTAACCCTGTTAGCCTCAGTTTCCTCATCTGTAAAAAATGAGCTGAAAAAGGAAATAGCAAACCACTCCAGTATCTTTGCCAAGAAAACCCCAAATAGGGTCACAGGAGAGATGGATACAACTGAAACAACAAATAACAACAACCAAAAATGGGTTAGTGGTAGTAATATTTACCTTACAAGGTATTGTTAGGATAAAATGATAACAATGCATCCTTAGGATTTTTTTGTTTCTTTTCTATTACTCTACGAGTAGTGTTTCAGCTTAACAAACATATAAGGCACTTCCCTTTTTGTTACCAGGAGAGAGGAAAGGAGGCAACTTAGTTAAGACACATCCCTTATTAAAGGGACTGTATATGAGACTGAATATAGAAAGGGAAGCAGTGATCCCTAAAAGCCAAAGTGCAGGTCGTGCTAGGCCAATCTCATTTCCTTTTTTTTTTTTTTTTTTTTGATGAGGCAATTAAACTGGGAGATGAGGGAAACGCTATAGGGACAGTTTGCTTAGATTTCAGCAAAGCATTCGTCCAAGTTTCTTACACTACACCTTTGGACAAGACTATAAAAAGTACAGTTAGCTGGATTCAGAAATAGTTTAATGACCAGTTTAAAAAAACAGTAGTATTAAAGATTCAAGCTTCAACCTGGAAGTAAAGTTTGATCTGTTCTTATGCATAAAAATGCTCAAAGATTTTTAACCATGTCTTTGATCAATACATAGAAGGCAAGTTTGTCAAAGTTGCAGTTGACACAAAGATGGGAAAGGAAACTGACACATCACATAGAATGAGAGTCAGAATCCAAAAAGATCTCAGCATCTAGAATAATGGGTCAAAGATGAAACTTAAAAATCAGTTGATAAATATGTATTAAGCCACCTACTATGTGCCTAGCACTGTGTTAAGCATTGGGGGATACAAAGAAAGGTAAAGGACAGACCATGATCTCCCAATCTAATGGGGAAGACAACATGCAAATAACTACGTACAAACAAGCCATAGTCAGGATACATTGGAAATAACCAAAAAAGGGAAGGAGCTAGAATTAAAGGAAAGATTTCCTGTGGAAATAGAATTTTAGCTGCGACTTGAAGAAAAGCCAAGGATGCCAATAGGTGGAGATGAAGAGAGAAGAGCATCCCAGGCATGTGGGACAGTGGATAAAAATGCTCGGTCAAGAGATGGAGGGTTGTGTGTGAGGTACAGCAAGGAGGCCAGTGTCACTGGATCATAGTGGATGAGGGACCAGAGAGTGTAAACTGCAAGAAGACTGGAAATGTGTGTAGAGGTGGGGGTGGAGAAAGTTATAAAGGGAATGAACCCTAAACAAAGAATTTTATATTTGATCCTGGAAGAAAAGGGAGGCACTGGAGTTGACTGAGAATGGGGGTGACATGGCCAGACCTGTTCTTCAGGGAGATCACTTTAACAACTGAATGGAAAATGGAATGGAGTGGAAAGAAATTTGTGGCAGGCAGACCAATCAGAAGGCTATTGCAATAATCCAAGAGAGGGATTATCGAGGACTGTACCAAGATGGCGGCAGTGTGAGTAAAGAGAAGAGGATATAAGTGAGAGATTTTATAAAGGCATTTGCAACAGATTGGACATGGGGATAAATGCAAAATTGTGAAACTTATTTTTTGAACTCAAGTATAATATATGGGAGGCATGGCTAGACAGCAGTTTGCATTAAAAAAGACCTGGGGGTCTTAGTGGACTATTGATTCAATGAATCAACAGTGTGACATAGAAAACAAAAAAAGACAATGTCAGGCTAGAATGGATAGGAAAGATAAAGGGTCCAGAATTAAAGAGGTAATAATTCTACAGTTCTCTGACCAGATCAGACTCTAGCTGGATTACTGTGTTCACTTCTGGGAACTACATTTTAGGGAGTACAAAGACAAGTTAGAGCATGCCCAGATAGGGGTGACCCAGAAGGTGAGAGAACTGGAGAACACACCACAATTGGGGAGGATTAGTTAGGAAATGGGAAGACTCGGAGACAGCGTGAAAATCGTGTTTAGAACTTGATGGTAGAGATCAGACTGGCTGTGTTTAGCCCCAGACAGAATAACTAGGAATAGGTTGTTAAAGTTTCAGGGAGGCCCATCTAGACACCTGGAATAGTTAAAAGGTAGCACGAGAGGTAGCGGGGTCTTCTCTATAAATGACTACTTGGCAGTAATATTAGATAGCCAATTCTTGTTCAGGTATGTGTTGGACTGGATGCACTCTGAGATCCCTATCATCTCTGTGTTTTCTGCCTTCACAGAGCCTGCTAAGAGGCTATGACAAATGTACAAATCACTAGAACATATCTTATATACAGGTACAAAAACAAACAAACAAAAAAGAACATACTAAGCAAAATGGAAGAAGAGGAAAATGTGGATCACAACCAAGGATGTTAGGGCCAATCGTTGAAAGCTTCATAGAAGAGGTAAGCTTGGAGTTGTACTTTAAAATCAGAGAGGGAGGGGGGCAGGTAGGTGCCACAGTGGATAGAGCACCAGCCCGGGATTCAGGAGAACCTGAGTTCAAATCTGGCCTCAGACACATAACACTTACTAGCTGTGTGACCCTGGGTAAGTCACTTAACCCCATTGCCTAGCCAAAAAAAACCCCAAAAAAACAAAAACAAAAAAAGAGAGGGAGGAATTCAGCAGACAGGGAAGACATTATTGTCAAAGGGAATAATAAAACAAAGGGAGTAAAATGGAATGTGATCAAAGCACATTCAATAGGTAGTGTCATAGCACTGAGGGAAGCAATAGGAGATAAGGCTGGAAAAGCAGAATTCTGCCAACCAAGTAATATGAATGTTACTGAGTGAAAAACAAGCAAGATTAGCGAGCAGGAGCAAAGCAGTAAGAAAGTTAGCTCAGCAGTGGTGTAGACAGATTGGAATTCTCCCCTAGCTATGGTTATAACAGGAATCTCCTTCTAATTTTTTTTTAATGATATGATCTTTAAATTTAGGTTGTATATGTATCCATTTCATTGGTGTTATGTGTTGCAAAATATTGGTCTGATCCTAATTCCTGCCTTTTCAGTTTTTCTAGCAGCTCTTGAGAAAAGGGGTAGTCAGTCCTTCCAACAGTAATTTATATTCTTGAGTTTCTCCAACATTGTGCTGCTGTTTTCAAATGCTTCTGTTTCTTGATTATGTAGTCTGTTCCACTGAACTATTTCTCCAAATAATTTAATGATTACTGCTTTCTGATATAGTCTGAGATCAGGTAATGCATCCCCCTAAAGGGCAGATTGTAACAGGAAGATGGCTGGAGTCAGGAAGACCTATTAAAAAAAAAAGACTACTGAAGAGGTCTGTACTCAGTACTGGAAAGCTAGAAGATGTGACAAGGTGATGAAGTAACTTTGGGGGAGAAAATTGGATTTGGTAAATAAATTGGAAGAAAAGCCAAAGACAGACACTCACTGTTGTTCTCACTGTTGATCTGTCCTCTCCTTCTGTCTCTTTAATAATAATGAGATAGAATTTATCCTCTAAGCAAAGAAAAGATAGTATCTGATAAAGGGCATCAGCCTCTCTTTGAAGGGTACAGATTATATCCTTCTAGAGCCTAGTGTGTAGACCTATCTTAGTCTCCTTAGCTCCTTAATTATTAACCAGACTGTTAATTCATTAAAAGAATGTAGACCATAGTTCCTCTGCTACAAGAATACTCTTAGAAGATGAAAGACAGTTTCCTCGGGATGCTCTGCTCCACCTGGAAATATGCCATGTTTTTTGTTTGTTTGTTTTATTAATACTGTGCTGTTTGCATCTTAAATAATTCTATATTACAAACCAGGTATTCTGCCACCTTAGAAGAAAAAAAAGCTAGTACACCAAGATCAGGGATCTGAGAATAGGAGCAGACCTTGAGTTTAAACAATGGGGACCCAAACTCAGTGCTAAGCAAGATTCACATTACACTAAAGACCCTAAGGCAAGGTGAAACCTATTCAGAGTAGAGGAGATGCTCAACAAATCTCAGAAGACCCAATCAATCAGTCAGCTAGTCAACTAGCATTTATTAAGCACCTGTTATATGCAGGCATTGTGCTGAGCTCTGGGGATACAAGAAAAGTGTAAAAACAGTCCCTGCTATCAAGAGGCTCAGAGCCATGGAGGTGACAACATGTAAACAGCTATGTACAAATAAGACATGGAAAAATTGTGTGTGTGTGTGTGTGTGTGTGTGTGTGTGTGTGTGTGTGTGTGT
>NW_020950417.1:5449475-5491445 GCF_900497805.2 Vombatus ursinus | reverse complement strand
TGTGTGTGTGTGTGTGTGTGTGTGTGTGTGTGTGTGTGTGTGTGTGTAGGGGTTGTCTCAGAGAAAAGGCACTGCACTAAGATTAAGGAGGACTGGGAAAGTCTTCTTTCGAAACGTGTGACCTTAGCTGAGACATAAAGGATGCCAGGGAAATCAGAAGGCACATATGAGGAAGGAGAACATTTCAGACATGGGAGCAGCCAGTGAGAATGCTCAGAATAGAGAGACGGAGTGCTGTGTGGGAGGAACTGAACCAAGGATGGTGATGTAATTGGAGCCCATGTGTATTGGTTGAAGGAAATGAAACTATATGTCCTGAAAAAGAGAAGTCTCGGTAGGATATGATAGCCTTCTGATAACATCTAAAGATCTGTCAGGTAGAAGGAACAGCCTTATTTTGCCTCACAGCCCTGGGGCAGAACTCTTGAACAGCTTTAGCTCCACCTAACAGAGCTGATAGAACATTGGACAATAACTCTTTGGTCTCATATTTCTAACAAGATAGTGGTGTTCGGGTTTTTGAAGAGGGTGACCAATGGAAGAATAATTAGATTTGTTCAGCTTGCTTCATGGGGGCATGGGAGGGGTTGGGGGGAGAACTAGGAGATAGGTAGAAGTTACAAAGAAGCAAACTGAGGCTTGTTGTAATCAAAACTTCTAGATAAATGCAAAAAAGTAAAATGGGCTGCCTTGGGATCTCCCTGGAATGGCAATGGGGAAGGGGTATAAGAGACTGAAGTTTATTTAATAAATCACTAAAAACATATTTTTAAAGTGTACAAAACTTATCTAATGGTCTATACTTACCTTTTAGTCTCCATGATGGAAAGGGAGTGATTTCACCCACCCCTCCCTAATCAGCAACACTGAATGACATCAGTGGCAGTGCCCGGAACCCTGCTGTTGTTAAAATCCACTGTTAATCAGTATCTACTAGCCCCTTTAGGGCTTTTTCTCTCTATGGTTCCAGTTATCTATGAGGAAGCTCTTGTCCACCCCTGCAAGGTGTGGACTAACCTGGGATTGAATGTCTTAATTCCATTCAGTAGCATTGCTCCCTCCTCTCTACCCCTGCTGACTTCCAAAACAATGGACTTCGCCTGTTAGCAATGGCCATGTTACTCACTACCTTCCTCTCTACCTTCAAAGGACTCACAAGACTTTGGACCCAAGCTTTTGTACCTGGATCAACAATATTTCTTGTTCTTCCACAGTCTAACTACCCACCTGGAACGAGCTATTGTTGACCAACTAAACCATCAGTATCTGCTGGGATTCCTACTGATCAGTTAAACTCCTGGTGTTGGTTTCTCGTGTTGGTTTCTTCTGAAGCCCCTCTGGAATCCCTAAGCTTCAGCAATATACTGGGGCAGCAAATAAAAACCTCATTAGTCAATCAACAATCAGTCAACAAGCATTTAAGCGCTTACTGGGTGCCAGGACTGTACAAAGCACTGAAGATACAAAAAAGGGGGGGGGGGGCCAAAAACAAAATTTCGGCCCTAGGGAGTTCAGTCTAATTTGAGAGACATCATGCATCTTCAGCCATAGTCAATGGGTGGTTTCGTTTTGCTTGGCTATGCTTATTTATCACAAGGGACAATTGGTTGGCTGTTGATTTTTTTTTTTTTGGTGGCAGAGGGGGGAGTGAGAAAGAAATGTTAGTAATAATGATTTAAAAATAAAAAGAGAACTGAAGGTGGTTCAAAGAGAAAGACAAGATGAACAGCTTTGGAAATAATCTACTGAATTTGTAATACATTGAAGTAATGGATGTTCATGACTTCAGTACCATCCTCTTTTTTCTGATCTTCGTATATGGAAATGCTCATATTAGCTAGTAGTTGTTATTGTTGTTTGTCTTTCATTCTTGAAGACTTCAAGGCATCAGGAAGGTGATGCTATGATTTGCAAGTGAATTGGATTTGAGTGAGGCAGGGCTGTGCAAAGTCACCAGCCTCACTTTCTCCTCCAGAGTCATCTGGGTCCAGATCAGGATGACTGGAGATGGCCCAGGATGCAGTAGGAGACCTTGGCCTTTTTAAGCTGTCTTCCCCAAGTCTCAGTGTGTCGAAGGCAAAGCCCATTCAAGTGATTAAGAGTAGGTAAGAAATGAGACAAAGAATATGGCCTCTTTTACCTAGTTAAAAAAGCAAATCAATCTGGGAGGGGAAGACCCTGAGGGTTTCTGGCCAAAACAGAAACAACTGATATTTACATTTACTTAGAGCTAATCAGGGCCCAAACAATGACCGCTAAGAGGGGCTTGGGCTAGGACGTATTGTTGGCCGATCAATCAGAGCCAGAGTGAATTGGTTTTAAGGCAAGGTCCTTAAAAAAGAAATCTAGGGTAAACCCCAGATATCTGGTTAGGTTTCAATGATCAAACTTTATATTTCTTCGGGCAGAGCATCCACAGGTAAGTGTGTGATTCATGCTGGTATGTGTCAAGTTCACTATAACAACAACAAACACATTTTTTTTAAATCCTCTCTAGAGCTTGTACAGAAACATCAGCTTTATTTTAAAGGATCTCTGTCCTCACCCAAAGCTTCAAATGTCCAGGTACTCACCTAAACTTGGGGATCTGTCCCTGGGTATCCTAGAAGGTAAGAAGGGTTATTTACTCCTCACAAGGACAGTTCAGACAAGGTGCCAAGCAACCTTATTTTACTTTTGGTCTGGATTTGTGATTTTACTGGTAATTGTGTTGTGCACATACTCTGGGTGTCTGTATCAAAGGAAGGACTTGAGCCCCCGTCTCCCTGACCGTGACCAGCTATGTATCCGCTACTCTTCACATGAGCAGACCCAGGAATGACAACAACAGCTAACTTTTAGATGGTATTTTATAGTTTTTAAAACACTATGTCATTGGAGTCTAACAATTTTATGAGTTAACTAACTACCATGATAACGATATCCCCATTTTACAGACATGGAAAGTGAGGTTTGGAGGCATCAAGGGATTTGACCCATGGTAGAATAACCAGTATGTATCAGAGAGTATTTGGACTTATGTCTGTCCACATCCAACACTGTTTCTACCACAACACACTGGCAAAGGAAAACCAGTCCCACTTGTTAAAACTCATGGAGACTGACAGTTCAGTTCGGAATGACTGATAAGAAATTAAGAAGCTGCTCCCAAGTTCTCTTCAAGTCTGTTCAGACCCACTTTCATGCCAACACCCATCCCTGGAGACACTGCTCGGAATCTTTTGAAACTACTCTCGTTTTGAAAGCTATCACCCCATGGCCATTTGTTTGGAAAGATCTCCAGACCATGAAGAGGAAACTTTACTTTTTGTTTCTTTTGGGGTGGAGGTCTGAGTACCACACCTTGCTCCCCCTCAATTAGGTATCCCCCCCCAATTTATTTCATCCCTACACAAAATAATTTTATAGACTCTTTGCCCACTCCAACCCTCTAAATACAGCTAGGATGGATGAGGAAGTTTCCTTTTCATTGGGGATTAGGATTGTTCCTCTACAGTTGCCCAACACATGCTTTTCTCCTCCTAAGTAAACCTTCCGTTGGGCTAGGAGACAGAACAAGGTATTTGTGTGCCCTAGGCAAGGTTTGAAAGTTGTGCTGTCTGTGATACCATCCACTGGAAATTTTAAAACTTTGCTATAATGTGTGAATTAGCTTGGCTCATGAAATAAATAGTACTCTCTGGCATTCAAGCACGAGCATTCATTAAAGGAACATTAGAAACTATCCCTTGTCATACCTACCTGAAGCTTAAGTCTGAGGCAGCTAGCTACCCTACCCCTCCCTCTTCCTCTCCCTAAATCGGGCTGGACCCATTTTTCTTTAGCTCTCTATCTTGATTACCTCTTGTCTTGGATCTGGCTGGACCCATTTTTCTAAAGCAAGATCAGTTTCTTGGCCAAAGTTGTGAAAGTGAGGAGTGAATCTGAAATTGGTTTGTGTAGATTCAGGTGTGAAATTGTTTCCTCCTCTAAATGACACAGAGGAATTCAATGGCTTCTCTTTTCCTGCTATATTCTAACACATGGGAAAAGCAAAGTTAAAAAGGAAAACTTCACCTAGGTCGGGGACACTCAAATATCAGGATTAGAAATGGGAAGCTGGTCGGGTATGTTATTACTCTTAGAAAGAGAATCATTGTTCAGAGTTGAGGTAAATACTGAGGGTTCCTTCTGTGACAATTAAGAAGCTCTTGCTTGAAAAACAACTCAAATTTTTTTTCCCCCAACAATAGGACTATTTGAAAGAGGTTTCTGAAACCAGTACAAATCTGTGTAAGGAATGTTTTAATATGAACTTTTTTTTTTTTTTTGCTCTTTACTGGCTCTATAGTGTTGAAGCCACGTTAGGCATTGACTTTTAATCAGTAGGTAAGAGACCATGAGGTCGGTCAGCTAAAACGTTAAAGGTCAATTATGCTAGGAATCTGCATTCTGCAGCCCAAACAATCCTGGTAAATGTGAGGAAAACCTGGATGTGTGGTGCACAGATGGTAGATGCTTGTCTTTCTCCTCTGACATCCTTCCAACTGAGTGGGGGGTTGGAGGGGTGGGGGAGGTCAGGGTACTCAGGAATGCTCTATTAATTGTCTGAGTCTGCAAAACTACTTTTGCAAAACCTAACTGTTTGCTTTTGTCATCCTTTTAACGACACCCTTCACCCACTCCACTGTCAAATGAACCTTCCTAGGGTGAAGATCTAACCATGTCACACATCCCTCCCCATTCCCATTCGTAAACTCTCTATTACCTACATGATGAAATATAAAATCCTCTATTTGACATTCAAAGTTCTTTACAACCTGGTCCCATTGTATCTTTCCAGTCTTTTTAGATCCTAACTCCAGGGCCCACCCCACCCGCCATCTATTCTGTAATCTAGTGACACTGGCTTCCTTGCTATTCTTTGAATAAGACATTCCATTTCCCAGCTCTGGATACTTTCACTGGCTGTCTCCCATACTGGAAATGCTCTCCCTCCTTATTTCTGCCTCCTGGCTTCCTTTAAGTCCCAGGCAAAATTCTACCTTCTACAAAAAGCCCTTAATGCTAGAGGCCTTCCCTGTGTTAATCATCTCCTCAACAAATGCTTATTGACTGCTGACTGGAAACTCTACTACTCCGTATTCTCTGTTCACCTTGGATGTTGTACCATCCACCAAAAGAGACAGGGACACATCTCACTGCCGTGGATACTTATAACTCTACTCTGTAATTCAACAAAATGTGGTTAGAGGGATTTTTTTTCTCTGTCACTAATCAAGAAACTCTGCATCCAAAGAACTAACTAGATTTTTTGAGAGAGAATTGTGGGGCATAAAGGGGGGGAAAAAGGAAGAGTGGCGAAGAAGTAGCAGCAAATGGGAGGGGGAAAAGTAGTAGGAATAAGAAAGGAAAAACAACAACATAGCTCTATCACTCAAACATAGACACCTTCAATATTTAAATAGCCAGAAAGAAAAGAAATACAGGGAATCACCAACTTTAGGTTATGGTCAAAAAGTTACTTTGGAAGGAGAGTACAGATTTGTGATTTCATTGATGGGAAATTCTCAGTACTAAACCCACAGTCTCTATCAGTGCAGACCAGCCACCAGTCTTGGGTCCTGACAGACTAGGTGATTTGCCCAGAGTCACACAGCCAAGCCAATATATATTAAAGGTCTCCCTGACTCTGAGGACAGTTTTCTATCCAATGATACAATGCTGCTTCTCTAAAAATTCTTAAAAGTCTGTCAATTGGACCTTGAAACATGTTTTCCCAGAAGAACAATTTCATACATGATTAAAAACCTCCAAGGTAAATCTATAAAAACTCCTTTAATCTAAAATGTACTTTTATTTATAGCAGTAGGAACTGGAACGGTGATTTCCAGGTGAGGAAACTCCCTCTATTAATTCATGTCAGCATCTTCTCTGAAAATTATTTTGAGCACCAATCTTAAAACCTTTTGGTCTCAGGACCCTTTTATACTCTTAAAATTTTTACAGTCATACCCCAAAGAGCTTTTATTAATGTAGGCTATATCTATAGATATTTACCATACTGGAAATTCAAACTGATATTTTAAAAATATTTATTAATTTGTTTCAAAATAAGAATAACGAACCCATTACATGTTAACATGTTATGAATAACTGAATTTCCCAAAACAAAAGTAATAGTGAAAAGGGCAGCATTGTTTCATACATTTTTACAAATCTCTTTAATGTCAGACTTAATAAAAGACAGCTGGATTCCCATATCTGCATCTGTATTCAATCTGCTGCAATATGTTATTTTGGTCAAAGTATATTAAGAAAATCTGGCTTCAGACAAATAGTTGGGAAAAGGAGGAGTACATTAATAATCAAATATCTTAGTGTTATTATAGAAATTATTTTGACCTTCGGGACCCACCCCCCCCAAAAAGTCCTTGGACCACACTTTGAAATGCTGTCTTTACGGAGTGGCCTAGAGCATTGAGGGGTTAATTGACCTACTCAGGGCCACTCATCAAGTACATGTTGGAGGAGGGGCTTGGATCTCAGATGTTGCTGGTTTTGAAGCCAGCTCTCATCTACCATCCAACACTGCTGTGTAAATGATAATACAGAACTTAGCAATATTCACATAACTTTTAAAAATAAATCCTTATTTTTATTATGAACTTAAACATCAACATGATCATCTCAAGATGCAATGAACAAAAAGGGATTATACATGAAACCATGAATTTCTACATTCGGGGCTATAGGCATAAATGAAAGTGACATAAAAACAAAGATTATCAATACAAATAAAATTCTAAAAAGCTATAAATGGATCCTAATAAAGAGATTTTTGGTACTCCCAGATTACTTGATTGGAGGTATAGGAACTGGAATCTGATAGTGCTTGAGGGTCAGGAAGAACAAGGAGGAGGAAAAAGAAATGCCAAGTTTTGGCAGCTGGATCTCATGGTTGTAAGACCACCTCTCTGGAATGCTAGGGCACAAATGGTATGTTACTCCCATAAAGACACACAAAACAAACACAAAGAACAGAATGAAGTAATTCAAGCCATAATGTACAAGATGGGGAGGAAGAAAAAGTTAAAGGAGAGGGGAAAAACATCGGGAGTTATAGACCCTTGTGGTAGTCTAATGAAATTTTTGAACAGCTCAGAATAATATTTTTAGTGGAAAAAAATAAAATATGTAACGTTTTTTCCCATGAAAGTTCATGAACCCCAGGTTAAGAATTCTTGATCGAGAGGAAGTCAGAAGTGTGATGAGTGGCCTACACATGCCATGAGGATGAGTTGAAGGAACTGGGGATGTTTATAGCCTGAATAACAGAAGACTTGGGATGGGGTGGGGGCAGGGCATAGTGTTTTAAAGGCTGTGATATTCTATATGGCCATAGATGGGGCAGTACCAACACTAATTACCAATTACAGTTATACCAAAGTAAAAAGGGCTGTCTTGGGAGGCAGGAGGCTGAGTTTCTTGAAAGGGCTTGAAGCAACGGTCTCTGAACTCTGTTCCAATGCTGAGATTCTGAGGATTACCATAGCTCCAAAAACTAAGCAAATATGTCAGGTGTGACAAAAACCTGTGCTGCTTTCCTCAGGGAGCACAGGCTTTCACTGGCGACCAGGTGCTTTTGTATAGCTCTATTTCTCCTGATCGCCTCATCTCAGGGTCGAGTCAGTGGCCCCGTTCCCTATTTTTAATAGATAACCATTTTGAAGACTGGACAGGAATTTAAAAACTGCCCCAAAGTGGATCAGTACAGAGGATACATTAGAGAACTTTAATCCCGTGTGTCTCCCAGGGGTAGCCAGCAAAAGGGAAACCCAAGATATTGCCAGAGAAGCTAATAGTCAATCAATTAAGGAGCTTAACTTTTCTTGCGACATCACAAAGGGAATTACATTTTCTGCCCTTTTGTCTCATTCCCTTCGGCTGCCAGAATTCAAACCGCCTATTTCAGCCCCTGCCCCAAACCAAGTGGAGGAAAACTGGAAAGACTCACCCCAATGCTTAACCTGAGTTGATCTCGGTTGGGCAGCAGGACACAGACATTCCTATGCTCCAGGGTCATCTTGCCTTCGGGTAACTGTTTGTTCATGGCAGAGCCGGGGCAAGCATTTCAAACTCACTTCCGCCACTGGGAAACTCTCTTCAGGAGTGAAGCCAGGCTCCCTCCATGTCACCTGCTTGCCGGGAGATAAAATACTTCAGTGTCAAGTTCATGGGAATGGGGAAGGGGTGGGAGGGACTGCAGAGCAGCTGGACAGCTCTCATGTAACACAGGATGTTTTTTGCCTCATTCTAATAGGAGAGATAAACCCTGTCCTTTCAAAGGTTGCATTCACTGAAATCATCGTTAAATTATTCTAGCATTAGTCAGCCCTTTCCTTGATTAGCAGAAATGGTACATTAGACCAACTAAACGTGGGAGGGCAAATGACACCTCTCAAAAATTCATACACGACTAGAAGATTCATTTGCAAATCATGCCTTTTTTTTTTTCCCCTCCTGGCTTAGTCAGACCATGGAAATGCAGAGGTTGTGAACTGTAGGCCCTTTCCCAGGGGGCAAGGTTCAAGTTTATAAATAGCTTTAATAATATGAATGAAACCTAGATCAGCATGCAGCAAACATATCACACTCTCAGTGACACAAAGCCATTTAGTGCTCACAAGAGTGAGAAGGCAGCAGGTAGCAGCTGACTGCACTTGCTTGCATGCTCTATAGACGTGGGGGACCAATGAATCACCCAATTAAGACACCTAACAATAGGAAACCGGAAGGACACCACCCCCCTTTTCTTTTTCCCTATCCCTAGCTTTCCTTTCCAGAGTCATATAGTGGTTCAAAGGAATTTTTGAATTCCCATATTTGCCAACTCTTTCTTCTATTCCTTGGAGAAAGGGATATTTAAGAGAAATGGGGCCTCTAAAAGTTAAAAAATGGTGAATACTAGAACAGACATCTTGAAAGTTGAGTGGGTCAATTCAAAAGTAAAATGAAATTTAAGTTTAAAAAAATTGAAAATGCAGAGAACAAAAAAAATACAAAGCAATGTAATTATAATGATTAATCTTGGCCTCAAAGAAGAAATTTTAGAACGCACCTTCCTCCCTTCTTTGCAGAAGTAGGGGGACGATGACTGTGGAATATACAAGGGTGTCCCAAAAAATCTTAGTGTAGTTTAAAGTCTCACTACCTTAAGCACTAAGACTTTTAGGACACCTTATACCATTGAATTTGGTTAATGTGTTGTTTAGTTTTGCTGAACTGCTCATTCCCTCCCCCCACCCCCTCCTTTTTTCTTTCTTTTAAAAGATGATCCTGGATGGGGAATAGATTTAGACTTGAAAAGCAAAATATAGTGATACAATTAAAAAATAAAGATGCCAAGAACAAAAAAAAAAAGAGTACATTAAATTCTTGAGAAAAATCGTCAGTGGGGTCCCAGAACGTACAAACAATATATACAAAAAAAAATACAAATAATATAGACCTCTCTCATTACTTGAACCTTGAAAATTGAAGGAAGGAAGGCAAAGAGATGAGGAATGCAGCACCCAGCACACCACCACCAATGCAATTGATGATGATGATAATGATAATAATAATCATCCTGTTAATTTGGCTACTCAAAGTGGGGAAATGACAGGAAGCCTCCTCAGAGGAGGCACCATAGGAAGGCCATTTAGCAAGGAGCAGAATGTGAAGTCACTCCAGGCCTGTGGCCACATTCCAGGGTGCCCTGCAATCTCTGATGATCACTCTGCTTAGGACTCGGTCAAATCTCTTAAACTTTGATTCCCTCTGTGAAGAATCAGTTGGTTCCACATCTGAGACTTAGAAGATAGGACATTTGGAAGACAGTCCTTTACAGATAGATGTCTGTCTATAAAAGGGGCATGAGCCCTGCAGGAAATGAATAAACCTTGGGGACAAAAACAAAAAGGGGTTTGGGATTATTGGGTTTTTTAGGGTCCTATAAATAGAAAATGGCTCCTAATTTTGCCCTTAGCAAGAGGATGCAGGGGAGATAATAGTATAACCAACACAACATCAGGAGGCCTGAGGCCAACCTTTTAAATAAACACTTGGTTTTGTGAGAGGGTGAACCATTTCTTGCTGAGTCTTGGAATCCTCCTCAGTAACACAGGGATAATAATGCCTTCATTACTAACCTCAAAGGGTTTTTTGTAAGGAAGGTACTTTGAAACCTTAAAAAAATTCTTGCAAGTAATAATTATTCCCTAACTATGGTTTCTCATCCTTTTCAAAAAAGAGAAAAGGGCTTCTCTCTTTGTGTACTTAGCTACGGTTCCACTTTACCAATTCTTAGGAAATTCACTTCCCAGCTTCCCCTTCAAAATCTTTGCCAAACTTTGTTTTAGAAGACCTAGAATGTAAATACAGACCATGCAATCTCCTTTCTGAATGGTGGCCAAGTTAGATTTTACCTTTACCAGTTCATCCTTTACTCATTTTCATTTTTCTTCCTTCTGTATTTAAATAGTTTTGATCCTCTTTCTCAAGACTGAACTAGGTCAGCAAGGAAGAAAGTAAAAGACAGTAATCTCTCTTCCAGCACAACGGATCCCAGACTACAAATTACTCCATTCATCTGGAGGCTCAGCCCCCCAAAAATAGGTTCCCTTTTCTGGGAATGCAAAAGACCCACACCACCTGATGCTATGTAATTTGTTAATTAAACATTTAATATCACACAGGAATAGTTGTGACAATTCTACAGCAAGTCTGCCTGGAAGAAAAAAAAAAGTCAACACTGTAGAGATTTTGCCAAGTACTATGATAAAAATTAAAATCTAGATTTGGAAAAACTTAAAATCTCTGATCCACACAATGACCAATTCCAATTCCAAAGCACTAAGGATGAAGTATGCCAGCCACCCTAGATGGACTTGGAGTGCAGAATAAAACATATTTTTGGGAAGTGACCAATTCAACAATTTATTTTGCTAGACTGCTATTTTGTCACGAGGGTTTTGTTTCCACTCCCCTCTCCCAATTTTGTGCACAGAATTGGAAGGGGAACAAAAATTGATTTTTGTTCATTGAAAAAAATTAAATTAAAAAAATATTTAGTAGACTGAGTTTAGAAAGTCACCTTTTTGGGAGGTGTGTGTGAGGCAATAGGGGTTAAGTGACTTGCCCAGGGTCACACAGCTAGTGAGTGTCAAGTGTCTGAGGTCAGATTTGAACTCCAAGGCTGGTTCTGTATTCACTATGCCATCTAGCTGCCCCAGAAAGTCACTTTTTAAGTAAGAGTTGTAGAGAAAGTGAAAAATAATGTTTCCAAATTTTCCAAAGAAATTAAAAATTTGACAGTTCTTCTGTTGCGATAAGGATGAGTCAAGCCCTTGTTCACTTTGTAAGGTAGATGTCTCATCTTTTAAGCTGAGGTGAGGACGGTGAATTATTTGCTCCTTCAGGGTATGGCTGTAATAAAAATCGTTACATCAAGGGTCATTTGGCAAATGTAAAGTTTATATCGATACGGAGAAACTCTAGATGCCTATTGTTACAAAGGCCCAATATCATTTGACTAAATCCCTTCTTAAAAAACAATAAAACAAAAACAAACAAAAAAAGAACCCAAGAAGGACTCCTACAGGGTCTAACCATAAACTTTGGTAACTCTGGTCTGAAATGATTTAAAAGATACTAGACATACCCACCAAGCTCTATTTCAGTGCTTCACCATAGCATGGAGGTGACCTTGGATTTTGAAAAGCTGCTTCTACCACATGGACAAGGCTTCAGATATCATTTGGCAGACAGACTAGGTGTCCTTTCCAAGGTCCAGCCTAGTTAAGAGGTCCTCATTGAGGGGAGTTAAATGGCAAAAAAACAGAGCAGAGCATGATAAGAATAACAGTTTCCAGAGTGTCTATAAACTTCAATATGGCTCTCCCTGGGGGCCCAGATGCCAGCTGTCATGAATTCTTTATATGACTCTCTTTATTAAAATTGGGTGTAGGGGGGAGGGGGGGGTGATTCAGAATAATCATCACCAACCAAAATGCCTAATGTTCCATTTACATTGAGTTTTTATGAGAATGACCTACATATAGGCATTGAGGGCATACTCCATGAAGGTGTCTCTATGGCAAAGACAGGCTTTAACAAATTATATTACATAATAGACCACATCTAGTTTCCATCACTTACTTGAAGGAGAGATGTGAAAGATATAAAATATGACTGAACTGATTATTTCCTGATTATTAAAAAACATTTGCTTCATTAGAGCAAAACATTCTTTTCTTTTTATTAATTTATTTTGATTTATCAATAATCACTTCTATATGCTTTTGAGTTTAAAACTTTTCCCCCTTCCTCCTCACCACCCTCCCCAAGACTGCACACAATCTGATACAGACTATACATTTACATTCCTATTAAACATATTTTCACATTAGTGATGTTGTAAATAAAAATTAAAACCAATAGGAGGAACCATCAGAAAGAGGAAACAAAACTCAACAGAAGAGAAAAAAATAGCAATTCAACTTCCATAGTTCTTTCTTTGGATGTGGATAGCATTTTGCATCACGAAGGCCCAAAACATTCTTTTCAAAGTTCTCTTCCAACAAGACGTATCCCATCCAAACATTTAAAAATAAAAAGTGTTTCAAGGAATCTTGAAAGAAAAAAAAAAGACCTTCTGATCACAAATTCAGGTTAGGCATAAGGCAGGGAGGGAGATGTACTATTGCCAAAGGTGGCCCCCACTGTCTTAATTGATATCTGGTGAAGAGCCCAAATTGAAGAGAATGGTGAGGTCCTCTAGTTTGTGGATGACATTAATGCTGATTATATTAAGCCCCAGAACACTGTAAATTTTCCTAAAAGGTATCTTTATAGCTATCCACACTGAAAAAACCAAATGATTAAAGAATGCCCACTTCCCAAACGATACAAAATACTGTTAGAATAACTTATAGAGTTTGTCCATTGCTATATAGTTAGGCACAGAAGAATGGATCTAGAATTAAACAAGAGGCAGTCAGTGAGCTGAGTTGCCTTCAGGGAACTGAAAAATTCCTTTAATGACCTACAAATGGTCCCAGAAACAAAGGCCAATTTTTTTAAACAAAACTATTCCATCAATGTTGCAGTATGGCTGTGAATTATGGAACCTTACAGACCCTGAAATGAGCACTACACAGAAAGCAATAAATAGGCCCATGGTAGGCATGAGCAGGCTACAGTGAATAACCACCAAAAAAAAAATCTTCAAAGATGAACTGAGTAAAGGTTACCGTCAGAGAAATGTATGACTGAAAAAAGAGACTAGGTGGTCATTCAGCCAAAATCAGGGATAAGAAGTGGACAGCTCCCAATTGCCCTATTGGTATCTTCATGATATCAGGAAAAAGCTCATAAGACCTCAGCATGTTGAGGATTTTTTTTTTAAATAGGAGATAATTAAGAGAAAGAGAGAGGTTTTGTTATTATAATGTGGAGGAGCGGCACAAAGAGAAGCATTGCAATTTATTTTTTTAAATGTACAGAAGGACATGCAGAGGAAAACAGTCAAGCAGGACAGTTTTAAAAACTACTAAATTTATTATATACTTCTAAAAAACAAGCTGTACACAGAGATTCACAATTTCATATACAACAAAGAAACCTCTGATCTTTGTATATGGCAACATTCATGTTTAGTGTTAAGTTGAGAATAACAACAACAAAAAAATCCTAAAATTTAAAATATATATAAAATTCTTCTCTTTAAGCTTTAATACAAGCCCTTCTAGGAAGCTTTCCCCAATTCTTTTATTCCCTTATTACTTCAAAGTGTAATCTCCCTCCTCAAACATTCCTAGGCTACTTTATATAGACCTTTCCTTTGCCCTATCCCACTCTATCTCATGCCATTATTTTTGTATATATAGAACTCCAATCCTCTCCAAGAATGTAAGCTCCTTAAGGCCAGGAACTGTCATTTTTCATCTCGGTATGCAGCTAGCATACTGAAATAGCAGTTTTTAACATGTCTGTTAAATTGAACACCTCTAAAAGATTCCCTCTGCATCCACAGATAATTCTCCTATGCAGTAAATACAATATATCTCCTATTTTTCCTACACTCTCTTGGTAGGAAAAGCAGCATAGGATGAACATTTACCACATTTAAAGCTCCCACTGGGACAATTCTGTACAATCTCCCAGCATACTGAATGCTCAATAGATGGATCACTCTCTCCCTTTCTTTCCTCTCTTCTCCCCCCATCCCTCTTTGTTTAAATATAGGCATTTAGTAAATAAGATGATCCATATCAAGTGTTGGCTGCCTTTTAAAAGGGGTGTGGCCAGATCCGTGCCCCTCCTTTGCGGCATGTTTATGTGAAACTGCTGACTGACTTGCTAGTGACAGGTAAAGTGGGAGAGTAAGTTCAAGGGGTGAGGAGGGGCAGAGCAGTTTTCATGCCAAAGAAAATGAGGTTAAAGGACATTTTGGGGGGTAGCCAATCTTGTGGCATATTTTTTTTTTCCCTATCCAGTTATCATTTCTCACTTGGAATTTGTCTCTATTTTAAGATTCTGAGTTGCGAGTTCCTTGAGAGCTGGAACCAGTTTTTGCCTTTCTTTATATTCCCAGGACCTGATACTTAGCAGGCACTTAAATACTCTTTTTCTTTCTTTCTTTCTTTCTTTCTTTTTTTAAATAAATGCTTTTTTCAAAGGGGCATTAGAGATCATTTAGTCTAACTCCATTTTATTTGTTGAGGAGAAGACTGAAGCCTCTACTTTAGCTTAAATGAAGTTAAGCAATTCACCCAAAAAGTTACACTGGTAGTAAATTAACAGAGCTCAGATTGAAACACTAGTTGCTCCACATTAGTTATAGTTCTATTTGGGAGAAAAAAAAAGTAATTGTAATTGCTCTGTTTTAAATATAACCTAAAATCTAAATATGCTCTTATGTATTCTAACAGAACGATTTGTTTTATGTGATTTCTAGATTAATATAATTTTTAAAAAAAAATTTTTAAATGGGGACAGGTGGCAAAAAGTGTCCCAAATACATAGCAGAAGACTTGGAAGGGGTGGGGTGAGGTGAGAATCTTCAGTTAAACATCCTGACTGAGTGCCTAAATCAACTTTTGATCCTCTGATACCCTCTGCGGCATGAAGCAAGGATTCTACTTGAGACTTATAAGGTTAAGTAGTTCTATACAGAGGAGAGGGAGGTCCTTTAGTATTTTAAACCCTCTGAGTGCTCACTAAAATTTGTATAATCCATGTTTGATAGACAGGTATTGAGCAGCAAAATAGCTGAGAAATACAATCCCATGCTCCAAAGTGATATGCCTAAAAGAAAGTCCCACAAATTGTTAGCCTCAAAGTGTCCAGTCGCCTACTTACATTTGGCACCCTGAACAGCCTGCCAAGAAAACCAAACAACCAGGAGGAATGCCTTCTGCAAGACTGCATGCACACAGCTCTATAGCCCAAATGCCATGCTTTTGTTTACCATTGATTCAGGACTTTTAGCCTCAATTAAAGTCCCAAGGGTCCAACAAATGGAGCACAGAAGGATTAATAAAAGCCCGAGTCAATCATCTGTCTTCAGGGTGCTGCTGACTTTTTGTTCTCACCTAAGTGACTGATGGCTTTAGCTTCCACAGTGGCATACATACAGTTCAAGAAGTAATTGCCTTGTCTTAACGAGGCAAAGACAGAAACCTCATGTATTCCTTATTTTAAAACAAAACCAAACCTATAATCGTGGCTAAAATTGGGACAAGGTCCTGAGGAAGGTAGGTAGCTTAGGTAATCTAAATTTCATGCTATTAAAAGCACAGACATACACAGACATCACAATAGCTTTAAAAACGCAGACTTGCATACATGCATATCTGGGTTGTTCCAATGAAGAGACAAAAACTTTCTCCTTAGGGGAAAAACCATAAAAAATATGATGCAGAAGCCATAAACCTGTTTAAATAACCCCTGGGTGGACTTCTGCCCCCAGAGCAACCCAGGAGACACATTCTTCTCCCTATCCTCGACTTTGAACCTTAGTCACACCAAACTGATTTGATGACTAGAGTTGGTGGGAGTCAACACGGTCAGTGACCTTAATGAAAGTGAGATCCTTTTACCCTGCAAGTCCACAGACTACTCTGGGAATGAGTCATTATGACAAATTTTCCAAGTTAAGGCTCAAATATCAATTCTGTCTCAAAAAAAAAAAAAGGCTCATCCACCTCCACATTGGGAGTGTCTTCTAGAAAAGGGGTAGGAAATAATTTTAGATACTTCATTATAATTTCTGTATTTTAAATATACCCTGAAATCTAACTATGTTCTTGTGTATTATAATGGAATGATTCATTTTATGCAGTTTCTGGACTACTAATTTAATCAAAAAGTAATAAATGAGGACAGGTGGCCAAAGTGTCCCAAACACACACCAGATGACATTGGGGGAAGGAGGAGGTGAAGCTTCAAAGTTAAATATCCTGACTGAGTGCCTATATCAACTTTTGATCCCATGATATCCTCAATGGCATGAAACAAATATTAAAAATAATTACGGAGATACTTCTTATATATCCCTTCAGTTGGCCCTCTTCATTCTAAGCATTTTCCAGATGACTCTTGGAATATGGTTGCCCAAAGTTGTTGTTTCTCCTTCATTCTCGAAGAGGACCAATGACATCGGGAGGGTGATGTTTTGACTTGCAAGTGAATTGGATTTAAGTGAAGCCAGGCTGTGCAGAGACATCAGCCTCACTCTCTCCTCCAGAGTCATAGGAGTCCACTAGCAGATATATGTCGGGGTGACAGGGATGGCCCTGGATGCAGGAGAAGACCATAGGCCAAGGTCTTTCCCAGGTCTCAGTTTGTGTGATACAATGCCCATTCAATGATTAAAGGCTAGGGAAGAATTGAGGCAAAAGATGGCCTGGTTTGCCTTCTCAAAAGAATCAATCTGAGAAGGGGAGACCCTCAGGGTTTCTGGCCAGAACAGAAACAATTGCTATTTACACTCACTCAGAGCCATTAAAACCCAAACAACGAGCAAGTAAGGCTTGGGCTAGGACCTATTATTGGCCAATCAGTGAAAGCCAGACCTATTTTGGTTTAAAGGCATATTCAAGTAGGTCCATTTGAATCCCAATGGGCTTTATCAAAGCCTGGTTTACCAGAGCTATATTTCAAGAAATCATGAATGGACGCAGCTAGGTGGCACAGTAGATAGAGCTCTGACCTTGGAGTCAGGAGGACCTGAGTTCAAATCCCACCTCAGACACTTGACACTTACTAGCCGGTGACCCTGGGCAAGTCACTTAACCCTCAATTGCCTCATCAAAAAAGAAAGAAAGAAAGACATCATGAATGAAAACTACCTGATACAAAAGAACTGTTCCAATTTATCAAAGGAAAAAAAAACAATGATAGAATAAATAAATAAGGAAGAAATAAATAAGGAAGAAAGAAAAAAAAAAGCCCAAAGTGGCATGTTATACACTGAATGGACTGGGTCTATCTTCAGATGTAGTTGTGAACCTTCTCAGAATATAAATATGCATCTGTTTTGGATTGTTTCAGGGCAACAGACAGGAAAGCTGGGCAGTGTAGGGAGGCACTGAGGAGCAGAGGAGCAGAGGATGCTACTTTGTGTGCTTGGCAAGGGTGCCTCAGAACAGGCAGAGTGGGGCAGTGGAAAGAGCACCGATTACTTTGTAGGAGGAGGATCCAGGTTCAGATCCAGCAATATAGCTTAGTGCCCAGTGAGCTACACTTGAGTATCAGGACAACCTGGATTTCAATCCCATTTGTATACCATCTGGTGAGGATGGGAGTAAGTCACCACAATTTTTTCATCTGTAAAATGGGGGATTTGTGGAGCAGATGATGTATGAAGTCCCCGCTTTAGCTTTAAATCTATGATCCCATGAAAAGGGCTGTTAAAAAAAAGAAAAGAAGAAGAAAAGAAAAGGGCTAAGTATAATGGAATGAGATATGTGAGGTTAGGGAATAGTGGAAAAAGGGAAGTTCCAAGGTAAGAAGGAACTCTGTATAGCAGACAAAATACTACTAGACCTGGAATCAGAAGCCTAATTCTAGGTCCTTTTCTCCTAACAAGACAGGTGACCTTGGATAAGTTGCTTCTGTTTGATGTTGGTTTTTCTTATCTGTAAAATTAAGGAGTATGCTGTAGATCATTTTAAAGGTGCCTTCCAGGGTTGAAAGCCTGATTCAAAAAGAGGTGGCAGGGATGAGGGTAGAAGAAATGGGAGTTATGGGAGAGAAGAGAAGAGGCCTGGGGTGAGGTATGGGTAAAATAAACCATCGAGAGGAAAAATTAGATTTAAAATTTCAAATGTTTTTTTTTAAACTGTATACCAAATTATAATTAAAGATCTGAAAATATCACACGTTTAAAAAAATTTGGAAACAGCAGTAAGATATTTCTTGGAACTACAAAGCTAGAGGATAACCTATAAAGCACAGCATTCTCCTGGCCTCTCTACCAGGTGGTCAGATTGGATTTGGAAGAAGCCTGGAAATGCTGAGAATCCATGTTTTTTTTTTTTGCTGACCTTGTGGTACAAATGGATCTATAACCAGATTATGTTTTATTTACATTCCTTACACAATACTTTTAGTTTCTCATAGCTTAGAATCATTCATTTAGAGGTGGACCGGATATTAGAAACCACCCAGTCCAACACCCTCATTTTAGAGTTGAGGGAACTGAAACTTAGTTTAAACAACTTAATAATAACAAGGTCATACAGGTTGTTAAGAATCAGAGGCAGGATAGGAACCCAAGTCTTCCTTCCTTCAGGTCCAACACCAAATCTCAACCTGTCCTAACCTACTTGACACTTACTAGCTGTGTGACCCTGGGCAAGTCACTTAACCCTATTTGCCTCAGTTACTTCATCTGTAAAACGAGCTAGAGAAGGAAATAGCAAACCACTCTAGTATCTCTGCCAAGAAAACCCCATATGGGGTCTAGAAGAGTAGTCCATGACTGAAATGACCAAACAACAACTAAAACTTACTTTCACTAAGGCAAGAACTATGTCTTACTTATCCTTGTATATCTTTCTTCCTGAGACTCCAAATTGCTCTCCACATAGCAGATATTTAAAGGAGGTAGGTAGGACACTGGTAGAGGCAGAATGTGTGTGGGACCAGATATAGACAACCTCAGTTCAAGAATTTATTAAGTACTTAGTAAGGCATAGTAGGTGCTTAATAAATCTAAGCTGAGGAACTTACGTTCCACAAGAGGCATGTACATAAGTAATTACTGAGTTCATAAAATAATTTCTAGGGGGCAAGTACACTAAGAACTGGAGGAAGAAAAGATGAGCGTCTAAATGATATAAGGTTGTCAGGAAAACAATATACATGAGGACTATAACAGCGTAAAAGAAAAGAACAAAAAAAAAACAAACCCTGAAGCTAAATATTGTTTTTGATCAATCTTAGTTCTTCAGATGAGATGAGGAAAAGTACCCCCCTTCTTTTGTTGGAGAGATGAGGTACTAAGGGTGAGGAGCATTACATACACTGTCACTTGTGGCTTATGTGTTGGTTGGCTTTATTTAACTATATTTTTTTCTTTATTACAAGAGAAGGACTATAATGACAGAGAGGTGGAAAGGGGAGGGTTATATCCAAAAATAACTGTAATGTAAAAGTAAATGGCACCAATAAAACTTTTTTAAAAAGTGATGTAAGGTTGGCAACCTTCAGGTGTACAGGACATTTCAAAATGGCATACTTCTAAGACCACCACCCTCAGGGTACCTCAACCTCCCTCTCCTCCCACCCCCCACTGATGGCTGGCCAATGAAAAGAGATTTTGTGTGTGTTTTATTTATATATTATTTAGCTGACAACTTCCTGAAAGTCCATGAGAACTTCAGAACTGGACACATGTTTTTTCTTTTTTAACTGCCCAGGTTTACCTATTTGTTTTATGTCCTGAGGTAAGCCTCTTAAACCTCTGGTCCCTCCAATTCTTCACCCTAGAAATCCTCCACCCCCATATCCAGATAAATCACCCACCCGCAGCTAACACAGGATGTTTTGAAGATTAGATTTTCAAAGAACAAAGGGAA
This sequence comes from Vombatus ursinus, assembly GCF_900497805.2. Lineage (NCBI taxonomy): Eukaryota > Metazoa > Chordata > Mammalia > Diprotodontia > Vombatidae > Vombatus > Vombatus ursinus. Next base: position 5,471,337 of record NW_020950417.1, on the reverse strand, counting down.
ACAAACACCTATAAAAGCGCTCAGGTACTATGTAAACATTGCTGTTACATTCCTGTTCTAAGTCATACCTGCTTTGCTCACAAAAGCTCTGACCTCCAATGGCCCTCCCAGTGGATTTGGAAAAGGAAGGCTTCTTTAGACATAAAGAAAGTGCTGGCTTTCTTTATAGTTAAATCCATTTATCACCTATTGATGAATGAGCATCAACCAGATATTTAGTTCCATCAGAGGGCTGTCATTGTTGAGTAGTTTCAGTTGTGTCTGACTCTTTGTGAGCCCATTTGGGGTTTTCTTGGCAAAGATACTAGAGTGGTTTCACATTCCCTTTTCTAGCTCATTTTACAGATGAAGAAACTGAGGCAAACAGGATGAAGTGACTTGCTTAGGGTCACATGGCTAATAAGTGTCTGAGGCCACATTTGGACTCATGAAGGTAAGTCTTCCTGACTCTAAGCTTGGCACTCTATCCACTGCACCACCTAGCTGCTCCTGAGACAACTGACTCTCTTTTAACTAATCTTGCAAATCTATCACCCCAACCCACACCTAACACCATGGGCTTAATCAACAAGTTGATGCAAATCAAAATCAGTTTAACAAACATTAAAAGTCTACAAAGTTGTACTACATACTGGAGTAAATACAAATACTAGCTAGGCAAGTAGATACTCTCTCCTTATAATTTACAGTCTTGTAGAGGGATCTGGCATGTAGTAATAACTATCATACACAATAAATAAATGCATCAGAGAGACGCAAAACCAAGGACAAGAAAGTAAAGGAAAGATCACTGGGAGAAGGCAAGGTAGTGTTTGGAGTTGAGCTTTAAAGGAATTTGTTGGGTGAGGGAGTCAGTACACTAATCACGCACTGCAGGGGTTATAGTGACACATAATGGAAGAGGGAAGATAGCACCCCCCCAAAAAGGAGAGAGTGCTACTCAGATCCAAGGTTCGTATCTGAGCTGGTATTAATTTAAATGCAAAAGGAAATGTATTAAAAACAACAACAACAATAACCAACCTTCTATCCAAGAGCATTCCCACAGCAAAAACCTTCTGTGGTCCAAGTGGGTGATTTGGAGACACAATTTAAACTAAAAGGACCTTGGTTTTTTCCCCCTACAATGGCCAGCTCTCCCCTTGGTTGCCAGAGCCACCCCAAAACAAATGCCCATTGATATTCTACAGAGGTTCACAACTTCATTTCCAAAACAGAACCAGTCCTTAGACTGCTCAGATTAAAAAAAAAAAATCAATCCCTTTCAGAATTCATTCACTCAGAGTGCTGATTTTGATTTAAATATTTGTCTTTTCTTCTACAGAGAATTTTACCTACATCTATTTAATCCCTTGCTCTTCCCAGATCAAACCATAAGAGATAGATAATTCAATTTAAGAAGGATTTATTAAATTTGCCTGCATGCAAGCCACCATGGGTACAAACACAGAAACAAAACGATGCTTCTTGCACCTGTATTGCTGGCATAGGGAGTTTCTGCAGACAGCAAGCTCAATATGAAAAGCAGGTAACACTGCAGTGAAGAAGGCTAATTTGGGGGCTTTGAGAGGTCCAGAAGTAGGGAGATGGATGAAACACTGTGCCCTAGTCAGGGTGCATATGAACAGCACCACGCTCAATCCAAGCACCATACTTTAAGAATGTTGGTCAACTACCAGGATAGCAAAGCATTGAGATTACACCATATGAGGATAAATTGGAAAAAATGTGGAAGTGGATGCTTAGCCCAAAGAGGAGACTTAGGAAGAATAGCATAACTATCTTCAGTTTTTGAAGGACTATTCTGTGAAAACGGATTAACTTGTTCTTCTTGGATGGCGAAGCAGGGGCAATGAGTGGAATCCGCAAAGAGGGACTTGATAGGAGGGCAATTGAGTGGTTTAGAAGATAGAGTGCTGATCTGGAGTCAGGAAGACCCAAGATCAAATCCAGCCTTAGACACTTACCAGCTGTGTGGCTCCAAGCAAGTCATTTAAGCTCGGACTTGCCTCAGTTTCCCCATCTGTAGAATAGGGATGTTAATAGCACCTACACCTCCCAGGATTGTTTCGAGGATCAACTGATATCATACTTGTAAAGCATTTTGCAAACCATGAAACACTATGTAAATGCTAGGCATTATATAAGGAAAAACTTCCTTGCCATTAGAGCTATCCAAAAAAACAGAATGAAGCTACCTTGGGAGGGAGTGGGTTCCCTCTCCTTAGAGGTCTTCAAGTAAAGTTGGAAGATCCCTTCTAGATACGTTAGATATGAGGGGATTCTTGTTCAAGTCTGGGTTGGACTAGATGATGTGGTTCTGTGGGGCACATGCCCAGACACTATAGGACAGGGCGCTTTGCTCTAGTCTTACAAGAAGTCAATGACGGAATCTTTAGATCTATTAGCTCCCTACTCCTTAGAACATGAAAACGGCCAGATGTAAGGACATTCATTCCAATTTTAATAATATTGTACAGTGTCATAGGTATGAAGTTGGGAGTTAGGTCACATATACTAAGGCATCAGATCCTCTTTCCCCACTTCTACACATCAGTTTCTTCAGGGAGAATAAGAAAAATAGTATCATCTTCCCCTATCATCAGGGCGTTGTGAGAACAAATGAGCTCACGCCTATAAAGTGCTTTGAGATCTTTAGATGAAAGGCACTTTTTAAGTAGGAAACACCATATCATTATTTATTATTACTACCCTGTTCACACCTCAGATTAAAACCCAACAGTGGGCTATTTTCATAATCAGATGCTAAGAACCACATGGTTATTAAAGCATAGACAGAAAGACTATAGCCGCTTCCTAACCTTTGGAAATAAGGAAGCATCTGGGAAGAAAGCTGAGAGCCATTGTCATTCGTTAGGACTATATGAGAAGGCTTGCAACAAGACCAGGGTAGATAGGGAAGGTTAAAGGTACAGGAGGATTAGTGTTTCATTTCATGTCTCAGGATTAACGTTGGAATTCTAGGCAATGTGCAGAGGGAGTCGGATGGAACTGTGTATCTAAGTAAGCCCTTCTTGCCTCCGTTAGGGAGGTAGAGAGTTCCCTCTTACTACAAGGTCTTCAATAGGCTTAAAAAGTCCACTCCAGAAAGCAAGCCCAATAATACCTGCTTGTTTCTGAAGTAGTTCAAACGCAAACCTGCATTTTCCTTCCATGATGAGGAAGAAGGAAAAGGGAGAAGAAAGAAAGAAAGACATGGTAAAATATTGATGGTGCTATCAACACAGCCAGACTAATTTTCTTTTTCTTTTTTTTTTTTTTTGGTTAGGCAAATGGGGTTAAGTGACTTGCCCAGGGTCACACAGCTAGTAAGTGTCAAGTGATTGGTCTGAGGCTGGATTTGAACTCAGGTCCTCCTGACTTCAGGGCCAGTACTCTATCTATTGCACCACCTAGCTGCCCGCAGACTAATTTTCTTTTGGTCACAAAACATTTATTCATTAGTTAGTCCTAGGCACTATACAGGGACATGGCGAATTGTTTAATCTGCCCCAAGGAGATTAGTAGAGAGGACTCCTTTACAAATATCTCCATTACAAGACAACCCGGTAAAGCTCCATGAGAGGAGATACAAAGAAACTTAGAAGTATAGAGGGGGAATCAATTACTCCCCCTGGGGTGATCAAAGATGGACAAGAGCTGGACCTTAAAACAAAGGAAAATTTTCAAAAGGTGAAGATTGTGGGTCACAAAGGCAGGAAGAAAACAGCATGAACAAAGAGTGAAAAGGTATTTTAAAGCTCAGTTCACATGCTAAGAAGGGCAAGAAATCCAGATTAGCTTCAACATAGGGTTTTTGTTGGTGAATTTCAGCTAGGCCTGCCTGGGAAAGACCAGGCTTTGGAGGGTCTAGAATACCAAGCTAAGATTTTTCAGAAGTGGTATTTGAGGAAGATTTATCTGGGATCAGGATTTGAAATAGGCTGAGGTAGAGGAGAGATTTGTGAAGAAGGATATGAGTTAAAAAAAAAAAGGATGTGAGTTAGGAGGGATAGAATTGTTTTTTGGGGGGCAGCTAGGTGGTAAAGTAGATAGAGCACTGGGCCTGGAGTCAGGAGGACCCCAGTTCAAATCCTGCCTCAGACCAGACACTTGACAGTAGCTGTGTGACCCTAGGCAAGTCACTTAACCCCAATTGCCTCAAAAAAAAAAAAGGGAAGGGAAAAATTTTTAATTACTTATTTTTAGTTTTCAACAATCACTTTTATTATAAGATTTTGAGTTCTAAATTTGCCCCTTCTGTCCCTTTCCCAAGATGGCACGCAATCTCATATAGGCTATACATGTATGATAATATTAAACAAATTTCCACATTAGTCATGTTGTGACCGAAGAATCAGAACAAAAGGGGAAAATCACGAGAAAGAAAAAACAAAACAGAACAAAAAAAGAGAAAATAGTATGTTTCAATCTGTGTTCAGACTCCATAGTTCTTTCTCTGAATGTAGATAGAATTTTCCGTCATGAAGTCTTTTGGAATTGTCTTGGATCATTGCATTGTTAAGAAAAGCTAAGTCTATCAAAGTTGGTCATTGCACAATGTTGCTGTTGTACAATGTCCTGTTTCTGCTAACTTCACTCAGCATCAGTTCATGCAAGTCTTTCCAGGTTTTTCTGAAATCCATCTGCTCACCATTTCTTATGGAATAATAGTATTCCATTACATTCACATACCACCACTAGTTCAGCCATTCCCCAATTGAAAGGCATCTCCTCAATTTCCACAGAATTGGATTTTTTTTAAGAACAAGGGACCTTAGAGATTGATCTAATCTAGTCCTCTATCAGGAAAATAAGGAGATTGAGGCTCAAAGAACTTGTATGAGTTTTTTGTTGTTCAGTCTTTTCAGTGAGCCCATTTGGAATTTTCTTGGCAAAGATACTGGCGTAGTTTGTCATTTCCTTCTTCAACTCATTTAACAGATGAGGAAACTGAGGTAAACAGGGTTAAGTGGTTTGCCCAAGGTCACACAGCTAGTAATTTGTCTGAAACCAGATTTGAACTCAGGAAGATGAGTTTTCCTGACTTCAGGCCTAGCACTCTATCTATTCAGCCACCTAGCTGCCTTGTATGAGCTACCCAAGGTAATATAGTTATATCAGGTTTGGGGATTTTAAGCACAAAACCACTCACTTGCCTTTAATACTATTCAAGGAGGTAAAGACTTTCAGTGAATGAGAATGGCAGGAGGAGGAATGGAAAGAGATGAATGCCAAAGACACAGAGAGAAATCAACAGAATCTGTTAACACTGACAAATGCTGACCACAAGGTTCTGAACCTGGATGTTTGGAAGAACATTACTACAATTAAATGAAATGTGGAACTAAGTCAGAAGGAAGAGGACTTGATTTATTTTCTTTAGTTTTTGGAGGGAAGACGAGTTTTAAATAATAGACATGATTAGCTTGAGGTACCCATTGGCCATTCAGTTGTAAATGGTCAGTCAGCAGTTAGAATTCTGAACTAGAGTTCTGGAGATACAGCAGGCCTAGGCATACAGATGTGGTAATTTTCTAAAAATAGCAAGTGATCACTGACACTATTGGAAGGAGATACCACCCAAAGGGTATGGAACCGTGGAGAACATCCACAATTAGGTAATAAGGACATCAATTAAAAGACAAAGAGACAGAAAAGGGATGACTGAAATAGGATGAGAATCAGGAAAGTTTTGTGGAAGTAATCAATACATTTGCTAAGCACTTACTATATATGTCAGGTACTGAAGATACAAAGAAAAAAAGAAAGAAAAACCAATTCCTCACCCTCAAGAAGCTTGCATCTTAAGCAAAGAAGTAGAGTTTCAAGAAAAGGGTGTGATTGACAGCATCAGATGCTGGAGGCCAAAGATCAAGGCTGAGAAGAGATCAGCTGAATTTGTTGACTAGGAGATCAATGGTAACCACCTTCAAGATCCAGTATAACAAGGAGATGTCACATGCAAGAAAAAGTACTCCTGGTTTTCCTAGGCCTTGGTAAGCAGAACCAGGAGCAATGAAGAGTTGTAAAGAGGCAGTTTTTTAGGTGTGATAGAAGGAAAATCTTTCTGATAATTATTTCTCCAAAATTGGAATGGGCTGCCTTGGAAGGTAGTGAGCTTCTCCCTCACTTGAGGTCTTCAAGCAAAGGTTGGCTGATCACTTGGGTTTGAAGCACTGGGGATTCTTGTTCAGATGCAGTTTGGACTAGGTGCCTGAGATTTTGTAGGTAAAATTTGTGAGATTAAGAAGGCAATGAGGCAATAAGTGCAAACTACTTGAAAAGATCGGCAATAAAAAGAAAAGCATATAGGTCAAGTAGTTGGCAGACAGAACCAAGGGAAAGGATTTTGTTTTTAAAGAAAGAGACCTGAGCATGTTTTGCACATAAGTTAATGAGTGCTGAGGTTTTTGATGGGGGATAGAGAGGTGAGGAGATAATTAATGGCACAAAGTCCTAGAAAAGGATAGGAGGATGTAATAGTAGCTCCCATTTTTATAGCATTTTATACCCTTTACAAGTGACATTCTTCACAACACTTCTGTAAAGATTATGTAGTGGTAAAAAATACCATGCACATTTTTTTACAGATGAGAAAACTGAGGCACTGAAGAGCACAGGAGTTGAGTTGCCCTAAATCACAAAAGTTAGTAAGGGTTAAAAACAAGGAATCCATCCAAGTCCTCTGACTCTAAGCCCACAGCTATTGCTACTACTCTGGCTGCCTTGATGGGGCTGGCTACCCAGGTGGACCATCTTCTAGGGCTCTCCTTCACAGAACCCCTCAACATAAAATGATAACCAAACTCCTGCAGCTTGGCTTGTGCTTCACTCCCCGCCCCCCAACAAATCTTCCATTCTAAGTCAGACTCAGAGTCGTCCCCCAGGATGTAAACTACCTATCCCTTCTTGGTGCCTTTGCTCCTTATGTTCCCAATACTTATTCTACCCTCAAAAGGAACAACATTCCCCTCTCGTGAGACTTGAAAGGTATAAAGGACCTTAGTTCCCCTAGTCCAATCCCTTCATTTTAGAGCTGAAGAAACTGAGACCCAGAGAAGAGATTAACCAGGGTCACGTGGCAAATATCAGAGCTGAAATTTGGACCCTGAGCCCAAGTTTGATACTCTTTCCACCACACTCCCCAGCCTGTTAAGATTGCCAGGCAGCAGTAGAGTTCTGGTCCTAGAATCAGGAAGACCTGAGGTCAAAATATGACCTTAGACACTTAATGCTGTTTTATCCTAGGCAAGTTACTTATCCTCTGCTTCAGTTGCTAATCAGTAAAACAGGGATAAAAACAGCATTTATCTAGCAGGGTTGTGGTAAGGAAAAAATTAAATAATATTTGTGAAGTGCTTTGCTTAGCACAATGCCAGGTACATAGTAGAAGTTATATAAATACCGATTCCTTTCTGTTCCTCACTTCCTTTTTCTCAAATTATCCTAAGCCTACTCATTTTCTTTCTAAGTCCTTGCTCCACCATGAGGTCTTCTCAGACAACTCCTCATTGTAATTCTTCCATCCTCTGTACTTCTCTATCATCTTTTGCTTGGACAGCACGTTTTGTGTACAACGTAAGCCATCTTGTATTATTACTTACTATTTCCTATACTCAATCTCCTATCCCCAACCAGATTAAACTCCAAAAAGAACTCTTAGTTAAGACTGGCTATACAGTATGACCTCATACATCTCTTGTAGGGAAGATGGAAAGAGTGAATTAGACAATATTAAAATCAGATTTACATTTGTATTGGTGACCTGACTAAAGGCACAGATCAAATTTACAGATGAGAGGGGTTCTAAAACTGGGAGTTAACTCAGTGGAAAACAGAATTAGGATCTAAAAAGGATCTAGGCAGGCCCAAGACACTGAGTTGAATTGAATAAGATGAAATTCACTAGGAACAAATGTAAAATCTTATACTTGGTTCCTAAAAATCAACTTCACAAGTCTAAGATGGGAGAGGCATGATTAGACACCAGTTATTTGGAAAACAATTATCTGGGGATTTTAGTGGAATAGAATTGTATAAATCAGCAATGAGATATGGCACCCAAAAAGCTGTTAAGCATCAAGAAGTAGGGAGTGTAAGGAGGTGATTGTTTCACTATCTTATGCCCTCATCAAAACTCACTTTGAGTATTGTACTGTGGCTTAAAGAGGACCCTGATTAACAGAAGTGTATTCAGCAATCATGATGGTATAGGGAGGGCCTTGAATTGAAGCCAGAAGATTAGCTGTGGCTTTATCCAGGAGAAAAGAAAACTCAGGGAGATATGATAACTGTCTTTAAGGATATGAAGGGCTGGCATGTAGAGGAAACTTGTTCTGTCTGGCCCCAGAGGGCAGAGAACAATGGGTATCAAAGAGGTCAAGTTAGGCTTGATGTTGGGAAAAACTGTCTAAAAATTGGAGCTGCCCCCAAAGGAAAAGGACTGCTTTAAGAGATGGGCTCCCTCTCTTGGAGGGCTTCAAGCAGAGGCTAAATGACCACTTGTCAGGTATGTTATGATGGGAATTTCTTTCGTTAATGGGTTGGATTAGAGTGACAGCTTCTGAGGAACCATCTAACTCTCAAATTCTGTGAAAGGTAGAGACATTCTCCATAGGACCTTATACACATGCCATTTCTTCCACGGAGCTATGGTCTCATTGATGGGGGTATTCTCTTCAATGATGTCCAACCCCTAAGATCTCTCCTCCTTTTCTTGCATAAATTCCTCAAGAAAACAATCCACACGGTACCTTCACTTCCTCTCTTTTAAAAACTCTATGCTACGGCTTGCAACCTTAATCATTCAATTGAAACCGCTCTCTCCAATGCTACAAGTCACTGGACTTTCCGTCAGCCTCATCCTTCTTGACCTCACTGCAGACTTTGAGACTGTCGACCCCATTGCTCCTCTGTTGTAGACTCTCTTGTCTCTAGGTTTTTGTAATACTGATCTCTCTTGCTTCTTTTCCTCCTACCTGTCTGAACCACAGTCTCCTTTGCTGGATCTTCTCCCAAGTCTTACGCCTACTGAACATTACTGTCCCCCAAGACTTTGTCCCCTTTAGTTCTAGGGCCATCCCTCTGTTGATTATCTCAGATTTATCTGGTATATACATTTGCACATAGTTGTTTGCATGTTTTGTCTATGACTAAAATGGTCTGGACAGGCTTCCTGTAGCACAATGACATCAAACTCAAGTAGAAATGGATCCTTATGTACCTCCTACTGACTTAGGAAACCATGAATTGGGGGCAGTGAGGTGATGAAGTGGATACAGCATTGGCCCTGGAGTCAGGAGGACCCAAGTTCAAATCCAGCCTCAGACACATGATACTTATCGGCTGTGTGATCCTAGGCAAGTCATTTAACCACAATTGCCTCCCTGCCTCCCCCCCCCCAAAAAGAAAACCATGAATTATTGTTATCTATGTTGCCTTGTATTTGTTTATTTTGTTAAATACTTTCCAATTACATTTTAATCTGGTTCAGGCCCACAGTTGGAGTTTTGCTGGCCAGAAGAGGCCCAACCTTTGCTCCGGAAGGCAGGATTTTCACTAACATTTCCCCCATGATCACAGTCCCTGACCCAAACCAAAATGATACATACACAGTATTTCAAACTAGATTAACTGAATAACGTTTAATGGAGACCCTCAGAGGACCCGCTTTAATGAATAGCTAATTATGCTGTATAGTTAGCATACTAATGCTCAAGTCAGTAGTTCTTAAGGATTTAATAAATATTGGAAGATGATTTGGTTTACATTTAGCCATACCCCTCAGACAGGACAATGCTATAAATGGGATATAAAAAGGATGTTTTGTTGGGGGTTGGAAGTGATACGAAAATTTACATCCAGGATATATAATTTTGAAATTATCCTACTGACTCAATGTTCATATGAAGTATGCCTATGTTTTATTCTAAACATCCCCATGCAACTTAATATATGACACTCATTTGATAAATAAAGGAAAAGTTCACAAAGGAAGCAAGTTTCAATTCAGATCCTATCCAAATGATCAGAAATTTAGGATTCAACAGGAATTGATACAACTTTATTATAAACAAATGTACCTTTACAATTTAAAAAACAAACAACCTAATGACTAAGGAAAAAAAGGTCAGGAGATGTTCTCTACTCTATGGATTGGTTGGGCAGAAATTTAAAAAATTTTTAAGAGATTCAAGCTAGTCAATTTGCTCTAAGAGATGCAAAGCATGGATAACACACTGAATTCAGGTTTAAGTTTCATCCTCAAAAGCTCAGTGTGAGGCTTCTGCTGCATCAAGATACCATTCTCTGGGGAGGGGATGGTGTTCTAAATAAATAAAACAAACCAATTCCCTAACTCCCATGACATACCAATCTACAGGGCTGCTCTGGCCTACTGAAATAACTCCCTGACTGGAAGCTACCATAATAAGTATGCTTATTCCCATAAAGCTGATTAGTGTCATTTTCCTCAGCAAATACAGACTGGCAATACCACACAGTTTGGTTTATATTACTATCTAGGATGCCTAGGACATGAGCAGCAATCTACACGGAAGACACAGAGGCCTTCCTGGTTTTATGTAAGTGCTGTTTATGCCAGAGAGAGAATGAAGAATGGTGCATTGTCCAAAGACAGAGTCTAACCCAAACACTGCACACTGGGTGCTGCCCACATGACTCGTTCTGAGAACAAGTTCTAGGGGAAATGCTCATTTTTGCCCCAATGATTTTTTTAGGAGGCATTACTGAGCTTGCAGCCCCCTTTATTTGCTTCTGTTACCTAGAATAGTCTCCTTGGGGCAACTTTTAAATGATATTTTCTGCCCTTCCCCCCTAGTCTGGTGAGGAGCCTCAAGGGATGAAGACACTACAGACAGGAGCTCTCAGATCATTCTCAGTACCTGACATTCCAGGTACCACGTTTCTTCTACTTTTCTTTTTGATGTTGTATACACATCTGTGTTGCCCACTGTGTTTTTTTTTTTTTTTTTTTACAAATACCTAATATCAGTGCCTCCCACACTCATCCCCAATTGAACAAAAAGAAAAGAAAATTATATGCCTATATAGGCCAGTAAAACAAACTTCCACAATGAACAAGTCCAAAAATGTGCATCTCATTGTGCATTTTAAGTCCATCACCTCTCTGGCAAGAGGTGGGTAGAATGTTTTGGTTCTCTGACATCAGAGTTTACCATTGCACTGATCAGAGAGTAAAGTCTTTCAAAGTTGCTTTTCTTTATATCATTATTACACAAATTGTTCTCCCAGTCATGCTCATTTACCTCTTTATCATTTCATAGGCCTTTTCAGTTTCCTCTGAAACCATCCATCTCATCATTTCTTGTAGCTATTCCCCACTAGATAGGCACATCACTTAGTTTCTAGTTTGGGCCTACTACCAAAAAAACTGCTATACATCCTTTTGTACACATGACTTTTTTCTAGTAGTGCCTACTATGTTTGGCAAGCCATTGTGCCCTTGTCAGGACAATCTGAGTACTGTGTTCAATGCAGGACGCCATATTTTAGGAAGAACATGTAGCCAAACCAGTTTAGGTTCTGATGAAGGATTTGACTAACTCAGCCAAGGTCACAGTTCCTTTGTGGTATATCCGGGTTTCCTCACTTCCAGTTCAATCTTCTTTCTCCCTATAATATGCTGTCTTTGGATCCCAGATACTTTCTGCTAAGGAGACAGACCTCATTTGGCCAGCCTGGACAAATTCCCATTAGCAGAAGAAGTCGCTTCCTTTTGAAGTAGCCTGCCATCTCTCTCACGTATGTCTGGGAGTGAATGAGAGCTTCTACCGTCTTTGAGAAAGGTGCTCCAGAAATAAACACATTATTATGTTGAATATTTCATTTCAAAAGTACTTTAATAGAGAACAAGTCCTGTTCCTAGCTCTCAACAGGAGGATCCTTAATAGAAAAGGCTAAATTATTATCAATGTAAATATTACTTACCTCATGCCACCTTCTATCCCTGAAAGCCTCCAACAAGTCTCATTCCCTATAGGCTCCAGACTAAACCTCTTAGTCCGACTCATCATACTGTGTTCTTACATAAAACCTGTTCTACCCAAGCATATCTTGTCTTCTCAACAACCTATGATCATGCCTCCATTTGAGCCTTTGACTATGTGATTCCCCTTGCCTGGAGTACCTTCTTCTAACAACCATGCTTCCCCCAAGGGCTACCCAACTATCAGGATCCAGTTTCAATACTATCTCATTCATAAAGCCTTCTCCAAATACTCTCCTTCATTCATATTAACCTGAATTACAGTGCTTATGGTATAGCAGTGATTCCCGAAGGATTTATGATGTTTGTCCAAGGGGTTTGAGCTAAAAATTCTTTAATGGTATCTTAAGCAGTAAATAATTGCCCACTTAAGTTAAAAATATTTTCCTCTGTGACAACAAATATGTGCATGTTTGAGGCAATATAGGCTTGTTTCTGTAGTTACTCGAAACCATCATGATAGTGTACACAATTTTTGGTATTGGATGTTGCACAGTGATTACATCAAATCCTGAATGCAATGTGTTCTTGAAGTTTCTAAACCCATCAAATTGTTTCCAAACCACCACAAAGGTTTAGACATTTCAGCACAAAACCCAGCAGATAGTCAGATATATTCCCATACCCTCTTTTGTGTTTTGTACATGGCATCAGAGTAACTGCCTTATTCCCCTGTGTTACCCTGTAATGGTACCACATCAGCTGTATAATCATATAATCAAGATGTTACACACAAATGTTAGGCTGTTTGAAAAACATGATTGCTGGGTGTGTCCAGCCATCAAACATCTTGAAACCATCACAGATCTGCAGAAACAAACCATTTCTTTCTGCAGAACATAATTTGTTCTGCACAAAACAGCCCGTATATTCCCCTTCATTGCAATATTAAAGCTATTTTATAACTTACCCTCTCTCCACTTATGTTATTATTTTTATATCTGTCGAATTTCCAAACGAAGTAGTTGGCAAACACTGGTCAGTTGTTCAATAGTTTCTATGAGAATGCAGTTAGTGTTAGCATTGGAAGAGAAGAAAGTCACATCTGATGAGATTCTTTTCTTTCAAAGACTAGTTTACATACACAAATTATAAAAAATGAAGCAATATATGCAACTGAACTTTAAATACAATGATCATTTAATAGAATACTTGCTATTAGCCAGCAGAAAGATAAATATTTTAAACTGTAGCTATTCATTTTCATTTTTAAAAAATATATTTCCGTCTTTCTGCAAGAGAGCTTATAAAATTCCCCTATCATTTTCTGCCACATCTTTCTATGAGCAAGCAGTTTCTCTTTATTCTTGTTTGAAATCAAAATTTAAAAAAAAAAGCTTGATGCAGAACCATATTTAAGACTGTGTTTGTCTGGTGTTGAGCCCAATATGACAAATCTTTGTTCAAATAAAAATGTCCAACATCAAAATTAAGTTCATGTGATTATATTAAATATCTTCCAAGTTGCAACTTATTTCATTAAAATCTTATTCACAAAATTTTAAAAACCAATAAATTTAATATGAAGTCTTGCAAATTAATAAGCATGAGATCTTGTTAGATTACTTCTTTTAATGTTTAGTGTCCCATATAAAATATTCATCATTATTTTATAATTATATTTAGAGTTTTCACAATTATAGATACAATAAAATGCTAGATTTTATAATTATAGAGTAATATAAATTTTAATTTGAAGATTTTGGAGCAAAAGTTTTCATTGTAGTTATTATAAGCACTTACTAAATAAATGTAAAAGAGTATTATAAGTAGTATACCAAATTACTCTGGGAATTGGCAACATTTTCTTTTTGTTGAAAGGGGCTCCAGGAACAAAAAAAGTTGGGAATCACTGACATAAAGGATACTAGATTTAAAGCTGGGAGACCCCAGGAGACATCTAGTTCAAATCCCCTCACTTTACGGGCAAGGAAATGGAGGCACAGAGAAATTAAGTATTTTGCCTAAGTTCACCCAGGTAGCAAGTAAGCAGGGATAGGATTTGAACCAAGATCCCAAACTAGAACTCTTCCCACTGCACAAATAGCCTTTCATTGTTATTGAAATGTTTATGTTGAGGACTGGAAAATCGTCACAATATAGAGGAAGGTAGGTGTACTTGATAAGAGTGATTGAGAGAGAGGTCCCAGAGACAATGCAATTTTAATATATTAAAATTCAAGGAAGCAGAGTAAGAACCAGGATACTAGCGTGCCTACTTTGCACTCCCATCTTCTATGGCATTAACCCATTCTACCCAAGTCATCTCATAATCCTAAACTTTAGGAGTGTGCTGGTACAAAGAAATCTCTTAGCCTCCTCTGTATGGTACCACATCAGCTCTGCAATCATATAATCAAGGTGGGTGACTAAGGTGGGGTTAATGCTGACTCTGCCCACTCTCCCTTCCTCATATGATTTAGTTGACATTATAGTCAGTTAGAAGCACTCCTAAGAATATAATGCTCACAGCTTCTGCCCTAGAAACCAGACATCTGTGAGGAATATAATAGAGCGCTGAGAACCATCTTGAGTCTTCAGAAGCATATCATGTAAAATAGGGAGAATGGTTGCTATACCCACACAACAATTCAATAAACATTCTATTAATACCCAATATGTATGTACAAAGCTCTGTTCTAGGCCACAACAAAAAAAAAAGGAATTAAATGCAGTACTTTCTCTCATGCATCTTATAACCTTGTAGAAAAAATAGGACATATACAGAAGGAACTCTATGAAAAAGACCAGAAGTGCCTGGAAATGATACAGAATAGTCCCCCTAGAACTGTCCAGTACCATCCCTCACCCCACTCAAATCAAGCAATCAAAACAGAGATGCTTCTGTTCTCTGCATTGGGCCAATCACTTCCTTGTTTACACTGGCCTTGCCAAGACCAAACAGAAATGTCATAGTAGTCCATGACAACGATCCTTCTGGAGGGAATGCATTTACTTATCCTTTAAAAGGTAACTCAGGCTTCCTGGAATAATCTCAGGTTTTTACTTGTTCAAAGCTATAATAATCTGCATCCTTAGAATTTTGAGCCGAGCCTTTCGGAGCAAGCTTCTACACTGAAAAATTTCATCGAGATTAGAATTTACTCTACCTTCTTTTCTGAATATATCTTTCTTCCCCCTTCCCTTTCCCTCCCCAGGAAGCTTTCCTTCATAATAAAAAATGAGAGGGGACAACAAGGTAACACATCTGATAGTGTATGCCACATTCAAACTCATTTTCTCATCTCTTCTGGGGGGGGGTCAAGCTTAGTCATTATAATTATACATTGTTCAGTTTCTCTTTTTTTGCTCTTCCTATTTATATTGCTGTAATCATTATATACATACACATATATACACGTATGTGTGCATGTGCATATATACACATCACATGCACACACACATATACACATTTACAAATATTAACATTACCTATACACGTCTATATGTATCCATATATGTAATCTCATGTTTGTATGTGTGTATGCATGCATGTATGCATGCACATATATAAAATATCTCCTTGATTCTGTTTACTTTGCTTAACATCAGTTCATAAGTTTTCCTCCCCATGTCTCTCTGAACTTTTCATAGCCTTTATTTATCACAGCGCACTAATATTTTATTACATCCATGAACCATGATGTATTTATCCATGTCCTATTGAATAGCATCTATTTTCTTTTCCTTTTTTTTTTCCTACCACAAAAAATACAAAGATGATTATTTTAGCAGATCCTCTTCCCCTCTTGAAAAGTTCCCAATGTTATTGTTAAATCTTTAGGAAAGAACTTAAGTAGTTCTTTTCTCCAAGAATCGTGAAATTGTAAGGATTTTGTGAATTATTCTGTTGTTTCAGCGTATTATTAAATAATAACTTTAATGAACTTCACAGTTAATTACCCAACTGACAGTTCTCCTGAGAATTAAATAATAGTAGTCACAATCTATTGCTCCTCAATATTTTCTTGGTCACTTTATTACTAAATAGGGACCATTTCTTTCCCTAATGACCTTTCCTAACAATGAAGAAAGGCAATTCTTCAGAAAGTCTCAGATGCATGTTCAGCTCCTGGAATCTGGGGTCAGACCTCAAGAGCTAGCTCCCTTTCATGTTTTGAGCAGACTAAGCCATTCTCTTGGTTCCTTCTCATCCACCATACCACAGACAGACAAAACAGTCCTGTGACCTTGGCTGGGTCAATTCACTTTACTATACCTCAAGCAAGTGAAGGTGGCAAAAGAGTAGAGGTCTTTGAAAAGACTGGCAAAATTTAAAGCCATCAAAAGTCTGGACAATCTAATATTTGGTTCAGTAAAGCACATTTACATATCAAGGAACTATGACTACTCTGGTTAGCCAGACGTGTGTGTGTGTGTGTGTGTGTGTGTGTGTGTGTGTGTGTGTGTGAGTGTGAGAGTGAGAGAGACAAAGAGAAAGAAGGCATTCCCAGGTTTTTAATGTTAATATAGTCCACAGCCTACAAGGTGACCTGCAGTACAGGATGGCAGGAGCTCTTCAGTTTCATAGCCAACAAGTCTAAGGTCAGGAAAGCTCAATACCTGAGGATATTATTTGCAAAACTTCATATTAAGATACTTTATTTTACAAATTTTGTTGAATATAAAAAACATTTCAGTGAAATAATTTACAACTTGAAAAGTGTTTAATATAATCACATACTTAATTTGAATTTTAGAAAAAGGAGATTGTAGAAAGTTGGAGCCTAATTACTGAACCTAGATTAAAATCCTACCTCTGATATGTGACCATGGACAAATAAGTCCCATAGGTTCCCTGAGTGTCAGTTTTCTCAATTGCAAAATAAAGGGATTGGATCATGTGGCCTCTGATGGAGGGCCCCCCAGCTCTAGATATAGGATCCTATGAAAATTCAGGCCAATGCCTTTCTTCACCTTTACACCGGGTCAATTTCTTCAGGGTTCCTTTCTTCACTATCATCCCTAAGAAGTGATGAGAAACAGAAGAGATGAGAAACAGAAGAAAAACCATTAAGCTCTGGAGGAGTCAGCAAAGCTAAAGGGCTCCAAGACAACAAGAAATCCACAGGCAGCTCCTAAGTGATAGTCTGTGATAGAGGTTTGTTTTTTTTCAAAGCAACACTGGATGATGAAGACTAGCTACAATTTCATGCTTGTAGCTGATAGAGGTCATCATAGATTTTAATAACCAAGCCACCTATCATACAAAGTGAAATCAGAACCTACCATGAACTATACTCATTGCCCACAAGATCAGTTTTGATGTCAATATCTAACCCTTCTCATTCCCAAGTCATTCTTTACCCTCCAATAGCACACTGGCTTTGTAGGAACTATAATGGCACGTGTTTCGCCAGTAGAGGATTTTGGATAAATATCAAGCATCAAGCACATTAGGTCAAGTCCAGCCTTAGTCTCCGTGTGACTTGAGGAATACTAAGAAATATTGTACTTCACAAAAAGCTTACTCAGGGGCAGCTAGGTGGCGCAGTGGATAAAGCTCCAGCCTTGGGAGTCAGGAGGACCTGAGTTCAAATCTGACCTCAGACACCTGACACTTACTATCTGTGTGACCCTGGGCAAGTCACTTAACCCTGATTGCCTTACCTCCCCCCTACCCCCCCCAAAAAAGCTTACTCAAATGGCTGAACAAATTATGATATATAAATACAGTGTAATACTACAATGAAGGGGAAAGTTTCGGAGAAACCTAAGAAGACTTGTACAAACTTTTACAGAGTAAAATGAGTAGAACCAGAACAATTGATAATATAACTGCAACATTATAAAGACAAATGACTTTGAAAGACTTAAGAACTCTGATGAGTAGAATAATTAACCATGGATGACTCATACTACTCTTGCTTTAGGAAGACAGATACCCATTTTTGGACATTGCCACTATGGAAATTTGCATTTGTTACAAAAAGAGCTTTGTTTTTCTTTTCTTGAGGTAGGGTTTGGGGAAAGAACACAAATACAAGTTGATTGAAAAGAATTTTTTAAAAGTTCACGTGGTGGACATGACTTATATTTGAAATTCCAACATTAGTCACTCTGGGGAAAGTTTAGAAGGTCCTAAATTTGCCTGATTAAACTGGACATCCTATAAATGGACCTTAAGACAGATGAGTTTTGCAAGAAAGAAGTAGAAAAAAGAAAAAAGTTCAAAGCAGTGAAAGGGAGGGTCTACTTCACAATTTTGCTGAGGGCTGATACACTCCCCTCATCCTCCGTACTGCCACAAAGCACATTAATTTTGAAATGCCAGATCATATCAGTATAGCTCAGTTTTAAAAATTCCAGGATGACCTAAGACCAAAGACTTAAGTTGTTTATCACATTATGAAAGCAACATTCTCCTTCTCCCCAGCCCATCCCCTCTCTTTTAGAAATATTTAGAAAACATTTTTTAAATTTACTAATCTGGGCTAATCTGAAAGAGAAACCCTTATTAGTCTTTATCAATTGCAAAACAATGTCCTGTTCCCCTCTCTCAGATCAGTCCAGGAGGGACGAGAACAAGGGTCAGGGACCCTTAACTGATCTATGGAAGAAGAGTAGCCTTTTTCTCAATGACCTGCAGAGAGTAGGCCAGTGATTCTCAAGTGTGTTTGGGGTCCCCAGAAATCCTTTCAGGAGCCTGACAGAACCGCTGGATTAAGGTATGGATCAGAGGGAAATCTCTGTGATGTGGTGGGACTGGGGTGGGAGAGAATTCTTGAAGGGCCCAGTGCCCCAGTCATTATACAGCAGGAGTTCTTAACTTGAGATCCCTGAATGTGTTTGGTTGTTTTGCTTTTAATATCTTGAAAATTGTGTTTCAATGTAATCGGTTTCCTTTGTAACTCTATGTATTTTATTTTATACATTGAAAAACATTATCCTGAAAAGGGGTCATAGGTTTCACCAAACTGTGAAAAGGTTCCCAGATTCAATAAAGATTAAGTAAGAACCCTTGTCAAAGAGACATTGAGTGGTTTTACGGGAAAAGATTCTCTAAGATTAGGTAACTCTTGTTGTGAATTGATGAAACAAAATGTTAACTTTTACCTTACCTTGAGTTATATAACTGTTTTTGTCATATTGTGAAATTGCCATAGTCAAGAATTCTCTAATTGCTGCTTTCAAAATGTCTCATGCTGGAGATTGGTTCAAGGGCATTAAGGGACTCTTATTATATTGACATATTGGGCTCTTTCAAGCCTAACAATGCTTGAATTTAGAGGGATGATAAATTAATAAAAATTGTATCTGGCAGGTTTTTGCCTATAATACCAAGTACGGTATTATTTTTTTCCTCCAATAAGTGATTAAGAAATAAGCTACTTCTTAAGAAAGGGTCACCCAAACAGCTTACAGTTCTTGCAAGACCCCCATCTCTCCATGTCACTGCATTATTAGATCAAGGTTTTAGTCATATTTACCCAACCCTTACCAAACTCTTCTGAACAGGTCCCATCAATATGTTTATGTTTTTCCTATCCTCCTCCTCTTCCCAGCAAGTAGGGAACACCACTAGGAGCCATGGGGCTTACAATGATGCTGCTAACACCAGGAGAATCTGGGGAGGTTTAGTTCCCTCTGAAGTACTAGGGAACCTTTCTCCATAGTCACTGGGCTGCTAGAACACAATCTATAAACATCCACTAGGAGCATTTTTCATATCCCCTAGAACATAGAACCTTAGAACTGTGATGAGACCTGGAAGGTAATCTTGTCTGATGCCTTCACTTTACAGATAAGGAAACTGAGGCCCAGATAGATTAAAGGTCACACATCAAACCAGTGCCTAAACTAATATAGGAAGATTACAGGGCCTCTCAAAACCCAAGAGAGGAAGATAGCTACTATCTACCCATGCAGAAGCAAATAAACTAGCACCATTTTAGAAATCTCTAGCACGTGGTTTCAGAAATATGGTATACTCCCACAGTACTTTGTACATGGTAGGCATTTAGCAGAATGGCTCTTCCATGACTGTGTTCTTGTATTGATCATTATTCATTCAAAAACAACAAATACCAGAACATCTGACATTTCCAGTGCTTTAAGTGGGCCATCCCCTTAACTCAGTTTTTAATCACCTGTCCCCAGGACTACGGTAATAAATAGCCTCCCCACTGATCTCTCTGACCTGAAATCTCTCAGCTCTCCACCCCATTCCTCACATTTCTGCCATATTGAAAATCCTATCCATGTCAGTCTCCTGCTCACGAGTTTCCTGCTCTCACCTTACTCCTGGGATAAAATAACAAACTCCTCACAATCTAGCTCCAGCCAGCTTTCCAGGTTTATTATATACATTACCTCATCAACAAGACTTTATTAAGTGCTTATTATGTGCCAGGCATTGTGCTCTGTGCTAGAGACAGAAAATAAAGGCAACAATAGTCCTTGCCCTTGAGAAGTTATGTTCTAATGAGGGAAACAACATGTACAAATCATATACACACACATACATATATGCATGCATGTACACACACATATACAAATTCATACATACACACACAAAGGGGAGGCTGGTTCCTTCCGAGAAAGTATAGATACAGATATAAATATATACCCAAGATACATACAAAGTTGAAACCTTACAGAAGGCACTTTTCTCCACATATTCTACTTGCTGTCTACTCCCTGTTGTAGACATACAACATTCCTTCTCTTACCTCTGCACCTCTGCCCAGGCTTTTCTCCCATGCCAGTTAATTCCCTCCTTATCTCTGCCTCACAGCATCCTTAGCCTCCTTCAAGGTTTTGAGGGAAAAGGTTATTTGGAATTTTTTGCCTTTGTAATCTTTAGTCCCTGAGCACCTAGAAGCTTAACAAATGCATCTTATTTGATCTCTGAAAGAGTTTGGTGAGGTAGATACAAGTATCATGCCATTTTCCCCCTCCACAGTTGTAGAAACAGGTTCAGACAAGTTGGATGACTTGTCCAGGGTGACAGGGCTTTGTTTTTCAGTCAGTTGTTCAGTTGTGTCTGATTCTATTTGACCCCAGGGACTTTGTCCATGAGGTTTTCTTGGCAAAGATATTAGAGTGGTTTGCCATTTTCTTCTCTAGTGTGTCTCCATTTGACACATGAGGAACTGAGGCAAATAGGCATTAAGTGACTTGTCCAGGGTCACACAGCAAGTGTCTGAGGCAGAATTTGAACTCAGATCTTCCTAGCTCCAGGCTTGGTACTCCATTCAATATGCCACCTAGCTCTAGTCACAAGGCTACAGCTACCAAGGGGTAGATTGAAATCCAGTCTCTTCTCACTCCCAAGACCAGGACTCTTTTGAATATGCCACAGTAGCTCTCTGTGAACAACTAAAAGAATGTAACAACCAGCCTGCAACAATGACACAAAGAACAACAAAACTGTAAAGTAAAATAACTGAGAAAAACTTAAGAACTCTTCTCAATGCAATGACCACCCACAATTTCAAAGGAAACAGGCTATCCACTTCACAGACAAGTGATGAACTCAAGGTGCAGATGAGGCATATGTTTTTGGACATGAGCAATATTGGGATTCATTTTGCTTGAAAACGTGTATTTGCTACAAGGTTCGGTTTTGATTATTTTTGTCCTTTCAATTGGGGGGGGCATGGGATGGGGGAAAGAGGGTTACAGGATTATCAAAAAGGAGAGATGGAGAGAGAGAGAGAGAGAGAGAAAAGAGAGAGATAAAAGAAGGACAGAGAGGGAGAGGACAGAGACAAAGGGAAGAGAGGAGAGACAGAAGAGAAAAAAAAAGATAGGAGGGAAGAGGAGGGAGGGAGAAAGACACACACACACACACACACACACACACACACACACACACACACACACACA
>NW_020950417.1:5375568-5449465 GCF_900497805.2 Vombatus ursinus | reverse complement strand
ACACACACACACACACACACACACACACACACACACACACACACACAGAGAAGACCAGGAGACGAGAGAGAAAGAGAGGGAAAAGAGGAGAGTGAGGTGGGGGGAGGGGGTGAGAGAAAATAAGAAAAAGAGAAGGTCACTGAAAACATTGTTCAAAATGCACAGAAGTGAGCAGAAGGAAACCAAGCCAGGAAGCTTTAATGGTAACCCGTTTAATATGTTACATAAAAAGAAAAGCAAACAATGTAATAAATATTTGCTATTTCATGTATAATTGTTTTTGTTCTTTGCTTATGGAACCACTAGTCTTACTTGGTATATGAAAACTTCAGAATAAAAAAAAAATAAACCAATGACACAAAGATGGATGTAATTTACTTGCCCGTTTCATGATAGGTTAGTTTTCCTGGCCTCTCGCTGTTAACTTCAAAAGAAGATCCCATTCTGTAGCAAAGCTATGAAACCAGAAATGAGGTTCATAGTAGGTTAGAGAAGGAATCCCTTCTTTAATGTAATATGCCCCCATCTACTACTCAGTCGTTCAACAAGCATTAATGAACCCTCTACTAAGTGCCAGGCACTTAAGCCCTGAAGACACAAACAATGGCAAAAGACAATCCTTGTTCTCAAGGAGCTCTCAGTCTAACAGGGGAAACAACAATGTAAAATTCAAGATATATCCAGTGTAATTGAAGCTAATCTCAGATAGAAGGCATAATAGGCATTAAGGGGAAATCAGTGAAGACTTCTTACAGCAGGTAGGAGTTTAGCTGAGACTTCAAGGAAGTCAGAGAAATCAATAATTGGAGATGAGGAGGGAGAGAATTCCAGGCTTGGGGGACAGTGGGAATGCAAAGAGTCTGGAGATGGAATGAATGGTTCAAAGAAAATCAAGGTCAATGTCACCAGATCACCAAGTAATGGGGAGGAGTGTTGTAAGGTATAAAAAGAAGAGTGGGTGGGCTGTGAAAAGGTTTGGGAAAGCTTTAAAAAACAAAAAGAGAACTTTATATTTGATCCTAGAAACAATAAGAAGCCACTGGATGTGACTGTGGAAAGTGACATGGTCAGATGTGTGCTTTAGAAAGATCAATTGACAACTGAATGACGATAAACTGAAGTGGGGAAACACGTGAGGCAAAGAGAACAGCCAGGACCTACTGCAATAGTCCAGGCATAGGTGATGAGTGCCTGGGCCAGGAGGTGGCAGCATCAGAGGAGAGGAGGGGGTGTCTATGAGAGGTTCCCAAGGTAGAAACTACAGGACTTGCTATTAGATTGTATAAATTGGTAAGAGAAAGTGAGGAGTCGAGAATGATATCAAGGTTGTTAGCCTGGGTGACTGGGAGGTTATTGTTCAGCCGTGTCCAATTCTTCATGACCCCATTTGGGGTTTTCTTGATAAAGATACTGGAGTGGTTTGCCATGTCCTTCTCCAGCTCATTTGACAGATGAGGAAACTGAGGCAAACAGGTTTAAGTGACTTGCCCATGGTCACATAGCTAGTAAGGGTCTGAGGCCAGATTTGAACCCAGAAAGATGTGCCTCCTACCTGCCCTAAAGAGGGGAGAATGGTAGTGCCATTAATAACAACAGGAAAGTGAGGAAGAGGGGAGGGTTTAGGGAGAAAGATAATGAGTTCAGGTTTTGGGCATGATGAGTTTAAGATGTCTAACAGGCAGTTGGAGATGTGAGATGGGGAGGTGTCCTGGAGAGAGGCTAGGACTAGAAAATAGTTCTGAGAGACCTGGTTCCCCCCAGATATCTCAGTTTCCCTTTCTTAGAGTATAGCAGAGTTAAAAGGTAGGCTTCAGAACTGTGAGGAATGAAGTCAGAGCACTTAGTCCAGTAGCTAACATAAATAGTAAAAGTTTACTCTCTACCTAGTTCAGTACTACGAACCCTTAAAACAAATGCATTATTTGTCCTTGTAAAAACATGCTAATTAAATACTTTTCCTACAGGGGAGAGCTTGTATTTGGGGATATAATGAATGGGGTTAGTGATAGGGACCCCAAAAAAGTCAATGAAACAATAAAATGCACAAGACTGCAAAAGGAAAATCAGAAGGGGACACAAACAGCAATGTTAGTTAAAAGATGTACATAAAGGGGGCAGCTAGGTGGTGAAGTGGATAGAGCACCGGCCCTGGAGTCAGGAGGACCTGAGTTCAAATGTGACCTCAGACTCATAACACTTATTAGCTGTGTTCCACTGGGCAATTCTTAACCCCATTACCTAGCCAAAAAAAAAAACCAAAAAACAAAAAACAAAAAAACTGCACATAATCAAGATTCAGAGTTTCATAGAAAATACTCCTCTTTTTGTTCTCAGAATGTGGAAATGATTGTTTTTGTTGATGCCTGTTAAATTAATAATGATGAAAATTTAAATGAAAAAATGCTAGTTGAACTTAAATCCAATGCTTTAGACTGCTTGGACACATTAACATTTACTAATTATTCCTTATAAAAAACCCAGGGAGAAATAGACCTTTTATCAAATTTTTTTTTTTAACACAGAGAAGATTTTGGGAAGGAGTCCAAGTAACTTATGCAATCAGAAAATCTCCGAGTGGGAAGGACCTTCTAACTAGAAGCATGTACTAGTGCCCTGACAAATGGTCATCCTGCCTCTGCCTGAGACGTCCCCTGATAGCGAACTCCCAAAACATTCCATCTAATTCTTAGGAAGGTGTTTTTGTTTTTGTTTTTCCCATGGATTGAGCCTCTATCTGCTTCTCTGTTGTTTCTACCCACTGGTAAAACATGACTGCCTTTAAAATACTTGAGAAAGCTGTCAATCCTCCCTTCCCCTTGTCCCGCGCAGCCGCCGCCGCCCCCTCCCCCTAGCCTTTTCTGCTCCAGGCTAAATGACATAGCTCCATTTTCTTCAATGAATCCTTGCACCGACCTGTCCTTCTTCATCCAGCATGTTTAGTGGAGAAAGAGAGGATTAGTCCTCAGAGAATTCTCTTAAAATAGACTCCATGAGACCGTAACTAAAAGCTTTTTAAGGTAGAAGCAGGAAAAACAAAAAAGCTCTAGGGAGTAAGGATCTTGAAGACAAGAGTCATGAAAAATCATTTCCTACCTAAGAAATTCTTTTATGGGACTGGTTGACACCCTGGCGCTATATCAGCACTTTGGGCTGGTGAGAAAGTAGTACTATTGCCAGGCTCTGTGTACCTAGAGATACAAAGGCAAAAAATGAGTGGCCATGTCTACCTGGCAGCCACAGATCTGGAGGGTACTGGGCCTCAATTCTATTGGAAAGGGGCCATCTTGGTGGGATGGGGGAGTGGGGAAGGTCACACTGGGGCCACTAGGGGAAGGACCAAGGGTCCTGAAAGAAGAAATAAAGTCCACTGCTAACTATAGGCAAAGGCCAGAGTAATCAATGTGGAATTTAGGACGCCAGACATAATCAAAGTGAGTCACAGGCAATTAGGTCTTGAACCAAGAGTAAACATAGGATTTTTAGAAAAGGAAGAGTAAAGGAAAGTCCTAGACAAAAAGGTGCTATGCCCTGCTGCTCTCAAATCATAGGATTTATGATTATAGGATTATAAATCATATTCAGAGCTGGAAGGAATTTTAGCAGTCATTTAATCCAACCCTCTCATTTTGCAGGTGAAGAAACTGAGGCCCAGAGAGGTTAAGGCCCAAGGTCACAAAGGACCAGAATTTAAACCTCCCTCTTCTAACTCTAAATCCAAGTGCTTTTTTACTACTAGACTATTACTGGGAAAAATCAAAGGAATTAGTGTTAATACAGCATTCCTAAGTTTCCCATGGGATTTTAATAAGACTCCTGATCATTTTAATAGCAACCAGTCAGTATAAAAGATAACTCCAAGCACCTCATGTGTTCAGCTGCCCCGGATGTTTTTGTTACAGAATCTTTAATGGGGCAGCATGTGGCGTAGTAATAACAGCCCTGGATGTGGCATCCTGAGGACCTGGGTTCTGCTGTGTATTTACAATGACCAAGAAGCTTGACCATGGCTCATCACAGCATAGAATTTGAGGTAGAATAGACCTTAGCACTCTTTGTTTCTACTCCAGCAAGAGAAGAGCTGAGGAAAGTACCTCCCCTCCCATTTTGCAGAGGTGGGGAGATTTGGGGTGTGGAACACTGCCCACACTACACTTGATTAATGTGGTAGATATGCAGAACTGCTTTTATTCCCCTTTTTGAAAAAATTGTATTATTACAAAGGATGGCTTGTTGAATGGGGGGGAGGGTAATGTTTGGAAGAATGAAGGCGATAGAAAAACAATCAATGAACACTTTGGAAAGAAAAAAAAAGACTAGGTCTACTACTTACCAACAATAATTCAAGAAACATTAACTGTGTGATCCAGGGGAAATGATCTAAAGTTGCAGTTTAGTTGGGTCTGACTCTTTGTGACCTCATTTGGGGTTTTCTTGGCAAAGATCCTAGAGTGGTTTGTCATTTCCTTCTCTAGTTTTTTTTTTTTTTTTTTTTTTTTTTTACAGATGAGGAAACTGAGACAAACAGGGTGAAACAACTTGCCCAAAGTCACCCAGCTAGTTAAGTGTCTAAGGCCAGATTTGAACTCAGGGAGATGAGTCTTCCTGACTCCAGGCCCAACACTCTATTCACTTCCACACAGACAAATAAAGAGTTCCAAGAAGACTTCAAACTTGCTAACCTTTAAGAAACATTTATTAAGTGTCTATTGTATATTAAGTATGCAAAGATTAAATAAGTCTAGTGTCCCCTGACCCCATGGATTAAATAAAAGTCTAGTAAGGGGTTAGGACACCTGTAGATGGCTGAGAGATAGAAACCAAGTGCTCTTTGAGGAATGAGGGGTGATCTTCAAGTATGGTGACCAGAGAATCCATAGTATTTTAACTGAGATTTCAAGATACAAAGGATTTCACTGGGCAGACGCAGGCTAAGAGGATATTCCAGGCATAGGAAATTGCATGAGTGATGCATGAAAAACAGGAAATTAAGTGGTCCCATTTGAGTGGAAAAGTCCCTGATAAATCTCAAAATTTCAAAATGAATGCCCAGTTAAGGAGTATTGAAATTACCTACAAAAGATGGAGTTATAAACAAGAGAGAATAAACTGGCAAAGTTTGTATGAAGGATTGGGGAGGGGAGAAAAAATGGAAAGAACCATAAAGGGGTCATCGTGAATTTTTGTTTTATTTTATTTTATTTTATACTAGGATGGAGGCAGTAGGAAAAGAGAACCACTGAAGAGGTCAAAGGGACAAGGTTGGACAAGCTGATCAGGTGTGAGGGAGAGGATCCTGTCAAGACCAAAGAAGATGAAGGATTACTAGTATTCTGCCACCCTAACAGCACTACAACTAGGAGCTAGCAATAATATGCCATAAGGAAATACAGCATGACTCAAAGGGGCTAGCTATAAAGCAACTTGAGGAATGCAGGGCTGATCTCAAATTGCCGCTGTCACTGACTCATTCAGCCACCTTAGGCAAGGGTTTGGGTTCAACCCAAGCCTGATTCAGCCTCAGTGATCCAGTGAACTGGGGAGAACTTGGGTCAGTGTCACTGTGGTCTCTATCTATAACCGGAACTGAGCAGGGCCTGGTGGGAGCCATCTGTTTTGGTTTGGGTTTTTTGGAAGGAGCAAGTAGAGAAAGGTGAGGTGCTGCTCACCCTGGCCTGTGGGTGGTTCTGTGGAACCATCAGACTTCCAATGCTATGTGGAAATGATTCTGCCAATAGCTTATATTTGTATAGCTGAAGTCTTAGAATCAGATGACCTCCAAGACCCTTATCTGACTCTTACTAGCTGACTGTCCATAGGGAAATCTCTCTGAGCCTCAGTTTTCTCATCCATAAAATAGGGATGATCCTAATTGCACTACTTCACAGGTTTGTTGTGAAGGAAGAGTTTTGTTCTGGGGTTGCAAAGGGGAAAAGGAAACAGTCCCTTCCTTCAAAGAGTTTAGATTCTAGTGAGAGATATGAGTATATACAGAATATATGTAAAATATACTACTTAGGTAGCTGGGTGGCACAGTGGATAGAGCACAGGATTTGGAGTTAGAAAGACTCGAGTTCAAATCCTGCCTCAGACATTTATTAGCTGTGTAGACCCTGAGAAAGTCACAGGACCTTCCTCTGCCTTGCCTTCCTGAAAATTAAAATGGAGATAATAATAGCACCTGTCTGTCATTGGGTTGTTATGAGGAT
Organism: Vombatus ursinus; assembly: GCF_900497805.2. NCBI lineage: Eukaryota > Metazoa > Chordata > Mammalia > Diprotodontia > Vombatidae > Vombatus > Vombatus ursinus. The sequence goes on along the minus strand of NW_020950417.1, from coordinate 5,443,259 downwards.
CTGATGAGTTAACACAGGTAAAATGAATTGTGAATTTTAAACTGCTATATAAATGCTAGCTATAATTATTACTACTATTAATAAAATAAATACAAGGTAGCAGCTGGGGAGACCAGAAAAACTTAATGAAGACTGTGGTGCTTGAACTGAGTCTTGAAGGAAGGCAGGGGTTCTAGGAAACAGAGGTACGGAGGAAATCTATTCCAGGCATGGAGGACAGGCAGAGCACAAGCCCATGTGGCTGAAATGCTGAGTCTAAGGAAATGTTAGAAGGCTAGAATGGTAGGAAGATAGAAAGGTGGAGAAAGACTTTAAATGTCAAACAGAATTTATATTTGAGCCTTGGGGCAATAGGGAACAGTAGTAGTATGTTGTGGGGTGTATGTGGGGGTGTGCTTTAAGAAAATCACTTTGGTAACAGTGTGGAGGATTGGTTGTAGTAAGGAGAAATTTGAGGCAGGAAGGCCAAGTAAAATGAGGTTATTGCAATTAAGTCAGGAGAGAGGTAGAGGAGACATACGCCAGATTTTTTGTAGAGATAGAAAGGACAAGATTTGGTAATTGACTAGACATGTAGGGTGAGTGAGAACAAGAAATCAGTCTTAATTTCTGAGTAAAAATGAAGTTTTTTCAAAAGATCTAGGGAGTTGAGAATCTCAGAAGCTCCCCTTGTCCCCAAACTGGCTGTATCTCAGGACTGACTGAACAAGTTTCAACATCACCATGGAGCCTCAGAAATTCAGTGAGTCACATAGCCTTTCCATTCATTTCACTCCTTCAACATTCTTAGAGCTAAGCTATGGCAGGTACTCAGGGGAATTTTCTTTTCCTGTCTCCCCCCCCCCCCCCCCATTTAGCTCTAATTCTGTATCCAATGGTAAGGGTAGAGCAAAGTCAAAAAGTCTCTTAAGAGCTTGAAGGGACCCCACTAAATCACTTAGGACAAAAGTCACTTTACAGATGGATAAATTGAAGACCAGAAATCCTATCTTCTTCCAAATTTCCCTGTTACTAATAGGGGCACCAACATGTTCCCATTTACCCAGACCTGAAACCTTAATGTCATCCTCTACTCCTTATTCTCACTCACCAGATACCACCAATCATTTGCTAAGTCTTGTTTATACCTTCACATCATCTGCGGTAGATGCCCCCTTTTCTCCCCTTACAAAGCTTCCACCCTAGATCAGGTTCTCATCACCTCTCACCTGTACTATTACAGTAGTATTACGAATAGTCTCCATACAAAAAGTCTCTCCTGACTCTCCAGGACTTTAGCATTTAAAGGTCTTCACAACCAGATCTTTTCCTTATCTTCTTATGTTGGATTCCTCTCCATAGACCCCAAGATCCAGCCATACTGGTCTACTTGCTATTCTGTACAAGATGTGCCATCTGTCTCTTTCCTCTGGCTGTCACCCATCTCTGGAACACTTTGCTTCATCACTTCCACCTCTTTGGATCCTTCCATAGGAGACTTTTCCCGGGCTTCCACTCTAAAGCTACCTTCCATATACTCTGAATGTATCTTAGCAGTACCTATTAATTTATGCTGTCTCCTTCATTAGAACAGAAGCTTTTTTGAGGGCAGGGATTATTTTTGCCTTTCTTTATAATCATAGCATTTAGCATGCAGTAAACAAATTCTTGCAGACTGATTGGTGGTGGTAGTAGTAGGGACTAGTAGAGTCAACATTAGAACTAAGGCCCTCTAATTTCAAATCCAGTGCTCTGTCCACCACAGTATCAACAGAAGACTGATAGAAAGTCTAAACATAAACCACAGTGGACCCTGTGTCCAGAGCCCTGGATGGTGCCCTTAGCTTGCAGCGTGACCCTGGGTGAATCACTTAACTTCTGAGAGGTAGCTTGGCATAGGGGGAAAACCCTGGAATTAGACCAGATGTAGAGGTTGAATCCCAGCTCTGATATTTGCTGGCTGTCTGTAAAATCACTTAACTAGACACTGGTTTCCTTATTTAGAAAATCATGAGGATCAAATGAAAATATTTGTAAAGAGGCATATATTAGCTCTTATCATTCTCCTCCATAAAAATGGCCTCAAGAAGCATTCCCAAGATAAGTGGGATGCATACAAAACATTCCACGAAAGGAAACAACCCAAATGTATTCCAACAAACAGGCAGGTCTCCTTATCTGTGTACATAGCAGGCACAGACCCACCTCTCAAACACAAAGCCTCAAGATCACCTACCTACAAGCACAGGCAAAGCCAGAATGGCCTCTGACTGACTTTTACTCTATTTAAATGAAAAAAGACTGGTGGTTTGGCAATTTGGGATGATTCATCAATAGCACACTATCTCCATTTCTTTAAAAGAAAAAAGTTTTTCTTGATTTTCCTAGCTGTTCCAGCCCCCAAGTTGGATTCCGCTGGGTGAGGTTTAAGCCCAGGTCAATTCCTCTTTTGTTTCCAGGCACCTGTGTTAATTCTTCATTCTAGGACCTAAGGGGAGGGAGTAGTGGGCGGGGGGGAGATTAAATAATAACCGAAGGGTCAAAAGGAAGGTTTGGAAGCTTTAATTTAATGTCAAACAATAGCAGTGAAGACTTTAAAGGGCCTTCAGGTAGATCGCCAAAGCTATCAGTTATTTCACTTAATCTTTTGAAGACTTTTCCTCATTAGTAATTTTTAAGCTTACTCATCAAAAATTCCTCCAACTTACTTTTTCTCTTCACCCACTGATTCAACCTCCCTCCTTGTAGCTGAATTATTTTTCAAGGAAGAAAGAAAGGGAGAATGCTTAAAAGACCTTGACCAAGATCTTAGTTGCAGAATTATTTAAAGCAAAGTTTCTTCTCACTCTCAATTTCAGAAAAATCCATAACAGCCCGTTATCTTATGCCTCTATATACAAGTCTGAGTAATTCACCACTACGGTAAACAGAATTAACTTTAGTTTGTTAGGAGGGCATTATCCAAGATCATCTGTGGGCCGTATTTTAGGTTCCATAAGAATTGCCTTGAGGGGATGGGGCGAAGACCCAGTTCCAGACACTGACTGCTGGGAAATGGGATCCTCAAAGATTTTTCCTCACTTCTACCACAGACAAGGATCAACCCCCAAATTAAGAGTAGGTAAGAGCAAATTCGAACTAGTGCGGATGAGTTTCTTCCTGCGAACGAGATTAACCTTTAAAAAAAAAGTCCCGAAAATTTTCTAAGGGCTAACACTCTTCTAGGCAGAGAGTTTCTAGACACCCCTGAGGAGAGCAGTGGAAGCGTGTTATCATCTGAAAAAAAAATACTTAAGATCGAAATATCCTATCCCTTGCAATTCTAATCCAAGCACAAGTTGAGCCATCAGCTAACCACCTACCATCATCTGCCCAGGGAAAAGCAGATCAAGTGCAGGTAGTGAGTTCTTCCTAGAGAAAAACTCTAGGAAGTTTGCGCTAAGGTGGGGGCTCTCAGCAAACCCTTAGAGGCATCGCCCAGGGAGAAGAAACGTAGTGACCCCAAAGGAGTACAGCAACCTCATCCCTCACGTTATAACGAACAATCTAGTAATCTATATCTTGGCTATAAATAATAAAGTACCAGTGGGAGAGAACGCATCAGGGCTAGGACTTCTGAGGGCTAACTCTTCCACTGCTGGTGAGGGCTTTAGGGCAACGCCTTCAACTTGCTCTCCTCTCCCCGGCCGGGTTGAGACTGCGGTAAATAGGTACCCCGCGCCAACAGGTGAGTGCAAGCCCCACCAAATGCTAACTATGAACGTCAGAGATGACATCCCGGAGAAGCTCAAGGCCAGAGAGAGATACACACACACACACAGAAGAATCGGCGGCAATAGCACAAACGTCTTGAGAGGGAGAACTTGTTGCATCGCCAGCCCGCAGCTCGTGGCCACGGCTAGCCCTTTAATACTTACACCCGGCAGCTCCCCCGGGAACGCTAGGCTGGAACTCCGACTCGGTTCTCACAGCCCCAGCTCAAGAGCTGGGGACCCGAGAGAGCTTGGCTCCCAAGCAGACGGACTTTCGCGAGCTCCAGGCGGCTGGTTAGCAATCCTCTCCTAGCTTAGGCGCACCTGGGCTTCTCCAGCTCGGCTCACCAGCTAGTCAATCACTCAAGCGAACAAGTTACCGGGCCCTCCCCGCGGCGAAGGGAGGGGGAAGGAGGGGGGGGGGCTAGGCAGCGGCTCTACAGAAGAAAGTTCAAAAGAAGAAACCTACTCACCTCTAGTCTAGAGTCGCCCGGGTCCTTTCCTAAGTGTTCCAGCAGGTAGGGGGTCTGCAAAGTAAACGACTTAGAGGGACTGACTGGTTGGCAGTCCTTTCATTAGGAGTGAACTCCTAAGCATCTTCCCCTCACCTCCTCCAAGCTGGTTGGACTCTCCCACCCCTGGCAGATTGTTGTAAACACACAGCGAATGGGGCTTTGTTGCCTTCTCAATGGAACCACGTGGAGAGGCGGGTCCGGCTCCTAGTAATTCCTGAGAGAGTGACTCAATCCCGCCGCTCGCGATTGGCCCTGGCGGGTGGAGCGTGAGGGTCTCGCTCCTTCCTCCGATTGGGGGTTGGCTGAACCCGTTGTGTGGAGCTCCGGAGGGGGTGTGCTAGGATAGACGGGGTTTAAAACCGCTGTGGTCTGTGCGGGTTCCCTCTGCCTATTGTTCGGCTCCCTTTCCTCGGCTAAGCTGTATAAAGTGCACGGTAGCGAAGATAGAAATCCCCAGCTCTCTGGGAAAAAGCGCATCACTTGGGGTAGAGTAAAACTGTTCGACCAAGTTGGTAATCTATGTAAAGTGATTTACAAACCTTCGACTATAGAAATGTGAACTATTATCACTGAGTATGTCTAATTCTGCAGAAGCAGAACTCCCCATTTTAATTTCCTCCACTCTCAATATACCCGGCCCTATAAACTGCAGTACTTCACCCTGGCACTTCGTATTTGTATTTTGTGTGTACGTCTATAAGTCACTTGGGTATGTGTGTACATATACATATCTATACATAAGTACATATACGAATATGTATACGTACAAATACCTGTCTGGAGGTGCTGTCAGACATAAGATACACAACATACAAATGCAAAGGAAATCACTTCTCCATTTGAGCTTTTCAAGTCAACAGGTATTAATTATACGTTTACTGTGTGCCAGGCAACGGGCTAAGTGCAGGGGATGCGAAGAAAGGCAAAAACAGCCATTACTTTCAAGGAACTCATGACCTAATAGAGGGAATCAGCGTACAAATAACTACGTTCAAACAACGTAAATAGAGGAGAAATTGGAAGAAATCTCGGGGAATTTTGAGTTATATTGTGGTTCAGTCATGTCTGACTGTGACTTCATATGAGGTTCTGTTTTTTTTGCAAAGATGCTGGAGTGGTTTGCCACATCCTTCAGCTCATTTTACAGTTTGTAAACAGAGGTAAACAGGGTTAAGTGACTTGCCCAGGGTCACACGACTAGTAAGTGTCTGAGGCCAGATTTAGCTGCCCCCAATTTTGAGTATATTTTACATTTAATCTTTTACATGTTGATTCCCCAAGTAGATAGTAGGGACCGTTTTGTTTCAGTCCTGGTATTATTCCCAGCTCCTGGAACAGTGCCCCCACAAATAAGCAGATACGAAAAAAGATTAAATCTACCTTTACTGGTAATTCCATTTGTGAACATTTATTAATTGCCTACTACGTGCCTGGTATAGGCACTCCTGGAATACAAAGACAAAAAAAAAGCTACCCCTGCCCTCAAAGAGCATACGTTCTATTGGCTGAATTCAGCAAGTATGTGCAATATAATTTCAAGACAGAGGGTGTACTAGTACTAGGGGTAGGGTGTGGTCAGGAAAAACCTTTAGAGCCGGGAAGGAAGCAAAGAATTCTTTCCGGTGGGAGGTGAAAAGAGAATGTATTCCAGACAATTGGGTGGGGGGTGGGGGGGAGGTGGATGCCAAGGGGAAGATGGAACAGCCCATACCGGGAAAAACTAATGTGCCTGTTGGACTGGAATAAAGGATGTGTACAGTGAAATACTGTAATCTGAATTAAGAATGGAAAGATAGGTGGGAGCCAAACCCTGGAAGGCCTTAAAAACCAGAATCATCCGCAAACTGAGATCTGGATGGCGGCATTAGGATATTAGATGGTCTCTTTATTGCAATTCTAAATCTATGAATTTTAGATAGCAAGACAAAATGATGTTCTGCCAAAGGGTGATCTAGAAACGTTATGGAACAATTTCAGTGAGTTTAATTTAGAGTAGAACAATTATATGAGCATTTTAAAGGAAAATGGTTTGCTAAAAAACAAACCAAAAAAAAAAAAAAACCAAACTGTTGGTGGGGATGGGGATTTAAATGTACCTAGGATCAGGCTTTCTTAACCACTACAAAAAAGCAATTCACTTGCAAATAGACACTTGGTATCTAGAATTTTACCCAAGCTCACAAGCCTTTTAATGCAAGAATCTCTGAATACCAGCCAATTTACAATGCGTTTCCAACCGATTTGTGTGTGGTTATAACAAAGTTACTTTACCTGGTTAGTGCTTACTTTTTACAAAGTGTTTTCTTATACTTTAAGGTGGCTGCTGGCAATGTCACTTAATAGTTGCATGACCTTGGACAAGTTACTCAGTTTTGGGGAGGCTTCAGTTTCCATAACTGTAAAAGGAAGTCGTTGGACTGAGTGATGGCACTATTCTCTCTTATTTAATCACCCAAACATCCTTGGGAGCAAGGGTTCTTAACTTTTTCTCTGTGTCATGGACCCCTTTGTTCTGGAGAAGCCTGTGGACCCCTTCTCAGAATGTTTATTGCCTATACTCATAATTGAATTCAATTTTTTTAGAGGTTAGTGAAAATAAAGGTACATTTCCCCCACCTGCAGGTTCATCCCTCCCCATGAAGTCTAGGGCTTTCTGGACCTCAGGTTAAGAATCTCTGACTGTAAGAGCGGTCATGTAAGCATTATTTTTTATATTTCACAGATGAGCTGTGAAATGACCTTTAAAGTGCATTTACTAATGCTATTTCATGCATTCATTAATGGGGATGCTGATTAATGGGGTTCAAGGTGATCAATTCATTTAATAATAATTTATTAAGCACCTACTAAATGCCACATAGTACACTAGGTGCAGAGAAGGCAAACCAAATAAGATCCTATTTGTAAATGGTTTTATAAACGTCAAAACGGTGTATAAAGGCCAACTGTTGCTATTAATACAAACATAGTATATAACCATGTAACACTTTCATTTTCCTCTGTGACACCTTCAAGAAGAAAGTGATAATGACATTCACAATTTAGAACTGGGACTAATAGTACAGAGACAGACTTATCCCTAGATATCTGTAGTTCAATCTTTCCAGCTTCTGAGACAAAGTTAAAATAGTTGGTTGACAAATGCCCTAGCCTGGGTAGCTAAAGGCCATGTAATCAAAGGAAATGTGCTTTTAACACAGTTCTTCAAAGATGACTACTGGATAAAAATTGGATAAAAATAATCACCTTTTATGTAAGGTGTGGTAGACACAGTGTTGGACCCTTTTCCCTTCCGTCTCAGGGCCACGCCTAAGGGAGGCCCAACCCTTTTCAGCACTCAGGATAGGGGGTGGGGTCAAGAGCCAGGCCTAAATGGAGCAGTGCTGGTTCTTGAGTCAGGAGTTCATTCGTCCCCAATGGTAGGTAAACTTCAGATACTGCATCTGAAGAAAAGGGGCATTTTTCATACCCCCTGAGTTCTCAATTTCTGCCTGGGAAACATGTAGCATATTCCCTTTCTTACCTCTTCAGATCCAAATGCCAAGGGGAAAACTAGTGGTTTTCTGGCCTTTCGTATGTAGAGGTCAAGAAAGGGTTCTGGGGCCATGTTCTCTCTAAGCACTACTACTAGGAGACAAGGTGTCTGCTTTCACAGATTTCTTGAAAATTTGAGTATGCTGCTTAGACTGGGAAGCAGGAGGCCTGGCTCCTAGCCCTGGTTCTTATACCGGCTGGGGTAGAGGCTAATGTGATTATGCCCCTTCCCACCCCACCTCACCCCACCCCCACCAGTGCCTAGCTGAAGCCTCAGAGTTTGTTTTTGTTGTCCTTATTGTTGGTACTTCATTTTCCAAGAGGACCACTGGTACCACCAGGTGATATCTTGACATGTGTATGCATTGGATTTAAGTAAGGCAGAAAAACCGTCAGTCTCATTCTCACTTCCAGTCATTGAAGTCCAACGGCAAGACAAAACTCAAGACTACTTGGAGGGCCAGGAATGAAGTGGATGGCCTTAGTGTCCTTGATATCTAAACAAGTTCTAAGCTGTCCACGGTGCCTGCTTCAGTCTCCTTCATGGCCATTGGAATATCTGCCCATTCTGCCAGAAGTCTTCACAGGCTTCACAGGTGGACTCCCCACCCCACCACCGCCATCACCACTAACACACACACACACACACACACACACACACACACACACACACACACATTCACTGATGGACCTAAGGCCTGTCAGTTATCCACAACCTCGTTTAGCCATCTGCTGAGATGATTTTACCAGGGTCTAGACTACAGCTTCTTAGAATCACAGGTGAGAGTTGGGTGAAGGTAGACACCAAAGGTGGATGAGCGGCCTGAAAAGGACTCCACTAGCCCTGACACTAGAGGTGCTAGTCCTTCCTCAACATCTCACAGAAGAAAAAAACCAAAAAACCAAAAAACTTCATCATTGAAAAAAGTAAAATTCAATACAAAACATTGTTTTAACCTTTGTCAGAGACGATCCATGGTGTTCTGAAGAAAAGGCTGCCATGTTGGAGATTTGTCATCTCTCCCTTAGTTTATCTTCTATGATATCCACTAGGGCAAGTTCCTCAGTCAAATCCTTCATTAAGATACGGTACATAAGTCTATTGATGGAACAGTCATAATAGTCTTCTAGGAACACCCAGGTTCCAATTTCTGTCCTCTAACCTAACCAAACCCCAGCAACAATGAAATGGGCCTGTTCATGGTTAAGTTTCTATATTTCTAATAGAGTTAATTCAGTGAATTCAAGGAAATACTCAGACTGCATTCAAAATATTAATAGGTTCCTTTGAACTATTCTACAGTGCCACAGATAAGAATAACTCCTATTATCTCCAGGGTTTAGTACTGTGCCTGGCACATAGTAGGAGCTTGATTAATGCTACTTGACTTGACTTGAGTCAAGAAGAACTGTCCATCTTAGGCACTTACTAGCTGAATGATTCAGTAGATGTCACATAACCTCTTTGAACTTCAATCTTCTCAATTGTAAAGTGAGTGGGTTGGACTCTCTCACTTTCCACAGCTGCTGTTCCAAACCTTTTCTCTCCTCAAACCCCACATGCTTTCAGCAGAGGGCCTTACCTCATACTTTCCCTAATAATCAAGTCCATTTTCTGAAAATGTCCATCTTTTCCCTTCCTCCTCATCTCATATTACCCAGACATCTTCAACCAATATGTCTTTTACTCTGGTCTCACATGAAGAAATAGCCCTTCTCCTTACCAAAGCAAACCCTTTTCTACACATACCCTTGATCCTATATCTTCTTGTCTTCTTCAACAAATTGCCCCCACTGTCATCTCCCCTCTTTCTTTTATCTTTAGTCTTTCCTTATTGGCTACATCTCTGCTTCTGACAAATGCAACCATGTCTTCATCCTCAAAAAACAAACAAAAAATCTCATTTAATCTTTCCATCCCCACTATTGTCCTGTGTCTCTCTTCCCTTTAATGGCTAAACTCTGAGGAAGTCATCTACAATCAGTACTTCCACTTCTTTTCTAATCACTCTATTAGTTCTTCAGTCTGGCTTCTGACCTCATGATTCAGCAGACGTTACCCTCTCCAAAGTTACTAATAATATCTTAATTGCGAAATCTAATTGCCTTTTCTCAGTCCTCATCCTTCTTAACTTTTCTACAGTCTTGGACACTATCAGTTACCCTCTCCTTTTAGATACTCTCTCCTCTGTAGATTTTCATGACACTGCTATCTCCTGGTTTTCCTCCTACCTGTTTGATAGTTCCCTTTTTTTTTTGTGAGGCAATTGGGGTTAAGTGAGAGAGTCACATAGCTAATAAGTGTTATGTGTCTGAGAGTGGATTTGAACTCAGGTCCTCCTAACTCCAGTGCTGGTACTCTATATACTGCAGCCACCTAGCTGCCCCTGATGGTTCCTTCTTAGTCTAATCTTCTTTGTTGGATCTTCATCCAAATGTCTTGGGCCCTCTTTTCTTCACCCTCTTTACCACTTCACTTGGTTATCTCATTAGTTTCTACAAATTCAATCAGCATCTGTACTCAGATGATTCACAGATCTCTCTAACTAGCCATGGTCTCTCTACTGAGTTCCAAACATCTCCAGTTGTCTCCAGACATTTCAAACTGAATGTGTTGCAGGCATCTCAAACTCAACATATCCAAAATAGAACCTATTACCTTCCCATCCAAAGTCTTCTCCATTCTACCTTCTCTATCTCTATGAAAGGCAGCACCATTTTCCCATAACCTTGGCATTATCGTCAACTCCTTGCTCTCATTAGATATAGCCAATCCATTGTCTGATCTCATCATTTTGACCTTTACAATACCTCTTGTATTTGTCTTTCTGTTCTACATTTGCCTTTCTCTCCTGGCTCTGCTTCTCACTCTCTGGACTTTTCTGCCTCTGTTCTAGCAGCCACCCCACTCTCAAGTTGCCTCTACTCCTTCAGCCTCCTCCCCTGATTGGTGAGTTCCTGCCTAGAGTCTCCATTTGAGGAAGTGCCTAGGTCAGGCATGCTCTTGCAACTCTGCTTCTGACTTTCTGAACTTTTACATCTGTTTCCTCTGCCTGAAATGTTCTGCCCAATCATCTCTACCTCTTGTTTTCCCTGGTTTCCTTCAAGACAGCTCTAATGTCATCTTCTTCTGCAAGAAGTCTTTCTTGTTTGGCTTTGTTGTAGTCTAGGGGTGCTGGGAACCCCGGAATTTAAAGGCAGAAGACACAGGTCCTGCCTTGAAAGAATTTGACTCAAGCCTTTGTTCAGTCAGAGACAGGGTGTATTAAAACATTGGTTGGGGTGGGAGAGATTTTAAGAATCTGCCCTATTGGCCAGATTTAAGAATCTGAGTAATTTAATGGAGGCAAGATGGACCTTTTATACAGAAAGATTGTGGGAAGATCTAGATATGAGGTAGGAGTGGCCATGTAGTCTGGGGTAACTGGGAGGTAACAGAGAAGGGGTCCAAATTAAGGGTGTGAAATGGCTGGGGCAATCTGGAGGTAACAGACAATGAAATGCTGGGCTAGGATAGAGGTAAAGGACATTTGGAGATTGGGGCAGAGTCAAAGCCACAATGCCAGGAGAGTTGACAGGATTATTAACTAAGAAGGGCTGGGTGCCCCAGGTGAACTTCAGGGACCTGGGCCATGTGAGAAAGTCCAGGGCTTTTAGGGGTCCATCATTAATGCCCCATCAGCTTGAGTATGATTTTTTCACATATTTGTCATAATAATTTTTTTCTTTTTTCTTTTTTTTTAATGAGTTGCAGGGATAAGAGGGAGAAAAATAGGTTTCTGTTCATTTTTTTTTTACAATAGAGAGTTGAGAGTGATATTGTTCAGTAGTGTTTAACTCTGACTCTTTGTAACCCCACTTGTGGTTTTTTTGGCAAAGATACTGAAGTAGTTTGCCATTTCCTTCTCCAGCTCCTTTGTCAGATGAAGAAACTAAGGAAGCTGAGTTAAGTGACTTGCCCAGGGTCACATAGCTAGTCAGTGTCTGAGACCAGATTTGAACTTAGGGAGATGAGTCTTCCTGACTGCAGTCCAGGTATTCTATCCACTGTGCCGTGTAGCTGCCCCCTGAGAGTGATACCAATATGAAATACTGATGAAGTTTCAAATGAAGTCATTGTTATTAGTTTTATTTATATATTTATAACTGTATATTTTTATATAGTTATTTAGTTTACCTTTTTATAAGAGACTGCTCATAAAGTAGAAATAATCTGTAAGTGGATATAACATTAAAACAAAACATATCAATAAAACTGAAAATGAAAAACATAAAGTATCACTCATTGTGATACTCCTCTCTATAGTTCATAGGAGGCTAAGGTTAAATAGTTTAACTCCTGACAAAAATTTACCTTTCTCTCTTTGTAGAAGTGAGGACTGTGGAATATTGCATGTACCATGACAAGAGATGAATAAAGAAGAAAGAAAGGATTCATTTGGAAATGAAAGTGTTGTAAAAACCAAAAGGTATAAGTTTAAAAAAAAGATTTTAAAAAATGGCTTAACTCTCTTCAATTTAAGTCAAATCAACAAACATGTAGTCAGCGCCTACTTTCTGCCAGTCACTATGCTAAGCCCTGGAGATTTTAAGACAAAAAAACCAAATAGTCCCTGTCCTGAAAGAGCATACAGTGTGCTGGTTGGTTCCTTTAGTCAATTGTTTCACGCCCTGGGTTCTATCAAGTAAACAGAGACAACTCAAGTTAATGGTGATGGTGGTATGTAGTATCTGAGAAAGAGGATGTCCAGTAGAGAACAGGCCAGAAAAGAAGCTAAAGAACAGCAATATTGCCCACACCAACTTAAGAAAAACATTTCTGACCTCCCTTCCTAGGCCATTTTCCCCATGAGATAGAGCAAGGTTCAATAACTCTTATGAATGCTTCTAAATCCAAAGCATTTGGAATCCGAGCTCAGCAATGGAGTTTTCCCCTCCCTGCCCCAATTTTTGTGAACTGTACTAAAGAGAATGTTTGCAAGAGAAATCATTTAGTAAAGTTCAAAAATGAAAAGGGAAATTGGGATTTGAAGAAGGGAAGGAGGCAGGCAGGACTTCTTCTCTGAGAACTGTTTTTCTAAGACTTAAGGATGGTTCAAAGCCTGTCATGAAAGTGTGACTCAGAAACCAGAAATCCCAAGCATTCTTACTCCTATCATTTAGTCAACAGGCAGAGCTGGGATGGTATGCAAAGGAATCAATAGGAAATCAAAGAAGAATAGATTGCCCATTCATTCCAGGCAAGGCTGCTGATCTCTGAGGAGAGAATACAGAAGAAGACATGGGAGGAATCTGAGAGGGAATTAAAAGAAAAAAAAAGTAGTGGGAGGAAGAGAAGAAATATAATAATAGTTCCTTAGTTTAATAAATGGGGTGGTTCAGTTTCAAGTCTGATTTCAAATTCATTAAATGATTCCTTCATAATCCCAGACTGCTCAAATAGTGACTTAGATGGTTAAGGAAAAAATGGATTTTTTTCTAGCTTCATCAGCCAGAAGAGACATTTCAAAAGAAATTTTGAGGTGTCCCTGGAATTTTTGCCTAAAGTATGTTTGAACTTCCAATTAAAAATGTGTCTTAGGAGGAAGACTGGATACTAAGTGAAAAATCATGATTTTTTACATGATTTTGCGCTTTTACTTGCTTTGTTTCATAGGAGAAAGAACTCATCTCTAACTCTAGGTCCTAAAAAACAAGTTGGCCATGATTTTTGGATTCATTGAACATTTGTTACTTACCTACTGTGAGCTGTACCTGGAGCTGATAAAGTTTTGATAAAACTTAGTAACTGCTTTCGTGAAATTGTCAACTTAGTAGAGGTAGATGACACTGTTCACTAATGACTGTGGGGAGATATCAAGTGGGGTAGAGGGCTGACTTCGAAGTTAGGTCCTAGGTCCTAGTGTTGACTCTTACACATACTACCTGTGTAACCCTGGGAAAGTCATTTATCAGTGTCCCAGACAACTCTAAGAATACAAATTACAAGTGAGTTTCACATCTGCATCCTTTGGAAGGAGTTCCCACTGGAATCACAGGTCTGATAAAAAAAAAAATTTGTTCATATGAAGGGCACAAATTGTGATAACATTTACTGATTTCATTCATATGGAATTAAAATTATACTGCCTCTTACTTAAAATTTGAGATGCTCCTAAGAAAGAATTAAAGTGATGTGGGGTTTGGGGGTGGGGTGGGAATTGATTAACCAGTAGTAACAGTATGATACAGCTGCTAGGACCCCATCCAAGTCAAGAATCTATTGCCCAGGTAGTAGTTATTTGTCCTTCATTCACAGAGAGGACCATGACATCCTGAAGGTGATGCCACGACTTGCAAGTGAATTGGATTTAAGTGAAGGAGATCTGTGTAAAGTCACCAGCCTCACTTTCTCCTGTGGAGTCATCTGGGTCCTGTGGCAAGATTTAGATCAGTATGACCAAAAATGGCCCTGGATGTAGTGGGAGCCTTGACCTTTTTAAGCTAAGGTCTTAGGGGCACCTTGGTGGCAGAGTGGATAGAGCATGGGCCCTGAAGTCAGAAGGACCTGAGTTCAAATCTGGCCTCAGACCAAACACTTGACACTTACTAGCTGTGTGACCCTGGGCAAGTCACTTAACCCCAATTGCCTAAAAAAGGAAAAAAAAAAACCTAAGTTAAGGTCTTTCTCAGTTCTCACTTTGATTGAGGCAACACCCATTTAGGGATTCCTAGGTAAGAAATGAGACAAAGAATGGCCTCTTTTAACTAAAAAAAAAAAAATCAATCTGGGAGGGAAAGACACGCAGAGTTTCTGGCCAAAAAAGAAAAAAAAATTATTATTTACATTTACTCTGAGCCATCAGGGCCCAAACAATGACCACTCGGTATGTCTTGGGTTGGGACTTATTGTTGTCCAATCAATGAGAGTAAGAGTGAATTGGGTTTAAGGCATAGTCTTTAAGAAAGAAATCTATCCTCTGAACCCCAAGATATCTTGCTATGTTTTAGTCGTCAAAATTTACATTCCTTTGGTCAGAATATATACAAGTAAGGGTATGATGCCCTATGTGGATAGAAGGAGAGGAAGGAGGGAAGGGAAAGGAAGAAGGAAGGAAGGAACAAAGGAAGGAAGAAAGGAGCTGTGTTGCCCAACTGGGACTGGCCAGTTGGGTCCCCAGTGGGGCAGCTTGGACTACTTACAGATTGTTGTTTGTCCTTCATTCTTGAAGAAGACTGGGGCATCAGGAAGGTGATGCCATGACATGCAAGTGAATTGGATTTAAGTGAGGGAGGACTGTGCAAAGTCACCAGCCTCACTTTCTCCTCTGGAGCCATCTGGGTCCAGTGGCAAGATATAGATCAGGATGACTGGAGATGGCCCCCACTTGTTCAGCAATAGGATCTTAGATATCAGACCTGACCTGGAGTCAAGTGCATGTTTGTTATTCAATGCATCTTCTATCTGTCTCCCCCTAGCATCTTGGCATGAAGGAATTGACACTGTATATAAGTTCGTTCACTCAGCAGGTAGTTACTGACTAGGAATCCCAACCTGATCTACTCTCTTCCCTGGTGTTTGAAAAAGAACAAACTGTCTCTGCTCTCCTCCATCATAGCTTTTGAGTCAACCGATCAAAGGTCCCTGTTCAATAGAAAGCAAATTCCTATCTCCTCATTCTCTAATTCCTATCTCTCTGTGCAAATTCTGAGTAGTGTGCAAACATTGAGATAACAATGGACATGTTTATTAAAAAGAATTATCTTGTGGTGCAGTGGATAGCGCTCCAGCTTTGGAATCAGGATGACCTGAGTTCAAATCTGGCCTCAGACACTCGACACTTACTAGCTGTGTGACCCTGGGCAAGTCACTTAACCCCACTGCCAAGCCAAAAAGAAAAAGAATTATCTTTCCCTTCCCCCTCCTCCCCAACTTCTCTCTTCTACACATTCCTACTTTCATCATGGGTACCTCTTTCTTTCAAGAATCCAGGTTTTCAACCTTGGACTCATCCTTGTTTTTCTCTTCTCCCAATGCTCACATCCAATCAGTGGCCAAGTCTTAATGACTCTACGACATATGTCAGTTTCCTTCTCTCTTGCTTCATGTAGTTTTCATTTATGATTTCTTGAAACATAGCTCCAGGAAAACTAGATTCTGTTAAAGTCCATTAGGATTCAAATGGAGCTACTTGATTATGCCTTTAAACCCAAATCACTCTGATTCTCACTGATTGGCCAAAAATAGGAACCAGTCCAAGCCTCACTTGCTTTGATGCCTCAGAGTGAGTGTAAGTAGCAATTATTTCTGTTCTGCCCTGAAATTCTGAGGATCTTCCCCTCCTAGACTGATTCTTTTATGAAATTGAACTAGGTCATCTTTTGCCTCAATTGAACACACTCAGACACCACTCTAGTTTAGGCCCCTGACACTTCCTGCCTGGCCTATTGCCCTAACCTCTTAATCAGTCCCTCTATATTCATTCATCCTCTATATAGTGCCAAAGTGATATTTCTAAAGCATAGGTCTGACCCTCCTTTGCTCAAGAGGTTCCAGTGAATTGAAATACATTTTGAGAAGTTTAAAAATACCAACTCCTCTGTTTGGCAAGTAAAGCCCACCACAATCCGTCTCTAAGCTTATTTGAACATCACTCCCTTTCATGAACTCTACATTCCAGTCAAACTGGCCTCCTAGCTCTTCCTGGTGTGTTACTTTCCAGCTGTAAACTACTTCAGCCTGTCCCTGAGGGCCACCCTCCTCATTTTCACCTGGCTCAATCCCTAATTCCTTTCTAAGTTGTGCTCAAGTACCTTCTCTTATACTAGCCATCTTAGTCTCCTCAGTGGCTAATGTCACCCCTTCCTCCAATTTATTTATATTTTGTATTTCTATCTGTGTACATTTTGTTTTACCCAATGAAAGGTAAGCACCTTGAAGGGTAGATGCTATTATACACGTCTAGCACTCAGACACTTAACAACAGCTTGTTCAAGGAATGAATGAATCACACTTATCTAGCACTTTCAGGCTTGCAAATTGTTTTAAATTTATTACCACATTTGATATTTTCAATGGAGTTAATTTCAGCTGGCCAGTAAGATATTTGAAATCTTTTTTTTTTTTTTACTTTCAATCAGAAAATACCAGTCAATAAAATTGATGATAGAAAAACAAAACAAAACAAAATAATAAAACAATTTTATGGCAGACCTAAAATAGTACAGTGTGGCTAGACTTGATCCTTTAAGTTTTAGTTATTTTACAGTAACTATATTTTCCACAGCCCAAATTGGGACTGGATTCTATCTGATGATATATCTTTTGCACATCCTAATTACAAGGAAATATAGCTCACATTTATACTCCTTGTTGTTTAATCGTTTTTCAGTCATGTCCAACTCTTCATGGCCGCTTTTGAGGTTTTCTTGACAAAGATACTGGAGTGGTTTGCCATTTCCTTTTCCAACTCATTTGACAGATGAGGAACTGAGGCAGACAGGGTGAAGTAACTTGCCCAGGGTCACACAAGTGTCTGAGGCCACATCTGAACTCAGGTCTTCCAGATTCCAGACTTGGCACTCTACAGAGCCACCTAGCTGTCCCTCACATTTTCACAAAGTGCTTGAAAGTTCACAGAGTGCTTTTACATACATTATCCATCTTGATTCTCAAAACAACCCTATGAGACAGATACTATTATTATCCTCATCTTACAGATAAGAAAACTGAGGCCAAGAGAAGTTAAGTATTTTGTCCAGCTACCTAAATGAGATTTGAACCTAGGAAGGTCTCCCTGACTCCAAGTCCAGTGCCCTTTCCAATATTCCACATTAACTCTTGAATACTTTTTTTTTCTTGAAATTGAGACTATCCTGAAAAATCTAACATGTATTGTTACCACTGATTATAATTTTTCCTAACTAATGACAACCGGCTACTTTCAAATTCATAGGTCTTTGTTTTCCTGGAGTTCACTGGGACTCAAATGTTGTGAATGAATTAATTAAAAAGCATTTGTTAAGTACTTACTATGTGCAAAACACTATGCTAAATTCTGTGGGTAGAAATAGAAAAGTAGAGACAATTTGAGCGAGTAAGCACATATTGGTGGTTTTCAGTGGAAGGAAGTCAGATGGAAAGGCATAAGATGTCCTTTGAGTGCAGTGGCAAAATACATGGTAATCCATCTTCTTTAATGTAATTTCCATCAATAAAATAATAGTTTTCTGATGTTGAATCATTTTCCAATACCAAGAACTTTGGTGCTGAGAACTATCTTTTCTAGGTCCTCATTAGTTGTAGCCACCTAGGAGGTAGGGGTTAAATGATGGGGGGAAAGAGGAGCTGCTATTCCTGAGACTCTTGGGTATACCTGTCTGTTAGGGGACATAGGTCCCTTTCCCACAAGGATTGCTTCCCTTGAAGGATTGATGTCTGTGGGAGCGGGGCTGGAAGCAAAGCTGGTGACCTGGAGACCACTGCTCTTTCTGGGGTTCTTGGGCCCTGGGTCTTAGGTTGTCTCCACCCAAGTCTGTTGCTTTCGCTGGGCTGGCTTGCCCGCCCCACCATGGCATGTGGTGAACAGTTGGTGGTGGTTGAGGGAATTTTCTTTGATAAAAAGCAATCTTTCTTTCTTCCTGTTTGTAGGATGTTTTCGGAGTCAACTTTGGATCCTGGGGACTGGGACACCATGATACTCTAGTCTGGTTTGTGTCTAAACTGTTCCTCCCAGCCAAGGAAGGAAAGCAGTTGACATTTTTAGGGGAGGTACTGATCATATCAGGCAGTGACTGTGGTGAGAAGCAGCCACCACAAGAGATGAGAAGCAAGTGTCAAACCATCAGGCATTGTAAATAAACATCTTTTGATTCTGGGCTTTCTATGTGAGGCCTGTTCTGGATCTCCAGGGACAGATACAGAGCCCCAGACTTCTTAAATTTAACTACAATGTTTATGGATGATTTACAAACCCCTGATGGGATACGTATTTTACAAGGATATCTTTCTATCCTTGTTCTGCCAACCACACAGTTGTCCTCACCCCCCAGACTTAAAGCTGCCCTGTGCAGAACTACATACAGGCTTGGGATCCAAATGCTAACAACTTTTTTTTATATTCAGGAGGGTAAAGAGATCTGAAGTATTTTTTAAAAAAAATTTTTTAAATTAAATTTTTATTTTTTTCAATGAACAAAAATCCATTTTCTCTCCCTCATATCCCCTCCACAATGAAAAAGAAAAGTCTTTTAACAAGTAGACATAATCAGGCAAAAAAAAAAATCAGCCTTGGCCATGTCTACAAAGTATATGTCTCATTGTGCACTCTGAGTGTATCACCTTTCTGTTAGGAGGTGGATGGTCTTCTGGAATCATGGTGGGTCATTGCATTGATCAAAGTTCTTAAATTTTTCTAAATTATTTATTTCTGTTGTTGTTGAGTTATTTTTCAGTCATGTTCCACTTTTCATGACCCCATTTAAGGTTTGCTTGGCAAAGATATTGGAGTGGTTTGCTATTTCCTTCTCCAGCTCATTGGACAGATAAGGAAACTGAGACAAACAGGGTTAAGTGACCTTCCCAGGGTCATACAGCTAGGAAGTGTCTGAGGCCAGATTTGAACTCAGGAAGATGAGTCTTTCTGACTCTGAGCACTTTATCTACTGTACCACCTAGCTACCTCTATTTATTTCTATAAATTTCTATTTACATAAAATTTTTCTCCTTGTTATGCTTACTTCACTCTGTATAGTTTTCTATCTCAGGCCTTCTGCAAATGCTCCAGTCTAGGGTAAACAGACTTCAGGCAATTTTTGAATATACTAGTCAGGGATGGTCAGATGAAGATGCACACAGAGGTACACAGAATTCCTTTGTTGTCTGGAGCTGAATTCATGGATTCATTAGTAATTTTAGTTATCTCTGTCTTCCTCCTCCCCTTCCCCCCTCCAGGGCAAGGGTTCTAGTCTGATCAGAACAGCATCAGCTCCTCAGGGGCAGGTAGGACCAAATTATTACTCCTTGGAAAACTTAATCAGGCAAGGCAACAACTTTATTGGTTATTATACCAAGGACACTTCTTATTTCCTTCACTTTCAATTTATTCAACACAAGGAGAAAGTCCCAAATGGGAGTTTGAGGTTGGAGAGTATCCATTGTTGCCCTGGAAATGGAAGACATCTCAGACAGCTGCTACTGAATCTCCCTTGCTACCTACCATCTGTATGTGGTGGCAGCATCTGTTGGGGTGCACGTACTCCTAAACGTGTAATGCCTCCAATGTGGTTATGGACCTGCCCCATCACAAAACCCTTGGAAAGAGAGCAATGCTCAGCATGATAAGACTGTTCAGTAAGAAGATTTATGAGAAGCACTCAATAAAAGGAAGCGTTTATGACTTCCAAGCACTGTTTTCCCTGATGATGACGTATCTCCCTTTCCCTTCCTTCTACTGCTTTGCTTCTATGATGACTTTTTGTACCTGATGCAAGGCAGGGTGGGAAGGAGAGTTGGGAAGGACAAAGAAGAGTGCTTGCTTAGCATGTAGCTATCAGGAAGATAAAATGTACCTCAGGGAACCACAAGGTTTCTACTTTATTGAAGGATTGGCCATTGCTGGAGATGAGGATGGCAGGGAAGGAGTACTGTCCTCCTCCTCCCAACCCCCACCACCATGTAATGGTGCTCCTGATATTCTCTGAATTTTGGCCCACTGGGGCAAAACTCTCACGGCCAGCCTATCCTCCACAGGGTTCTGTGCCATGCCTTATCCTAAGCTCTAGTGTTCTTGACCTCAATTTAAGTAAAACTGATTTTTCCCTCCTGTGTTCCTGTTTTGTTTTGTCCACCTGTGTCTGATTTCCAGTATTCCTGATCCTGTTTGCTTCTTTTAATTATTTTTTAAATTAAAAATAATATATTTTCTCTTTCTCCTGATACTTCCAACTTAAAAAAAGAGAAAGAAAAAAAAACCAAAATCCTCATAATAAATATGTATAGTCAAACAAAACAAATTCTAATTCTGATGTTGGCTTTGTCAAAAATGTGTGTCTCATTCTATGATGAAAATACTACCCTGACCTCCTGAGAGAGAAATTATTTAATCCATCATTTCCCTGTCAGGAGGTCAGAGGAGTATTTTTCATCCTCAGTCCTGTGTAATCATGGGTGATCCTTGCATTGACCAGAGTTTCTAAGTATTCCAAAGTTGTTCACAATTATGTTATTATAATATAAATTATTCTCATGGTTCTGCTCCTTTCACTCAACATCAGTTCAGTCTTTCCAGGTTTCTCCAAAGCTTTCCCTTTCATCATTTCTTATGGCACAATTGTGTTCTAATTACATGAATGTACCTGCCCTTATTTTCTGTTGCCTTTTACTGCTTCCCCTTTCCTGTTGCTCTCTGGGCTTCTCTTTGCTTGATATTTTGGTTTGGACCTTATCCAGACTAGAGTTAATCCTTCCAGAGCCACTCAGTCTGAGCTCTTTTTTTCTGAAGTGGTGAAGTGAGATATCCTAATAGAAAGCTCTGACTGAGAATCACAAATTCTTAGCAAGATATGTATATATGTTTAAAGTTTTGTGAGTCCTCATTCCTAAGTCCTGCTTGATGACTTTGTCACCAAAGTGTTGATGACAAAATTCCTCCATTTAGCATAGTTCCTGGCACACAGTAGGTACTTTTTTGTTGGTCAGTTGTGTCCTAGTCTTTGTGACCCCATCTGGGATTTTCTTGGCAAAGATACTGAAGTGGTTTGCCATTTCCTTCTTCAGCTCATTTTGCAGATGAAGAAACTGAAGCAAACAGGATTAAGTGACTTGCCCCAGGGTCACACAGCTAGTAACTGTCTACAGTCAAATTTGAACTCCTGACTCCAGGCCCAGCACTCTATCCACTGTGCCACCTAATTGCCCACCTACATAGAAGGTAGTCACTTAATACATGCTTCTTGACTGACTTTGCATATATGTGTTCTTGAACCCCTTGTAATAGCTCTGTAGCCTCTATGGGACCCAACCAGGGATTGGAAACACTGGACTAAATTATATTTAACATATCTATGCAACAAGAATGAAATATAACCAGGAAGTGCCTTTCACAAACAGGTAGTTTTCCCAATAGATGGTCATTGGATCCTGCTAGAACCCTGTCAGAGGCAACCACCAGACCAGTAGGCATCATGGCAGAGTAGAAGCCTTTCACAATTCCTACAATTATTAACCTGTCCCTAGCTCCCCCAAATTTCTTTGTCAGAATTGAAAAGGACCTTAGAGGCCTTCTAGTTCAACCTCCTTTTACAAATGAGGCAACTGAGAGGCCCAAGGAGGTTAAGCGACTTGTCCAAAGTAACAAGTGGTTAGTGGCGGTGTGAGATTTGAACCTAAGATGGTGTATTTTAGAACCAATGTATCATATTGCACTGCCTTATATTGCATCTCTAAGATGATAAGTTGCATTGTGAGTGCTGATTTGCATTGCTAGAAGGTGTTTCCTTGCCAAGAATTCCCTACACTGATTTACATATCTCTGTACATAATTTCCCCCAGTAGAAGTAGAAGGGCAGGCACTGCTCATTTCCACCTTTGTACACTCAGAGCCTACCACAGTACCTAGCACATAATAGATACTTCATAAATACTTGTTGAATTGAATTGAAATTCATCCATCTTTTCTATGGTTAAAAATAATAGGAGAGAATAGGGATACAATTCAGTAGCCATCAGAATAGAATTGATTTGGAAAACTCATAAGGTTTTGTTTTGTTAATGGAAAAATATTCCCATCAACTAGAGCTAAATTTCAATACTCTCCCTCATCATCACTTTCTTTACTTCAGATACTAAAAAGTAGAGGCAGGTCTTTATTTCCCAGGCAGAAGTCAATATTTTTGTTGATTTAAACATATTTAAAAATCATTGTATTTTTAAATTGATATGTGATTGGTATGTGATTAAGTATTCTATAAGTAATTTGGGGGGAGGGTGTGCATAAAGGAATTTTTATCCCTGAGGAAGGAGCCGGGATAAGACTCTCTTTAACAAGCATCAAGCTTTGGACCACTGTGGCTGCTTTGATTTTGACTCCGGATGCTTTGCTCAGCTCTTTTGGCTAAGTCAAGTCTTTCATATCTGACACTGACCTCATTTACTTCCTAATCATGTTCACAGGTAATGGGACTGAAGGTGAATCTTCACTGTTCAGTGATTTGGAAGCTCAGAGAGGTCATTCCCATTACCAGAGGTAAGATGCTGGAATTAATGACACAGGATGTATAGTTTGGCATATAACATGTTGGAGAGGTGGTTAGTTGTTGCTTTTGTTAGTTGTTAGTTTTATTACAGGCGAAAATATTTATCTGCAGATATTTTCTATACCTCAACAGATTTGATGGATGAATAAAATGATTAATTTTTAAGAATATTTTAAATTTGTAAGTTGCTCTACTCTTTATAAATTTTTTTTGCATATACTGTTCTAATTTGTTTCTCACACTTTGTGCAGTGAACAGTGCTGGTGTCACTAATCTCCATTTTATAGATGAAGAACCTGGGGCTCAGAAAATCCTTGTCATGCAGCTTGCAGACAGCAGAATGTCAGAACCACTTCCACAGCCAGTTAGAGTTTACCCTAGTTAGCACAGTCTTATAGAGTGGTGGATAGATGATGGACTTGAACTGAATTCAGAAAGATCCAAATATGGATCCCCACTGAAGTCCGTTGTTGTTATTGTTGAGTGATTTCAGTGTTGTTGGACTCTTGGTGACTCCATTTGGGGTTTTCTTGTCAAAGATACTGGAGTGGTTTGCCATTTCCTTCTTCAGCTCATTTTGCAGATGAGGAAACTGAGGCAAACAGGGTTAAATGACTTGCCCAGGGTCACACAGCTAGGAAGTGTCTGAGGCCAGATAAGGAAGATTAGTCTTCTGACTCTGGGCTGGGCACTTTATCCACTGTACCACTTAGATGCCCCATTTCATTTCACTGAACCTCAATTTACTCATCTATAAGCTGGAGTTAAGGAAACCTTATAACACCTAGCCCATAGAGTCCTTGTGAGGCTCAAAAGAGATAATGGATTCAAAGTACTTTGCTACCTGAAAGTATTTTTTGAATGTCAGCTATTATCACTCCTGGAGGATGCCTTTGGAAACATGGCTAAACTAATTTGGCACACACTATGTGTTGAATTCTGCATGCTTCTCCTCCTCACTGGAAAGTGAGCCATGGCTTGGGATCTCCAGGGAAAGGCACATACTGCAGCTTTGTGTTTTTTTAGGGGTATTTTCATTGGCTGAAGGTTTGACAAGGAGGAAGAAGGAATGAGAGAAAAGCAGGAGGGGTTAGGGGGAGGGGAGGGGTGAGGGAAAGGCTGAGTCCCTCTGCCTTGCTGTCTTGATGCTCTCTGTATGCTGTAATTGCCCAAATCAACAACATGGAGAGGGAAGCCAAGGACGCCGAAGTCTGCGTGTCACCAGGTTCCTCCCCATGTAAATGGTTTTATTGGTGGTATTTTGAAGGGACAGACCTGACTTATAAGACATTTGTGCCAACATATTTACTCTAAGAAGATTTAAATGTCAGTTAATTCTGTTTAAGCTGAAGAAAGATCTAAATTGGTGACATGCCTGGCACTAATGATAAGGTGTGCCCAATTTTCACCTTGCCTTTTGGCCCAGATCAGTGGCATTAGGAAAATGACTCCAGTTTAGAGACAGTCATTACCAACATCATCAGACACTAGGAAGTGCCCTCTTTCAACTAGGGCTCTCTGTAAGTGTGGCATAGTGGAAATATCACTGGGTATGGAATCTGAAAACCAGGGTTTGAAACTTAGCTCTCTTGTTCAATCTCTATGGGCACTTGCCTTTAAATTCTCCGGGTCTCAGTTTTCTCATGTATATTGAAAGGATTGAATTGAATGACTTCTGAGGTTCCTTTTAGCTATAAATCCATGATCCTGAAAGGATCTGAGATAGAGCAATGATTACAATGAAATTGATTACAATGAAATTAAACTATTCACTTAATGAACAGAGCCTAATTTTCTGACATCTGTGCAGAGAGTACTAATAACGAACACAAGTCCTATTTACGGTTTTTACCTTAAGCATTAATTAAAAATTAAATATAGACCTCAGGCTACAGTTAAATTCTGAAAATTAATCAGGATGCAATAATGACTAACCCCTGTCCAGCATTCAGAAAGAGTACTCTATACTACCTCATTTATCTATCATCACTAGGAAATGAACTTTTTAAGCCCAATGAATTTTCTAGATAAATGAGGCTTAACCCCTTAAGTGACAACATTTTTTAAAAATAGCCTTTTTGATGTAGAACTTCCTTTAATGTATTACAAATTTCCCTACTTTTTTTTTTTTAACAGATGGCATTGACCATAGTTTATTGTTCTTATAGTGAACCAGGGTTACCATTATGGTACTCAGTTACCGTCTTGTGCTATGCCAGAACAATGTTCTTGGAGACTGTTAAAGTGTTTTGAACTATTTGCACCTCTGCTAACTGACTCAAGACTACTGTTCTTTTCAAATTAGTGAGTCTATAATATCTGATGTGTTTTCTCTCTCTTCTTTCACTGTTAGGCTTTCTTCACTTCTTACTGCTGTCATGGGCCTTGCCTTTAATGGCTTATCTATCCTTTTGTTAGATGGAAAATCACATGACTAAGGCAGCTAAGCTAGGTGGCACAGTGGATAGAGCACCTGGTGTGGAGTCAGGAAGACCTGAGTTCAAATATGACCTCAGATGCTTGTGTGACCCTGGGCAAGACATTTAACTCTGCTTGTTTCAGTTTCCTCCTTTGTCAAATGAACCGGAGAAGGAAATGATAAACCACTCCGTGTCCTTGCCAAGAAAACCTCAAATGGGGTCATGAAGAGTTGGACACAACAGATAACCAATCTTCTTAGAATTTTGTCTAAAATCAGAGTAAGTAGGTAGTAAGTTTGGGTGAAAGGATTTAAAATTATTTTTATAATAATTTTATTTTGAATTCAACAAACATGGACATTTTTATATGTAAAGAACAGAAAAATAGGATTGTGTTTGGAAACATGTATCTCCATTATTTATAGCTTGTTTTTAAAAGTCTATAACAAATTCAGCATGTTAGTTCCAAAGCTGTTCTGCTTGTTTATGGTTCCTTTTGAACCTCCTTCTGTTCTCTTTTATCCATTTAAAAATCCTTCATTAACACCCTTTTAATTTAAAATTTTTTTAACTTTTAAAATTTTTCTTTTAATTTTTTTTGCCATTGCTATTACTAGCTCTGCTCTCTTTCACGATTCTCCCCTCCTTCCCTTCCCCCCCTTTAAGAAATTAAAACCCCCTCCACTGTAACAAGTTAGCATATTCAGGCAAAAATAATCTCCACATTGACCATAATCCAAAAATGTATGTCTCATTATGCATCTCTGGTGCACAACCTCTTTGTCAAATGGTAGAAAGAAGACTTCAACAGAAGTCCTTTGGAGTCACAGTTGGTCATTACATTGATCAGAATTCTTGAGTTGTTCAAAATTATTTTTATTTATAATATTATCGTCCTAAGTGCACAATTGATAGAGCACCAGGCCTGGAATAAAGAACACCTGAGTTCAAATCCAGCCTCAGACATTTTTCTATCCGTGTTACCCTGGGCAAATCACTTAACCTCTGTTTGCCTCAGTTTCCTTATCTGTATAATAAGGTTAATAATAAAGCACCTACCTCATAGGGTTATTGTGAAGATCAAATGAGATAGTAATTGTAAAGTACTTAGCACAGTGCCTGGCATATAGCAGGCAGTATATAAATGTTAGCTCTTAGATTGTTCTCCTGGTTTTTTTTTTTTTTACTTCATTCTGCATCAGTTTACTTAAGTGTTATCAGGCTTTTCTGAAGCCATCATTTTTATCATTTCTTATAGCAGAATAATATTCCATTGCATTCATACGCCATAATTTGTTCAGCTATTTCCAAATTGATGAGTGAGTACCCCTTTATTTTCCAGTTCTTTACTACAAAAAAGTGATACTATGGATATTTTTATGACTATGAATTCTTCCTCTCTTTCTTTGATATCTGGAGCAAATAACTGAATCAAAGGATATGGGGGTTTAATAACTTTTTGGATTTAATGCCGAATTGCTTTCCGGAATGGTGCACCGATTCACTCACACCAATAGTGCATTGGCATGCCTATCCTCCTACATCCCCTCCAACAATTGTCATTTTTCTTTTCTTGGTCACCTTTGACAAACTAATGGTGTTGTGAAGTGGAACATCAGAGTTGATTTAATTTGCATTTCCCTAATGGTGATTTGTAGCATCTTTTCATATGGTTGTTGATAATTTGAGTTTTTTCCTTTGAAAATTTTCTCTTCATATCCTTTGATCATTTATTAATTAAGGAATAGCTCATTCTTACAAATTTCAATTAGCTCCTATATATCTTGGAAATTAAAACTTTATCAGAGAAACTGCTATGAAGATTTTTTTTCCTAGTTACTTTTCAGTTTTATTTAAGTAAAATTTCCCATAGTTATCTCCTGTGATCTTTTTTGTTCCTTGTTTAATCCATAGTTGTAAAAGGTCTTTTGGAGGCAGCTATTAAGAAGACAAAATGTGACTCCATTCTGGGTGAGAGGAAAGTAATGTCTTTACAAGCCCCAGCAAAAAGATAGGGCTGTAACTTTACAAGGGTTCTGCTCCTCACTTGGACTGTGGCAACCACTAGTCAGGGCTTGTACTAGAGGTCCTTGGCAGCCTTGCCTCTGCCTCTCCCTTTGTTTTTCCTTTCCCTCTAGCATCAACTTTGTGAACATGGGGATGTTCTGGAAGGTTTGCAAATGTTGGCAGCTAGCTAACATTTATGTAGTACTTACTATGTTCCAGGCACTGTGCTAAGTGCTTTGTAATTTTTATCTTGTTTGATCCTCACAATAACCCCTAAGGTAGGTACTGCTATTGTCCCCATTTTACAGATAAGAAAACAGGCAAACATCACTTAAGTGATTTGCCCAGGGTCACATAGCTAGTGTCTGAGGCTAGATTTGAATTCAGATCCTCCTGAATCCCTGAATACTCTATGGACCATGACACCTGGCTGCCCACAGTATTAGTTGTGAAGACAGCACCGGTAGCAGAATTGGGTATGTGACAAGGAGAGTATTGACAGCAGAGAGATGGTTAATCCCTGCTTGGTGTCTGATCTGACTGTACTCAGTGGAGATGAGATGGAAAATGACTAGTTAGCAGCTTTGGAAAGAAACTGTTTCTATCCCAACAAGGCTAGAATATTAGTCTCCCAATTGATTACACTAGTGGTGATGTTACTGGATTTTCATTATTCTATGAGTTTTTTTTTTAAATTGCTGAGAATTCCCCTTTCTATGTAGGATTTATGTTGTGCATTGGGTAACTTTGGCACATTGAGGAAAATCCTAGAATTTGACCCTATAACCATTTTCATAATTTACTACAAGTGTCAGATTTCTTTGGATATGCTAAGGTGGTCATGGAATGAAGTACCCAAGAATGTAATTCCCTTGTTGAAGAGACAGGTAATCAATCTCAGAGCAATGAACTTAGGACAAACCTCCTGATGTTGGCCTAGATCACCAACACATGTGATATCAGTCAAGAGGAGCCTACCTGGCCACTGCACTCAGCTTCATTGGTCTGGACACTGTAGTTTTCTCTTGGGGGAAAATACACTTCAATTTGCCTGAATGAAAATGGTGGGTTCATCCCCTATGTGCTTTATTGGACATTATCATGGCACTATGTATGCCCAGCATGCTCACATACAGAAGGTAAAATGTGCCAACCCTAGAGATCATTGAAGGTTTTTGTGCTGCCATGGACTGGCTTGCATTATTATACGAGTCACCTTTGACCACTTAGAATTTTCCGAGTAGAAAACATGGCTTCCAATTGCTCCATTATCACACAATGAGTTTTTCTCTCCCCCCTAGCCTCTCCAACCCCATCTTAGTCCATTCTTTCTGGGGGTGTTGTAGACCTCTTCTGTAATCCATGAAGAATCAGTTGATTTAAGCTTTAATTAATCATTACACAAAATAAACATGTAAGTGAAATTACAGAGATGGGAGTCCAGCAAGACTATTACTGAAAGGAAAGAACTCACCTCCACTTTGCCTCAGGTGACTATTGTGCTAACAAAGCAGCTGTGAGTCACCCCAATGTTATTCTCAGCTTAAGTTTCTGGGGCATTCCTCAACTTTGCCATCATACAAGAGGCTTACAAATCTCTGTTACTTATTAGAAAGCTCAGTGTTTAATTGTAGTGAGTCTGACAAGTACCATTGTATTTTTTTTTTAAGTTTTACTGATGCCTTCTGTTTTTACATCAAAATCACTTCTTGCTCTCCCTCCTTATTCTCCCAGGTCACAAAGAAAAGTGGTTTAGCAAAACCAACACAATGATCTAAGCTCACAGTATATGCATCACTTACCATCCAAGGTCCCCACTCTCTCCACAGTGAAGAGAAAGAAATGTTTTCTAATCATCCAGATGGAGATGGTCATTACAATTAGTCAGAGTTCCTCTGGCTTTTACTTTTGTTATCCTTTATATTATTGTGGGCATCGTATACATAGTATTGCTCTCCTGGTTCTGTTTTTTTTTTTTTCTGCTTTTTTTTTTAGATTGTAGGAGTCTTCAAGTTTTTTAAATTCCTCATTTCTTCATTTCTTTTAGTTCAAGAAAATTTCATTACACTCATATCACATGATTTGCTCAGCTACTTTTCTACTGAGGGCCACCTATATTGTTTCCAGTATTTTTGCTGCCACAAAAATGTACTGCTGTGAATATTTTAGTATACTCGGGACCTTTCTTTTTGTCTTTACCTCCTTGAGGGATATGCCTACCAATGGGATCTCTGGTATTATTATATTCTTAAATTTTCTTATTGGTCAAATATATTTTTTTCTTGTAAGTCCGAGCCTGTAGTTACATCCCTTATGTAGATTATCTCAATACATATGAAAAGAATTAAGCTATAGGACTATCTTACAAGTAAAGCTCTAGAGGAGGTGCCATCTAGTAGACCTGGGAGTCAAGAGTCTTGGTTTAGGGGCTGACTTCTCATTGACATTGAGTGAATCCCTTGGCTTTTAATTCTCCCTATTCCTTGGAGAGTGATTATGAGGATAAAAATACCAATAGCTTACATTTATGTTACCCACAGCCTGGGATAAGGGGGGCCTTCCAGGAAAGGGGCTCATGCTCTGGCCTCACATAAACTTCTTTAATCCCTGGGGGAGCCAGACACCAAAGAAAGAAACTCAGGCTTTCTTTGAACTCTTTTTCACTGCCCCTATGCTGAAACAGAATTTTAAGGAAATCTTTAAAAACAAATTTTAGTTATGACTTATATCTAGGAACTTCACTGGAAGGGATTAGGAGGGTTCCTTCTTCTAGAAGGGATAATCAATGTACCAAATAGATTATCAGGTATAGAACAGTTATTTATTTCCTTTACCCCAAAAGAAATGTATAAAATACAAAATACACATTAGCACGAATTAACAAATACTAAAAACATAAAACTTATCACATTTATACTCTCCCAGGAGGTAAAGAAACTTTGTAGAACTGCTGAATAAATATTCTACATTTACCTCAGAGCTTTACTATCTAAAAAACTAACAAAGTCCATATCTTCCCACAAGCCAAGCATGGATCCTTACTCCTTTCAGATTCTAGATGATCTTGTTGATGGTCATCTTCTTTTAGAAGTGGTATGGCTGGAGAAAATACTTACTTGGCAGCCAACACCAACTCAGAAGCCCTGTTGAACTCATGAGTTTATTGCCAGGGCCACAATTGTCCATCTCTCAGGATCACTGTTTGGTCACCTGTACTCAGGGAAAGAAATATAAAGCAGAAGATGCAACCAGGGACTTGAAGTCTAGGCTCAGGCTCACCTAGGCATGCACATATTGTTAGTGCCATGTGGTCATGGTATAGCCTCCACTGTTTGAAATTCACAGGACTGGGGGGGAGGAGAAAGAGAGAGAGAGAGAGGATAATTTTTGGAGTCCCTTTTAGATTGAAGTCTATGATCCTGTGAAGCATGATGCAAGTATCCATCTCCATGAAGACAGAGTGCATGCTCCATGGACTCATCTCCTTCTACCCTCTTCCTTCCACCCCCAACATTTAAAGAACACTGTTCTTTAAAGTTTGCAAAGCAAGTTATAAGCATTATCTCATGTAATCCTCATAATAAGTCTGTGAAATAGGCATTACTGTTTATCTTTGTTTTTCAGATAAAGAAACTGAGTCCCAGGGAGGTCAAGAGACTTGCCCAGCATCTCACAGCTAGTAAGTGACTGAGGCAGGATTCAAAACTAGGTCTTTCTGATTCTATGTTTAGGATTCTATCCACTGAATTAGAGAAAGGTTGTATGCTTTGATTAAATATTACATAGGTAGCCATTACCCCGATAAATTATCTGGCTCTCTCTACTGTTGTTTTTGCTGGAAAATGGGCTGTTTCTGACTATGAAGAAACAAGGGAAGAGAGTCTCAAATTGTTGAAGCCTTTGTATGTTGAGATAAGCTGAGATGAAAAGGGAGGCTGTCTCCTTTAGGGACGATAGGAGCTGGAACCTCCTTCAAAGAGTTAGTCTTAGTGTTTGCAGTGAGGTTGTTTTGTAGCCAAGGAGCCTCTCCTCTCTTCTGTGATTAACCTCCCTGACCTCAACAAGAGTTTAGCTTGGCCTGTCAAAAGCACTCCACTTTAAGGCAGTAATCTGACTTCTTTATCAAAGATTGGGGATTTCTCTTTCCTTCCTGGGGCTGGCAAGTCTTCAGTGTTGCCATCTAGAGGAGGAGGTAAGTTATTTCATCATTGATGGTCCATCTCATAGATGTTTATAGCTGGAAGGGACCTTAGAGACCATATAGGATGGTTTTCTTATTTTATAGAAAGAGGAAACAAAAATTCAGAGAGCTTTTATGATTTGCTTAAAATCACACAGCAGATCAAAGAACCTCTTAGTTCAGTCCTCCATCTATGTACTTGTAATTTATATGCATGCCTTTCAAAGTCTTTCTCAACAAACACTATTAGGTGCCTTCTATGAGCAAGGAACTATGCTAGGTTCTAATAATTTAAGGACAAAAAATAAAACAGTATTTGCCCTCAAGGAACTTATATTCAACTGAAGGTATACAACATGTATACATGTAAGTAAGTACAATATCTATCTATCCATCTATCTATCCTGATTGGGGGGGGAATCATTCTAAACAATAACCCAAACTACTTAAAGTAGGTGATAAGAAAACAATAATAACATTAGCTAGTATTTATGTAATTCTTTAAGGTTTGCAAAGTGCTTTGAAAATATCATCTCATTTTATCTTCACAACAACCTTGGGAGGTAGGTCATATTATTACTCTCATTCTACAAATGAGGAAACAAATAGATAAAGGTTAAGTTATTGGCCTAGGTTAAGATGGATAGTAAATGTAAGATTTATGCCCTGATAAATTTGTTATGCGAGAGCCCATCTTGATTATCCACTAGGTGTGAACAAGATCTAGATACCCCCTAAGTGTGACAGGAAATCTGTTTGAGGAAACTTGGTGGAGTGCTAGTGTTCTTTCTATAAAATATCAAGTCAGTGGAGAGGATAAAGCCAAAAAGCCTTGAGAAAGAATAGACTTCAGGGAGGGCACAGAACTGTAGGCCTCAACATGAGTCTCATTCTCCTCTCCCTTCCTTCTTGACTGGAAGAAGGCCTTGTGATGGAAGTCTGAAGGATTTCATCTTCCCACTGTAGTCCTAGCAGCGTCCCCAAAGCAGCTTATGGCAATGTCTGCATTGGGAACCAAGAAAAAATTAGACATAGATGCAAGGCTTTACCAAGAGCCCAGCAAAAAACTGTATTATGCACAAGGGGACTATCTTGAGAACTCCAGTAAAAAGACTTCTAGAAGCTGTATTCTAGCTGTATTCTGTGTGCCATGTATTTTAAGCTTAAGCCCACTTTTCCCTGGATTCTATATCTTACTAGTAGATGAACGTGTCACAGACTTTTGGGGGAATGTTTGTTCCAATTTTTCCTACTAATCAACTTAGTAAATACCCTTTTCTCCAAGCTACTTAAGTTTGGCTGACTAATTTATATCAACTGATAATCGTAATGACAAGCACACTAGTCGGGGTTCATGAGTTAAAAGCATTAGAAAGACATCCCACCCCAATCCTTCAAAACTAACCTTAGTTTCTTTTCTTTTAATAATATTTTATTTTTTTTCCAATTATGTATAAAGACAATTTTCAACATTCATTTTTTAAAATAAAATTTGGAGTTTCAAATTTTTCTCCCTTCCTCCCTCTCTTCGGCACTCCCCAAGACAGCAAACAATCTGATATATAACCCTAGAGTTTCCCAGGGGGCATAGTAACCAACTTTTGAACACTTGACCTACAAGTACAAGAGGGAGGGATTGGGGAGGGGGTGGCAGGAAGGGGTGTTGAGAGAGATCTTAGAGTTTACAAGTGATATGTGTGTACACATTTTATACATACATATATGTTCTAGATATATACACATTATTTATATTCTATATATACATGAATAGAAAGAATTATGTATATATATGTGTATGTGTATATATATGTATATATGTGTATATATGTATATATGTGTATATATATATATATATATAAATTTAAGAGGGAGAGAGTGTTGATGACAATAACTGGGAGGACTGGGACAGATCTCATGTAGGAGGTAACATGAGAGTTGTACTTTAAAGAAATCCTATTAATGAAGTTATCAAAATTTGGTCTCTTTCAGTCATTTCTTATCTTCTGTGGTAATCACTACACTCTATTGACCTCATCTATGGGTTCCCATAGTATCCAGTGAAGTCAGTTTGAGCTAACATTACCTTGGTTCTCTCTATGCCCCACTGCAAAGTGGTACATTATAAACATGGTTACTCTCCAGAGAAATCCTTGTGAATTTCATTGTGTCTGTGGATGAAGCCTGGAGAATATTCCTCTGACAACCTTGATCTGTAGTGTTGGATGGCATGGTCTTATCTTCCCAGACCAGCACAGAGAACAGATCAGAAAACCCAGACGGTTTTTTTTTTAAGTTTTATTGAGAACCAAATTGTTCTGAATGAGGATGAATGTTCTATCACCAGACAGACAGAAAGTGTGCTGATTTCTGCAATTGCCTCCACTTGAGGATAGACTGGGATAGGGGCTGGGTCTAGACTTATGATCTCATTTGTATAGGGAATTCCTGGGTGGGAAAACTCCTCTCACCAGTATAGTTGTCACTTTGTCTATGAGGTAGTCTTAGAAAGCCTCCCAGACAACCCACATGCTAAGTAATTTCTTCAGTTACCCAGATGGTAATGTTGTTTCAGAGGCAGGACGTGAACCCAGGTCTTCCTGGCTTCAAGGCTGGCTCTCTATTCACTATTTCATGCTGCTTTAAGTGGAATGTTATTGAAAATTATTTAGAAGTTTCTTCTAAGGACTGCATTCACACTTCCTTTCCTCCACATCTTGGTTTTGTCATGGTCCTCTCTCTTTTAAATAGGGTGGAGATAGGGAGAGCATCCCAAACAATTAGGGACACACAGCCTCAGCAATAAACCTTATCTGTCTTCTTGTTTAGTGATACAGATGAAACCTGTTTTTTCCATGGCCCATTCAGTTCACAGTCTTTTCTATGAGTCTGCCAGAGCACAGTAGATGCTCAATAAATATTAATTGAAAGAATAAGTGGATGGATGGATGGATGGATGGAAGTATCTAATCTTCCTGGCACCTTGACTACATATGCTTCATTTTGTAAAACAAAATAAAACCAAATCTATTATATGTGAGCCAAGAATGACATAAAAAACATAGTAAATATGAATAGGTGACAAACTGGGTGTAAATTAGATAGCCACACTCCTTGA
The DNA here is from genome assembly GCF_900497805.2 of Vombatus ursinus. NCBI lineage: Eukaryota > Metazoa > Chordata > Mammalia > Diprotodontia > Vombatidae > Vombatus > Vombatus ursinus. The sequence continues at coordinate 5,408,523 of NW_020950417.1, read as the reverse complement.
ATGTCATGGCCAAATTATTATTATCACAACTCTAACAATTATCTGCCAAAACTAAGGCCCTGCTATTCCCATACATGTTAAAAGATTAAGAAATCTGAAATTGAATGAAAGGGGCCCAGATATTTTTAGTCCTATTGAGGAAGAAACAGAAATCTATATCTTTAGAGGATGAAGTAAAAGGTACCTCTAAACTTTGTTTTAAGTGATTTTGTCCATAAATGCCAGAAGTGTGGCTTGGGCAGAGTGATTTGGGGTTTGCCCTAGGGCACAAAAATTGAGAGGGAGTCAATAATGCTTATATTTCAGGAAATAAAAGCAATTTAGCTTAGTATCTAGTTAGTAAGAATAACTAAAACAGGAAGCTGCCAAAGCCTACTCACTTCCCTCAGGAGGGTACCTCCTCCTTCCTGCCTTCATGCTCCTCATTGTCCAGGTCCTCCCTTGCCCCCTCCCCTGGAAGAAGCCCCCACAGAATTCTCACAGTATCACAAGGTCTCTCTTTTTATGTTCTTCCTGTCATTCCAAGACAGTATAGTCCCAGAGTCTCTCTCCCCATGTCACCCTATGTCTGAATATTCAAGATCTCCACCTTCCACATTCCACCTTAATTGAATTTGTCTTAAAAAGTTGATCTGAGGGACCCTTTTGTGGTGCTTGCTTTGAATGTCAGAATTGTTAGTTACAGCTCTGGTTCATTCAATAAATATTTGTGGAGTGTTTACCATGTATAGCACATTAGGCCAATGTAGGAGCTGGAAATAAATTAGCTATACTTCCCACTTTCGTAAAATTCTGGGTCTAATAGGAAAGATAAGCCATATAGACCCAAATAAATACAATACAAAGTATCATCAAAGAGTACACATGAGAGGTATGAGCAATTTTCTCACAGGAAGGAGAGAATACTATTTCAGAACAGTTATGGGAGCTCCATTCTTTCTGTCTGCCACCTCTCAGTCCATTGGAATCCAAAACAGAGCAAGCAATAGAAGGGGAAAGCAGCATTATACCTTCTCCCTTGAACAGACACGCAGACCCTGTGTTTGACCACAGCATTCGTGTGGTCCAATGTGCCCCTCTAAAGCAGTATAATCTAGGCTGAGATGCCAGGCTATTCCTGGACATGAAAGGGAGTTTCAAGTTGAAAGTTGCCTTTTTAGCTTGAGGAGGGAAAATAATGACTGTTCTGATTTGCTGTGTTATGTTGAACAAAACCATCATTTTCTTTCCCCCAACTGCATATTTTTTCTCTTGTTTCCACCGCTGAAACTGTGACTAACTGGTTAGCTATAAATTTACATCTGTTTGGTTTCAAGTAGCTTTCTGTGAAAAGAATTAATGGGCATTTTGAAAAAGCTTGTTTGGAGATTCTCTTTTGATTTACCTGTCTCTAAAATTTGGGATTTCTGCCACTCTCTTTTCCTTTTATCATTTTTCTTTCCTTCCCTTTACCAGTTAATTATTTTTCTTTAACAATTGGTTTCATTTGGTGCTCCAAAAATTGCTTTGTTTGGCCCATTAAAAAAAATCAATCAATCAATCATTCAACCTTGGTACCTATTAGGTGCCAAACACAACAGTAACCCAGTCAAGGATGCTGTTTCCTCATCTCTTTGGATGTGTATTTTTTTTTCATACCTCTTTGGTCATGGGTCTGTACCCAAAGTTCAGTGAATAAATCAGGATTGCCTAGGAGAAGGGGCCTAAAATCAGTTTGAGAGTAACTTAGAGGCTATCTATGCTCACTTTCATTTTGCAGAGTGGTTAAGTGACTTACCCAGGGTCACACAGCTGCCAAGTGCCTGAGTGAGGACTCGAATCTGTTTTCCTGATTCCCAGCCCAGGAATGTATCCACTGTACTGCTTACAACCTCTAAAAGTCATGGATTTAGAGCTGGAAAGAAACTAAGGGCCCATCTATTCAGCCCCTTCATTTTACAAATGAAGAAACTAAGACTCACAGAGTTAAGTGACTTGCCCAAGTTCCCACAGGCAGTAAGTGGCAGTGCAGGCTGGGAACCCAATAGTCCCAATTCAGCACTTTTTAATGCGTCTGTGGTCACAGGGAAAGTTTCCTCATTCATCAGCTTTCTCAGGTTCCTCTGTAATCTCTCTTCACTCCATACCTTTTGGTTTAATGGCTCTTGGCTTATTCACATGGAAGCTGAAAAAATCTGCAACTTTAAGTCCAGCTTCTTTTTTTTTTTTTAACCCAAGAATTTTTTATTGTTTTTATTTTACAGCCATTTATGCCATGAATTTGTAGGGGCTTGGTTCCAACGGCTCAGGTTCCTTGCCGTTGGTTCTCACATAGTGTGCTTCTCTGGGTGGAGCAGGCTGGCACTTTGGTTGAACCCAAGTGCCTTTTTCTTTGACTTCCTTCTTCTTCTGATCATTTTCCTTTACCCGCTTCAGGAAGCTATCTCTGCTCTTGGAATGCTTAATATGCTCAATACGCACATTAATTCTCTTGACTAGAATCTTGCCCTTAACCTGTTTGTTTACAACAATGCCTACAGCATGTTGAGTAACATTATAGACCCGTCCAGTCTTGTCATGGTAGCATTTGTGGGGCATTCCTTGCTGAACCGTGCCCATACCCTTGATATCTACAATATCACCTTTCTTGTATATTCACATATACTTAGCTGGAGGGACAACACCATGTTTTTGAAAAGGCCTAGAAAACATATATCATATCCCCCTCCTTTTTCCTTTTGTGTTCATCATTTTGGCAACTCACTGGAATATGGCGGAGCTGGCGGAAAGCTAAGTCCAGCTTCTTGACATAATTTAATAGGCCATGGCTGATGCCTGCATAAAGATTAAACCTTAGAAAGAGGTCACTTCATTCATGTGATTCTCTGACTTGTCCAGGCCTTTCTAAACAAGTAGGAATCAAAACAAGAAAGGCTTAATTAGGAGTTAAAAGATCTTTGTAATTTTTTAATTGCATTTTCTAATGGAAAAATCTGTTTTCTTTCTCCATAACAGAGTCAGTGACTGCAATGAAAGTGTATTTTTAAATTTTAGTCCTCTCTGTTTTAGTAACAAAAAAGACTGTTTGCTAGTAGGGGTGGCAGGAGGAATGAGGCTAGGACAGAATACAAGAGGACAATGGTGATATAGTTTATTTTTTCAGGTCTAGTGATTGATCCTCTTTCTCAGCCAGGCCTAGTCCCAGCCCTACATTGAAGAAGGAGAGACTCTTGAAGGCCAAAGAGGTTTAGTGATGTGTTTAGGGTCACATGGCAATTAGTATCAGAACCAATGCTGGAATTTGCGTGTCTTTGTTTTCAACCCAGGGCTCTTTCCATCAAATCATGTGGTCTTATTGCTGATGAGGCAGAAGCTAAAGTCATAAAATCATAAGAAAGATCTGAAACAGGACTTTTTAACCATTGTGGATCCCTTTGGCAGTATGGGAAAGCCTGTGGACCCTTTCCCTTCTTAGAATAATATCTTGCATAAAATAAAGTACATAGAATTATATAGAATACAAAGAGTACAACTGTATATTGAAATAGTTATCAAAATATAAGTTCCTATGTTGTAGTCTGAGAACTCCTGGTTTAGAAGGATGGAGAGCCACCAAGCATGGTAATAAAGATAATAAATAAAGAGGAATTAAATTGAGGATAATTGTTAAGGGTAGAGAGACCTGAATGGATTTGTTTAAAAAGATTATTATTGAGGATTTGATTAAAAAGATTCATTCCAGTGGAAACAGGGAGGTTTGCCTTTTTTCCATTTGTGATGACTCTAATATAGTCTTTGATCGACATTTTTGTGAATAGCAGGTGTGGCTTTGATATGTGACTAGTTATAGTAGTCAATATAACACATAGGAGTCATCTCAACTAGGAAGGCCCATCAGTTCTGGTAGTTTGCCTTTGCTAGACAAATAGGAGCTATCTTTTTGCCTTTCTTTGTATACCCAGCACTTAGCACAGCAACTGGTTCATAGGAAGTCTTAGTAAATGCTTATTGATTTGACTCGACTTAGTTAAATAGGCCATGACAAGTGTTCATGGAGAGCTGTAAAAACTTATCCTCAGTGTGGCCAGTAATTACCATTTATCCTGAAGCAGGTAAGTATTCTTGCATGAGTTTGCTGACAAGGTTGAGGTGTTAATGATTCAGTTATCATCTGTCCTTTTACAGTCCTAATAGCTCATCCCATGTACTTGCTCCAAATGCAGGCTGGCATTCACCCACAGGGTTGAATTCACCCATCATTGGCTCTGTCTTTTCCCAAAACCAAAATTACTTACTCTTGGTAAGTAACTCTAACCTTGTTCTGGATTGTGGTTGATGAATATGGTCTGAAATCTTAATTTTCGTCTTCTGAGATAACACACTGCTCACACAGAACTCATTCATTCATTAATGTACTCAACAGCTATTTATTAAGCACTTATTATGGGAAATACTCAATGCTAGGCCCTGGGGATGAATAAGGCTTGATTCTTGCTGTCACAGTGCTTGAATGCAGATCCTAACATTGTTAATCAGGACATTGGAATCTGGTAGATATAGGGCAGCCTCGTAATGTCATGCTCATCATATTCTGGTTTATTGGTCTCTTAGGCCCTAAGAATATTTTTAAAAATTAGTTTATTTTGATTTATCAACAATCACTTCCATAAACTTTTGAATTTTAAATTTTTCTCCCTCTCCCTTCCTACCTCCCTCCCCAAGCAGTGCGCAATCTGATATAGGCTATACATATACTTTCCTATTAAACATATTTTCACATTAGTGATGTGAGGAAGAATTAGAACCAATAGGAGGAACTATAAGAAAGAGAAAATAAAATAAAACAGAAGGAAAAAATAGAAAATAGTATGCTTCGATCTGCATTCAAACTCCATAGTTTTTTCTTTGGATATGGATAGCATTTTCCAACATGAGAACTTTGGAGATGTCTTAGATTTAGCAAATCCTTAGATTGCTGAGAAGGGCTAAGTCTATCAACATTAGTCATCACACAATTTTGTTGTTACAGTGTACAATGTTCTTCTGGTTCTGCTCACTTCACTCAGCATCAGATCATACAAGTCTTCCCAGGTTTTTCTGAAGTCTGCCTGCTCATCATTTCTTATAGCATAATAGTATTCCATTACATTCATATACCACAACTTGCTCATCCATTCCCCAATTGATGGGCATCCCCTCAAATTCCAATTCTTTGCCATCACAAAAAGAGCTGCTATAAATATTTTTGTACGTGTGGATCCTTTTTCCATTTTTATGATCTCTTTGGGATATAGCCCTAGAAATGCTATTGCTGGGTTGAAGGGTATGCACATTTTTATAGCCCTTTGGGCATAGTTCCAAATTGCTCTCCAAAATGGTTGGATCATTTCACAACTCCACCAGCAATGCATTAGTGTTCCAATTTTCCCACATCTTCTCCAACATTTATCATTTTCCTGTTTTGTCACGTTGGCCAAACTGGTAGGTGTGATGTGGCACCTCAGAGTTGTTTTGATTTGCATTTCTCTAATCAATAGTGATTTAGAACATTTTTTCATATGTCTATAGATAGCTTTAATTTCTTCATTTGAAAACTGCCTGTTCATTGACCGTTTATCAATTGGGGAATGACTTGTATTCTTATAAATTTGACTTAATTCTCTATATGTTTTAGAAATGAAGGCCCTAAGAATATTGTAGGCTAAGAAGACTATCTCAGTCTGTTTTGGAAAAAATGTCAAGGATCCATTTTTATATTTCACAGTGGTTTTTTTTTTCTTTTCCAGACACGAACTGAGTGTTAGAGCAGTCAGCAGCCTTGACATATAACTTAGTTATAATTTGTTTTTGGGTAGGATCTGTTGTTGGAACTAACTGACCTATTTGTTAAATCTATTTAATTCTCTCCAAAGTTATCAATAATCTCTTAATTGCCAAACCTAATGGCCTTAGTTAGTTCTCATCCTTCTTGACCTCTCTGCAGCCTTTGACACTCTTGATCATCCTCTTCTCCCCAATGCTCTCTTTTCTCAAGGTTTTCGTGACACTGCTCTCTCCTGGTTCTCTTCCTACTTGTCTGACAGTTTCTTCTTAATCTCCTTTGCTGGATCTTCATGTAGGTTGTACCTACTGACCATGGATTTCTTCCAAGGCTCTGTCCTGAGCACTCTTCTCCCTTTATTCTATTTCACTAGGTGATCTCATCAGCTCCTATGGATTCAATTAGTATCTCTATGCTGGTGATTCTCAGATCTACTTATTCAGTCCTAAATTCTCTTCATTTTGGGAAGATCATACTGTCTATCAGTAGGAAATAATCAACAGAGGGAAGGCACTGTCTTGTTCAAGGAACAGAAAGGAGGCCTTCATACTGTCTATTGGACGTTTTGAACTGAATATCCAGTAGACATTTTAAACTCAATGTGTCCAAAATGGAATTTACTCTTTCCTCCCAAATCCTTCCCATTCCTAAATTGCCTATTACTATCAAGAGCACCACCATTTTCTCAGTCCCCCAGGCTCCTAAGCTACATGTTATCCTAGATATATAACTCTCACTCATAGTACATATCCAATCTGTTTCTACAAAGGTGGAAAACACCTTTGTAATGACTCTAGCACATGCTCACTTCTCTCTTTTGATGTGGATGTCACCCTACTGGAGGTCCTCATCAGTTCTTGCTGGGGCTATTACAATAACCTTTTCCCTACCTCAAATATTTCTTTACCCTAGTCCAGCCTTCACTAAGCTATAAAATTGATCTTCCCAAATTGAAGGTCTGACCATGTTATCCCCCTATTCCGTAAATTCCAGTGGCTCCCTATTACTTCCAGAATCAAATATAACATCCCCTATTTGTCTTTTAAAATCCTTCATAATCTGGCCCCTACCTACCTTTCCAGTCTTTTTACATTTTATTCCCCTCCATGTATTCTACAGTCCAGTGACACTGGCCTCCTTGCTGTTCCTTGAACAAGACACTCCATCTCCTAACTCTGCCCCAGGCCTCTCTCTCCTAATCACTATGTCCTGGCTTCCTTCAGATCTTAGCTAAAATCTCACCAGAACACGGGAAGTCTTTGCCTATTCCCCTTAATGCTAGTGCCTTCCCTCTGTTGATTGTTTCCTATTTATCCTGTACATAGCTTGTTTCTACATTGGTGTTTACATATTGTCTCCTCCATTAGAATGTGAGTTCCTCCGGAAAAGAGACTGTAATTTGCATTTCTCTATATCCTCAGTGCTTAACACAGGGCCTGGTGCATTGTAATCACTTAATAAATGCTTATTGACAAAGCTGACTTAAATATCACTCTACGGTCCAAGCTATATACAGGAATTTGTATCAATAGTACCTTAGAAATAGTTTAGAGTAGCTAGGTGATATAATGGATAGAGCGCCAGGCCTGGAGTTGGGAGGACTCATGTCCTTGACTTCAAATCTGGCCTTAGACACTTACTAGCTGTGTGACCCTGGGCAAGTCATTTAATTCTGTTTGCCTCAGTATCCTCACCTGTAAAATGAGCTAGAGAAGGAAAATGGCAAACCACTCCAGTATCTTTGCCAAGAAACCCTAAATGGGATTTTGAAGACTGCAAACAATTGAACAACAACAACTGAAGAAATAGTAACTAGGCATACCATCGTCAGCATCATCATCATCATTATCATCATCATCATCATCAACATCATAATGCCAGGTGACATTTATGTAGTGCCTTATAGTTTTCAAAGTGTTTTACATGCATTATCTCACGTGGTCTTTACCAGTACTCTGTATAAGGTAGGTATTAACTGATTTTTTAATGGATCATTAATGAGGATACTCTTGTGAATGGTGAAGATCACAATCCACCTTGATCTTCTCATTATCCCTCACCATTTCCTGCTTTACTTCAGTGTCTGATGAAGACAAACTCCTTTGTGTGCCCTAGTTTCTTCCATCTTCTTCAGCATATTGTCCCTTCTCTTTTAAATCTTCCATTTCTATCTACTAGATCCTTTCCTATTGCCTAAAAACACGACCAAATTTCCTTCGCCTTGGGGAAAAAACAAAAACAAAAACAACCCTCACTAAATCCCACCATCCCTGCTAGGTGTCATCTTATATCTCACCTCCCTTTCCCAGCCAAACTCCTTGAAACGTCTGTCTATATTGGGTGTCTCCACTGGTTTCAGATCACTTTGTTCACACCTCAACTTCAGAACATAGAAAAAGACTGTGGTGTTTCTCATGGTCGAAGATGCGTAGGCAAAAAGGTTAGCATGATGCTGGCTGTAGGGTTTTTGGTCACTATGCTGTGTCTTCATGCTATTAATTCCTCAGTTTGCTAGCTTTGCTGTCCAAACCAAGGTCTGGCTCCCTTCACTTTCCCTCCCCACTTGCTCCTACTGCTAGTAGAGCAGCAGGCTTCTCCACCTGGGGCTCCTGGGCAACACATGGGAAGAGAGACCTACCCCTGCCCCCAATCCTTTTTTCTATCCCACTTGCCATACTTTCAGGTCTTTCCCACTCTCTTACACCTTAGATGTCTGTGTACCTAGTCTTACATTTTCATCACCACCCTCTATGTGCCCTCCGTCAATGTTCCAAGCATCCCAGGAGGAAAAACTGAGAAATGAAGCTGTTAGGATGCTAACATCCTGACAGGAGCCACAATACCCTGTGATAAAAAAAAAAACAAAAACATATATATACTTTATACTAATTTTTCAATAATTTTTTATTTATTTAAGATTTTTCTCAATTACACATAAATGAAAAAACTTTAACATTCATTTTTTGAAATTTTGAGTTCCAAATTCTCTCCCTCCCTTCCCCACCTCCTCCTTGAGAAGGCAAGCAATTTGATAATGGATTATATATGTGTAGTCATTACGCTCTCTATATATATATTAAAGGAATGGATTGGTGTGGATTCTCCAGGTGATTACTTTCTCAAAACAAGCAGGACAAGACTGTTCTACTTATTCCACATCTGACTGATTCTATGGTTATAACATGATGTGAGTTAAGAGTAATGCCACATGTGTAGCCATTTTGTATCCAATTTGGACATTCAATTCACCAGCATCTTGCTCACATTTACTGATACACCTCTGTTTGGGAACAGCATACTCAAGGAATCTGTAATGCCTGAATCTGAGTAGTCACACGTTTGGATAAATGCAGTTTTCTGAAACTCATGTGGGAAAAACTGTGCTCTCAAAGTCTCAACTACTAAGCCTGCCATGTACTTGTCTCTCTTTCCCCTTCTCCTTTACTACTCTCATTGTTAATTTCTGAGTTTTAGTCTTGTTAGACTTGGCATAACTTACCTCATAGGTTTTCTAAGAAGCTGGCTGATTTCTTTCTCCATTTTTTTTTTCAAAGTAGTCACATAAGGAATTTCAATCTTGACAGCTCTTCCCAGGCACCAAACTTTGGTTGGTGGGGACTGAGTTGCCTGGGGCAAATAAGGATAGGCTGACTTTAATTAAAAGAACCATATATATCTAAAGTTGATATTTCCTTGTGGACATTTTAATGCTGCTGCCTTCCTTTTTAGGGAAAAACATTGATGTAGTTCTTTTTTTTTTTAGCAGCTAATTTAGAAAAATAATTGAGGGAATTCACTGTTTATATAAAAATTTCCTCAGATGGCTACAATAGAGGAAGAGTCACTTGCCTACCTTTATTTAAGAGGTGATTACAGTGTTCCCCATAATGCTTTCCAGTGAAATAGTGTAAGTGATTAGAAACCTCAAAAAAATCCCTAATTATTTGTGGTTTTGAATAAGAATTACATCATTCTAAGTACAGATGATGATTATAATGCAGGATATAGGGAAAGGCTTAACTATATTGAGAATTAGGCAATAGAATGCCTTGTGTGAAGAAAAGAGAGGCTCTTTAATAGAGTACATGGTAGGGGGATTAAGGTCTAAGTAGCTTGGAAAGCTAGGAGGAGGCCAGGTTAGAAAAACCCCTGAATGCCAAATCGAGGATGATGTTTGATCCTGGAGATGATAGGGAGCACTGAAATTTATTGAATCAGAGGGTGTCAATCAATGTTAGACTAGCTCTTTAGGAAAATCAGTTTGATAACTGAGTGGAGGCTGGACTGGGGAAGGCAGATGCTTGAAGTAGAGAGACCAACCCACGGGCACTTACTATTGTTTGCTGACTTGTTTAAAAGAACACAAATAGAATTGATGTTCTTACAATTACTTACCCGCATTCTTGACACCATTCTCTTCTGCCTCCTCAGGACCCTTCTCCAGCAATCATCTCCTCTGCTTCACTTCAATTTAATTCACTTGCAAGTCAAGACATTACCCTTATGATGTCATCGGTCCTCTTCCAGAACAAAGGAGGAACAGCAACAGCAATCTCTTCCTCATCAAGACTATTTTTTCCCATCTGTCTCCAAAGCGGTGACCCTCAATCCTAAAAAATAAAAAATAAAAAAAAAATAAAAAGCCTTCCTGGTGATGATTGTAGCCCAACCAATTGCCATTCTCGAAATTTCTTGAATATAAATCATCTCCACCTGATACTTAGACTTCACAACCCATCTCTTTCTTCAGCTTTTTTGATGGGACTTGTCCCTTGTACAAATTGACTGAAGCTGCTCTCTCCAAGGCTCTCAGTAATTTCATAATTGCCAAATCCAACGGCCTCTTTTTTTTCTTCCTTTCTTATCTTATCTCTGCAGCTTTCCACGCTGTTGACCATTCCCTCCTCCTGAGTATTCTCTCCTCCCTTAGTTTCAGAGAAAATATACTCTCGTGGTTTTCCTCCTAACTTTCTAACTGTTCCTTCTCTATTTCCTTTGCAGGTTGACCAGAGATTTGATGACTTCCAAAATCAACACCTGCAGTTCTGAGTTCCAAATCCACAGACTCAACTGCCTAAAACATCCTCTTCATGACTGTTAAATGTTTCCCAAGCTCTGTCCTTAACTCCCTTTTCTCATCTTCCCACACTCTCTTGGCAGTCTTATTAATTCCCACCACTTCAGTTACTACCTCTAGGCAGATGATATCTGACTTCTAAATCTCTTCAGTTCTGATTTCCCTTCTGAGATACAGGTTTGCATCTCCTACTACATTTGAGAAATCCCAATTCAATTTAACAAACATATTTCTTCAGCACCTACCATGTGCATGGCACTGAGCTAGGAGCCGGATATACAAAGACAAAATGAAAAATTGTTCCTGCCCTCAAGTAGCTTACATTCTATTGGGAGAATGCAGATTAAAAACAGAATACTGCTATTATCTTATTTGATCCTTATACCAACCCTGTGAGGTAGGTGCTATTATTCTCCCCCTTTTATAGGCAAGGAAACTGAGTCAAAGAGAGGTTAAGTGACTTGCCCAGTGTCACGCAGATAGTGAGTGTCTGAGGTAAAATTTGAACTCAGATCTTCCTGACTCTAGGCCAAGGCCATTAGCTCTTTCACAGATCATAATCTGCAGTCAAAAGAAACTTTGTTCTTTGAGACTATTAGCTTGATGTGTTATACCAGGGTGACCTCTTTTTAAATTTCATTTTATTTTTAAGATACTTTTTATCGATGCCTTTTGACTATATATTGCAGTGATTTCCCACCCCAACTCTGTTTGAATGCTTTCTTGTGACACAAAAACAACTAAGCAAATATGATCCACTATAGAAACTTTTTAACAATGTATGCCATCATCTATCCTAGCACTGCCCCATCTCATTGCTGTGAGGGATTCCTCACCTTCATCACCAGGTGGATTATGTTATGTCTTCTCTATGACTGTCATTGGGTTTTTTTTTTCCATTACTCAGAGTTCAATTTTCTTTTAGGGATATTTTCATTTACTTATTGTGCACATTATTCTCTTGGTTCTGCTTATTTTTCTCTGTAATGGTTCATATCTATCCTCTGTGTTTCTTTGAATCTTCATGGTTTTTCCTCCTCCACAGCAATACTTCCTTAAGTGCACATATTGTCGTGTTCTTGGCCATTCACCAATGGATAGAACCCACTTTATTTCTGGTTCTCTATTCTTTGCTAACACAAGGAGGGAGAGATTCTGTGACCATTTTGTTTTTTCCAGTTACTGAAACCTCTTGGGACAGCTATCAAGTGAGTGGGATACTAGTGGCCTAGAGAGGTTATTGATAAGTTTCTATTTGAACTATAGGATAATTCTTTTTTTCCTTTTCTTTTTTTTTTTCTTTTTTCTTTTCTTTTTTTGTTGGGCAGTGGGGATTAAGTGACTTGCCCAGGGTCACACAGTTAGTAAGTGTTATGTGTCTGAGGTCGGATTTGAACTCAGGTCCTCCTGAATTCAGGGCTGGTGCTCTATCCACTGTGCCACCTAGCTGCCCCTGATAATTCTTTTTTCTGACACAGGGAAAAAGAATTGCTTCTCCACAACAAAATTGTAGAAATATTCTTATTAGACGGATGAGAGAGGACCACCTACCTGGAATGTCTGCTCAGAGAAGTGGTCCACTAGAGCTGCTAATCTTGTGAAATGCTAACAATGACCTCTTCCTTCCAGTGCTAGGCCCTCTCTGCTCATGTCAGCCAGGTCCTCACTCAAAGTCAGTGAATGGGTATCCATGGGCCATTTCAGGCCCTTGCTTAGTTTGCATACATCGCATTACATCATCCCACAAAGCATCTTTCAGTCAAACCTCACACAATGCAAAGAGATTGGCTGTGTTCAGTGGGGGTTAATAGTTGTCACGGGGACTCCACATTCCAGCATCAGCTGCTAATGTGCAAAACATGTTGTTTGAACCTGGCCGGGAGGAGACCATGGGAAAATTCTTCCATACTTTATGAGATAAAAACAAACCCACTTAAAAAAGAAAAGGAAAGAAAGGGCTTCTGATTTCCCTCTGATGTTCAGCTTTTCTCTCTTCTCCTGATTTAACATTTCTCTCTTTCAACAATGTTGAAAAGTCAGTTTGCATGGAATACCTTGGTCCTTATATGGTATTTTAAATCAAAGTATTTTAGCACAACACCTGAGAAGGAGGCAGCAAGTGAAGATCTCCCTTCTGGGAAATGATGATCCCCTGCTCCCTGGTTCTAGCTTCCCATGCATCGGCATCCTATCCTGAGAATGAATAATCTCTGAATACTTCTCTTGTCCTTGCTGTTGCCCTATTCAATGCCATTGCAAAGTCTCTTCTAAACATATCAGATAGAGGAGTGTGTGTGTGGAGGGTGCAGGGAGGAGGGCCATTACATAATTCCATTGTGGCAAAAACAAAAGGAGAGACAAAGTAGCACTGCCCTTGGCTTGCCATATAAGAGCCGGACTTTATTCCCCTGCCTTCTTCCAGGGGAACTCTCCCTAATGGCATTTGCTTTTTACTTGTTGTGCAAGAAATCCAAAGAAGGCCATGAACAACTATAAACTTCTTATCCTCTGCTGAACCTCAGTATTTCAGCAACACAGAAACTGAGGTGGAAGGAATCTCAGAGCTCATTTAGTACTGTCTACACCTGTATGAAGAGGCATTTTCTGGTAGTAGAAAGGGCATTGTGCTTAGGGTCCTGAAGATGTGAATGCAAATGCTGCCTTAGACAGTTGCTGTATGACCACGAGTGAGTCATTTGCCTGTTGTGTGCTTCAGTTTCCTCATCTGAAAAATGATAAGGTTGAACTGTAGGATCCCTTATAGCTTTAAATCAATGCTTCTATGATCCTATGAACAGGAGCTTCCTCTGCATCATCTCTGCAGCTTCAGGATGCACCATCCCTTCTGTCTATATGACAGAAATGTGAGGAGGGGGAGGGGAAAGGCTAGAGAGAGCTTTTAATTTGCTTAGCTATCATAACCTGCCTTCGGGATTACACACAGGCTTTGGGATTTCTGGTCCCTTCTGCATCCCTGGTCTCAGACATCATCTCCATTAGAAGTGAAGGAAAATTGGTACTTTATGACCCATACTGTGAAACAGGCTTCTAGAATCTATGTGATGCTCAAACTCTCTGACTTGCATTCATTCCTGTCGGACTTGATGGCTATCACCAAGGACAGAGGCCACAGAGAGTTGGGCAATTAACCTCAGCCCCTATCCCCACCCCCACCCAAGATTTTAGAAGATGGTCTTTCAATATAAGTTTGAGACATTATTGGAAAGCATATTCTGACACTAAACTACAAGGGACCCTGATCTTTTATTGTTAAATATAATTTTTAAAACAATATTTTTCTTTCATTTTCTTTCTTTGGTAAAGGGGAGGGGAGTTGGGTGCCATAGCCCCAACCTTCCATCCATCCATTTATCTTAGTCACAGGATATAATCACAGATGACGAGGTGTTAACGAGTTAGGGAAGTGTTTTACGTCCTGTTACTCCCTTCATGGAGTATGAACAAATCATGGTTTTGCTGATAGCATTCTGTGTCTACATCAACTGACCTGGGGGTGAGGGGTAAGTGGGAGACCAAATTCTCCCCTCCTATTTTAAAAATAAAGTTTTATTGATGCTTTTTATTCCTTTACCAATATTACCTCATCCCATCAAAGCCTTCCTTGGAACATTAAAAAAAAAGTTAAGCAAAACCAACTAATTTAAAAGATATATTTGACAGCAGATATACAACCTGTATGACGAGGGTTATTCAGCAAATGAATAGTAGAGTTGAAATTCAGGAACTCACTTCAACCCATATTTATTAAGTGCATACTGTGTTGTCTCAGTATGAGCTACTCAGTTCAAAAGACTCCTGTGTCTGACAAATGGAATTGTTTTGGTTGGTTTGCTTACAAAGGCTTTTTAAAAAAAAGATGCATGGAGTTAGAAAGAATTTAGCTGTCTCAAGATGGACCTAAGCAGTCACAGATGTTTTAAATGGTTCTCTTTACTCCAGTGTCCTGAATCCCAGGGATGTAGTGTCCCAGGTGTAAATAAGGACTAGACATTTGCTCTACACAGGGTTCCTGTTGAAGCAGAGGAATCTGCCCCTTAGGAGTGTGATGTAGATGTGTTAGCGCTAATATAGGGATCCTGTCCACATGTAGGCAGAACTTTGCTCGAGCTTATCACATACAGGTATTGTCTACCCTCCACAGTGTTTTCTCCATCCTTGGCGAGAAAGTATCAGACACATTTCCCAGATGGAGTGATACATGTCATTCAGAGCAATCAGCTGTGGCTCCCATACTGCATTTCCTCAGCATCCCACAGTTCAGGAGTTCAGTAAACTTCCCTAAAGGAATTTATATTCTACTGGGAGGATTCAACATGTACATGAATAAGCATGGCATAAGGAAAATTAAGGAAGAGGGAGAGCACTGTTAACTGGAAGAATGGGGAGGGGCAAAGGGAGGCTCCTTGGAACTGGTGGCACCAGAGCTAAACCTTGGTGGAAGATTAGGACTGTGAAAGGTGGAAATGAGGAGGGAGTGCATTCTAGATAAGCACTGTGCAAATGCAGGGAGCCATTAAAGGTTTTTGAGCAGGGGAATCACGTGGTAAGACCTCATATTAGAATTCAGATGTTTTGAGTACAATTTTATTATGTTGCTTCCTGAAATCACTTTACATGATGAGGGTTATGATTTGACCCCCAGTATAACTAAATCCAAGATTTATCAAAGGGGTATTTATATTTCACCCTAATCCAAAAGCTCTGAGTTGTGTGAGTGGCATCCAGCTAATGCTTCTAAATCTCTTTTGGGAAGAAGGCATTTTGTGAAAAGAAAAACTAAAGCAGAGAGATGAGATGAGTCATTACCCAACATAGCACAGAATGTCAGAGGCACATGTGAGAAAACAGGACTTAGGTACCCTGGCACCTACTCTTTCTAGTGACTGTGTCCCCCTTTCCTTTTGCCATCTCTACCATCATCCTCCTTTTCTCCTCATTCACCTCCCCAAATCCCAAACTGTTAAATGCTTGAAATTTTAGGGAAGTCAAGTGTCACCAAGGAATTAGAATTTAATAAACTTGACTGACCACACCAGTTTTGCCAAGCTGTTGTCATCCACTTAAAAATCAATAAAGCTAAAGCCGTGTTAAGTCCCCTTGAAACAGGCCACCACCTTAATGCATAAGCAATGCCCAAGGGTCTTCCATAAAGCTCTTCAAAATGAAGGAAATAGCTATGCTCTTGCTCAATATCAGTGTCCTTCCCCTGAATTAATTCCACATATTCAATGCTTGCATGCACACACACACACACACATACACACACACTCACTCAGTCCTAACTAACCCAACTTTGTAGCTAAAACTCCAGGAATCTCCATTTTGACCATTTATATCAAACCCACAAATGATCCATCCCCATCCAAATTGGAAATAATCAAAGCTCCTGGTTTCATTTAATATTTTTATTCTTATATATAGATTTCAGTGTGGGTTTCATTTGTAGTAACTGAGTTTACAATAAATGAATTTTCACAAAGTGCCTCCTTTTGATACCAGTATTAATATGGCAGAGTTGTGTTTATAATGAGGGAAAGGGATGACTGTTTCTTAGGAGTCTAGATAGGTGAAAGCAATTTGCAATGATCATTCTTTCACACAACTGTCTTTCAAAAATGGAAAACATGTCCTCTTGAGCAATGGTCATTACATATACTGCTATGTGGTTTTTCTTTTTTGGGGATCTTTCTGTAGCATAAATTCATTAGTATACCATTAGGTTTAGGAATGGCTAAAGGTAAATAATCACATGGATGTCGTTTTTGTCCCATAACACTTTGTGAGATCAGTGTAATACCCATCTTATCTAAGGATAAACTGAGGAGACCCAAGAGGTTAAGAAGCTTGAGCAAAATCCCAGGTCGAATGTCAAAAGTCAAATACTTAAAGCCAGGGTCAGAGATTCAGAAGTGGTGGCTGATGAGCTGAGGCCAAAGGTCTGGGCTAGTTCACTCATATGACACTTCAAAGTACTTGACCATACTCTAATTTTGAATCTATAAACACATTTCAATTTAATTAAAACAATTTCATTCCTCCTCCCCCATTTTCTTTGCTTTCTTATTTTCACAATTTATCGCACTGTTTTCTAGTCTCCATGCAGAATTGGATTTAGCATTTTGTTCCCATGTTTTCTGTGAATTGATCAAAGGATCTGCATCCCTATTCTGTATAACCACATAGCAACATTTCTGATAGAAAAAGGTTGTAACCAAATTCTTGTTATTACCAAATTCAAAATCTCTGCCTATTAAAATAGCATACTCTGGGCTATGAAGGCATCCTTTGCTTCCTCAGTCATCCTGATTGACAATTGCAATGGATTTTATACCCTGTTTCCTAATTGGGTTAGTGACATCAGAATTACAATAATATATTTACGTAGCACTTTAAGATTCGTAAAGCACTTTCCTCATAATAATCCCATGGAGAGGTAGTGCAAGTATTATTATTCCCAGGTTACTAGGGTATGGCCACTGTGAATACTACAGCTTCTTGG
The DNA here is from genome assembly GCF_900497805.2 of Vombatus ursinus. Lineage (NCBI taxonomy): Eukaryota > Metazoa > Chordata > Mammalia > Diprotodontia > Vombatidae > Vombatus > Vombatus ursinus. Next base: position 5,391,126 of record NW_020950417.1, on the reverse strand, counting down.
AACCACAGGAGAGAGTTGAGTGACAGGTGGACACCAAAGGTGGATGAGCAGCCCTGAAATGGGTTCAGCAAGTCCTTACACCAAAGGTGCTACTCCTCCCTGAACACCCCAGACAGCCTTTATTTAGCTCTTATAGACTAAGAGGAAGGATCTTTCTGACTCAGTTGCCAGTCATCTCTGATGCTACCCCAGTCATGGGGACTAAGGGTCCAATTGAACATACCCCTTAGTAAGGGGTGAGAGTATATGTCCTACACAGTGGGGACAAAGATCATTCCCAACCCAATGGGAAATGCCCCGATCCAGGATATCAGAGGAGAAGGGAAACTTCCCTGATTATATGAGAGATTTGAAGGAATTTTTTTTTTTTTTGCGGGGGGAGGAGGAGAGAGAAAGTAGCCTAGAAAACTAGGGGCTGCTATTGCTTTTTGTAAGAATGAATACCCTTTCTCCCCACCCCCCACATACAAACACTGTATGAAGGCTAAGTATATTACATTTCACCTTTCCCTCAGGGTTCTCTAACACCCTTAGGGGGATCTGACAGTGTCCGGTCTCTCTGCTATTGGCTCAAACTCCAACTTATTGTGTTCTCCAAATTTTAGGGGTCCTCTATACCCTAAATTCATTTAAGCACTTAATTGCCACTGTAAAGGAAAAGCAAATGGAGTTGCAAACTCACCTAACAGGACAAGAAGATGAATAAGATCAGTTAAAGAAGGAGCAAAGCATGCCAATTCCTTGTGACTGTTAGGCACAAGAATTCTCCCATTCATTGCAGAGTACTCGCTCTCACAAAAGGCAAAGTCTGCTTAAATGCAGAATAGCAACGTGAACATTTCCACCAGGCAGTATCATTCTAGGGATATAAACTTTAGATTTCTCACATTAAACAATACCAATATTTATACAAGATTACATATGGAAAACACGAGCATTTAAAAAGCAACAAATGAAAATTTTGCAAAATTATTCAATGGAACTGACTTGTGAGGGAGCACACATTGGAAAAAAAATCAACTATATAATTACAGCTTAATTTTTTCCTTTTTGGCCAATGTCTCCAGGATCTTGAAGTCCAAGGTATCAAAACTTAAAAGTTACCGATAGAGAAGCTTTCCAGGAGATTCCCCCAAATGTAAAAGTCTCCATTTTATTCCAGGCAAAGTCCCATATTTAAGTGATTTCCCTGGGACACCTGCCCTACTTCCCGCAGCCAGATATGTTATGTTTCCCCACTCCCCCAGGGTTCACTGGTTCCCTCAAGGGAATTTGGGAATATTGTAGTCTCTATCATTGGCTGAAGCCCTCACTCATTGTATTTCCCCTTGTGTGCCAGGTCCACAGCAAGAACAAACATTATGAATGGTAGATTTTTAATCAGTCAACAAATATTTATTAAGTACCTTAATATTAAGGGAAAACCACTGCATGTTCTAGATGACTGACTCACAGATGGACTTTATAGACACAATTGGATTATATGGCTAATGAAATCCCTTTCAGTTCTGAAATTCTATGACTGTGATTTCCAGTAGCTTAAAAAAAAAATCTTTCCTATCTTCAACACATCTCACCATAATTACCGACACCCCATTTCCTTGAACAATAATAGTTTACATTTGGATCATGTTTTAGCTTTACCGTTCACTCCTCACAACCACTCTGTGAGGTAGGTAGAACCAATTTATCCCCATTTTGCAGAAGGGGAAAAGGACTCTTGAGAGGTAAAGTAATTTGCCCAAGGTTACACAACAGCTGAGTATCTGAAGTCGAATTGAAAAGAAGGTCTCCCAACACCAAGTCTTTATACTACTCCACACTATCTCTCATCATATGCTCACCTGGAAGAATACTAGATCTTAAAAGAGTGTCCATGTTTTAGGTATATACAGGCAGCTGGTAGGACTGTGGATTGAGTGCTGGGCTTCTCCAAAGTCGGAAAGACCTGAGTTCACATCCAGCCTCATATACTTACCAGCTGTATGACCTTGGCTAAGTCAGTTAACATCTGTCTGCCTCTGTTTACTCACCTATAAAATGAGAATAATAATAGCACCTGACTTCTAGGGTTGTTGTGAGGATCAAATAAGATAATATTTGTAAAATCTCTTATCACAATGCCTGGCATATAGTAGGCACTATATAAATGCTAATTAATATTATTATTATTAGTAGTAGTAGTATCATTATTGTTGTCCTTGAACAGACCAGACCTATGATTTCATAGGTATACAGAACACTATGGAGATGCTCCCTCTGCTAATGCAGATAGAAAAACTGTTCTGCACTCTGTAGTCTTAAGAATTGCCTAGAGGTTGTTCCCAGGGTAATAGCCAGTAGGTCTCAGAGGCAGGCCTTGAACTCAGATCTTGCTAACTAGATAGAGGCCAGCCCTCTATCCACTAAGCCAGGCTGCTTTTCCTGTGTACATATTGCAGTCTAGGCTTTATCTACAAAAGGGCTAATCAGTCTTCGCAGAGAGAAATATTTAGGACCTATTCAAAACCATTAGCATTGTTGGCTCTGACTTCAGATAAGCAGGATAAACAAACCTCAGCCTCTGTGGGAACTAGCCTTGCTGTCTTTCCCTGTTTTTCTAATCCTTCAAAGCCAAGTTTTCAAAAGTCTCAGAAGTACCTTCTGACTGATCTCATTGTTTTGTTTATTGTCCTTTTCACATGGGCCAGATAATTTCACATTCCATAGCTAACAGAGAGACCTGTACCACGGGCCAGAGACTTTCCTCACCTAACATGGGAATTTATTTTGGAGTATATAACATCCTTCCCATTTAGGCAAGGTGAATACAGAGGCATTTGTAGGTAGACTGTCCATTTATAATCTCTGATTTACACATATGACCTGTATCATCATTATTATTATCAGCAGCAGTAGTACCATCACCATTACCACCAACATTAAATATTTAGGGAATGCCTACTTAGTTGTCGGAATAAATGAAGCATCTTAAATGAGACCTCAGAGGTTATCTAGTCTAATTTCTTTCCTTAGTCATGAAACCTAGTTCCAACATCTCTGACAAGTGGTTATTTAGCTCTTATTTGAACACTTGTCTGTTTGAATGCTGGTAATAGTACCAGTGATAGGGAACTCACCATCATACAAATAATCCATTTCATTGTTTTGGATAGTTATAATTGTTAGGGAGTTCTCCCTTTCTTTTTTTAAAAAAATCTTAATATATTATTTTCCCCCAATTACATGTAAAAACAATTTAAACATTTTCCCGAATAGAGTTCTAAATTCTCTCCTTCCCTTCTCCCCCCATTGAGAAGGCAAGCAATTTGAGATGGGTTATACATGTGTAGTCATGCAAAACACATTTCCATGTAAGTCATTCTATGAAATAAAACAGACAAAAAAAACTAAGAAAAATAAAGAAAGAAAAGAAAAAGTATCTTTGATCTGCATTCAGGTTCTACCAGTTCTTTCTCTGGAGATGGACATCATCTTTCATCATAAGTCCTATAGAATTGTCTTGGATCATGGTATTGCTGGGAATAGCTAAGTCATGTACAGTTGATCATTATATAATATTGCTGTTACTTGTGTGCAATGTTCTCATTCTGCTCATTTCACTTTGCATTAGTTCATGTAAGTCTTCCCATGTTTTTTCTGAGAGCATCCTGTTCATCATTTCTTAAAGAATAATAGTATTCCATCACAACCATATAAAGCCATTTGTTTAGCCATTCCCCAATTGATGGACATTCCCTCAATTTCCAATTCTTTGCCACCACTAAAAGAGCTGCTACAAATATTTTTGTGCAGATAGATCCTTTTCTTTTTTGTTTTTTATCTCTTTGGGATACAGAGCTAGTAGTTTGATCAAGGGATATATGTATGGTTTTATAGTCTTTTGGTCATAGTTCCAAATTGCTGTCTAAAATGGTTGAATTAGTATACAACTTCACGAATAGTACATTAATATTTTAATTTTCCCATATCCTCTTCAACATTTGTCATTTTCTTTCTCTGTCATATTAGCCAATCTGACAGGAGTGAGGTAGTAGCTCAGAGTTGTTTTAATTTGCATTTTCTCATCAATAGTGTTTGAGAGCATTTTTTTCATATGACAATAGATAGCTTTGATTACTTTGTCTGAAAACTGCCTGTTCATATCCTTTGACCATTTATCAAGTGAGGAATGGCTCTTATTTCTATAAATTTGACTCAGTTTTCTATATGTTTGAGAAACAAAATCTATCAGAGAAACTCACTATAAATTTTTTTTCACAGTAATGATTACCAACTATGTATTTCCCTCTATTCTATTTCCCCCATGTTTCTCTTATTTTCTCTCTCTCCTTTTATCCTGTCCATTATCAAAGTGTTTTGCTTCAGACTTTTACCTCCCCCAAACTGCCCTCCTTTTTATCAGCTCCCCATCCCCACCTTCTCTTATTCCCTTCCCTTCCTACTTTCCTGTATGGTAAGATAGATTTCTACACCCAACTGAGTGTGTATATTATTCCCTCTTTGAGCCAATTCTGATGAGAGTAAGGTTCATGTGCTCCCCTTCCCACTTCTCCCATTTTCCCCTCCACTGTAAAATCTCTTTCAGGCCTTTTTTATGTGAGATAATTTATCCCATTCTATCTCTCCCTTTCCCCTTCTCCCAGTGCATTCTTCTTTTGGTCCTTTAATTCTATTTTTTTTTAGACAACCATACTATCGCATTCAACTCACACCGTTGCTTTCTGTCTATGTATACTCCTTCTAACTGCCCTAATAATAAGAAAGTTTTTAGGAGTTATAAATATCATATTGCCATGTAAGAATATAAACAATTTAACCTTATCAAATCCCTTATGATTTCTCTTTCCTGTTTGCCTTTTTATGTTTCTTTTGCATCTTGTATTTGAAAGCCAAATTTTATATTCAGCTCTGGTCTTTTCATCAGGAATGCTTGAAAGTCTTCGGTTTCATTGAATATACTTCCCACCCACCCCCCAAATGATTATACTCAATTTTGCTGGGTAGGTGATTCTTGCTTATAATCCAGCTCTTTTGCCCTCCAGAATATCATATTCTAAGTCCTCAGATTCTTTAGTGTAGAAGCTGCTAAATCCTGTGTTATCCTGATTGTGACTCCACAATATTTGAATTGCTTCTTTTTGGCTGCTTGTAGTATTTTCTCCTTGATCTGGGGGGTCTGGAATTTGGCATTAATATTCCTGGGAGTTTTCATTTTGGGATCCCTTTCAGGAGGTGATTAGTGGATTCTTTCAATTTCTATTCTCTCCTCAGGTTCTAGAATATTAGGGCATTTTTCCTTGATAATTTCTTGAAAATTGATGTCTAGGCTCTTTTTTTAATCATGACTTTCAGGTAGTCCAATAATTCTTAAATTATCTCTCCTGGATCTATTTTCCAGGTCAGTTGTTCCCAATGAGATATTTAATGTTTTCTTCTATTTTTTTCATTCTTTTGATTTTGTTTTATTGTTTCTTGATGTTTAATAAAGTCATTAGTTTCTACTTGCCCAATTCTAACTTTTAAGGAATTTTTTCTTCTGTGAGTTTTTGAATCTCCTTTTCCATTTGGCCAATTCTACTTTTTAAGGAGTTCTCTTCAGTGAATTTTTGTGTATCTTTTTCCATTTGGCCAATGCTGCTTTTTGAGGCATTCTTCTCGTCATTGGATTTTTTTGTGCCTCTTTTACCATGTGGCCTTTTCTGTTTTTTTAAGGTGTTATTTTCTTCAGTATTTTTTGTGCCAAGCTGTTGACTCTTTTTTCCCATGATTTTCTTGCGTCATTCTCATTTCTCTCTCTAATTTTTCCTTTTACTTGATTTTTAAAATCCTTTTTGAGCTCTTCCATGGCCTGAGACTAATTCATATTTTTCTTTGAGGCTTTGGATGCAGGAATTTTGACTTTGCTGTCTTCTGAATGTGTGTTTTGATTTTCCTTGTCACCATAGTAACTTTCTATGGTCAGAGTTTTTTTCCATTGCTTGCTCATTTTCCAGCCTACTTCTTGACTTTTAACTTCATGCTAAAGTGGGGTTCTGCTTCCCAAGTGGAGGGGGACATTGTCCCAAGCTTCAGGTTTTTTGTGCAGCTGTTTTCAGAGGTAATTCTGGGGACCTGTAAGTTTTTGACTTTTCCAAGGTGGTATGGTCTAGGGAGAGATATGTTTACTACTCTCCTGCATTGCGTACTGGTTTGTGAGTGAACACAAGCACTCTTTCCAACCTTGAAACTGTGACCAGGGTTCCTGTTCCTCTGCAGCTGCAAGCTCTGCTGTGCTAGTGCTCCTCCTCACACTGGAACTAAGACCCAGGGCTATGATTCAGATCCAAATATAGGCAATACAGCAGAGTTCTGCCCCTGGTGCCAGCCAAAGGACCCCTGTGAGTCTCCTTCTGATCCATTGTCCGATCCCCTTACCATCTGTGGGCTGAGAGGTCTGGGAACTACAACTGCTTCCACTGATTCAGTCTTCTGGAGGCAAGCTCCTGGTCTGCTGGGGCCAGATCTGCACTGATGCGACATGTGCTAGACCACAATTCTCTCTTACTTTGGTGCAACAGACCTTTCCTACTGATCTTCTAAGTTGTCTTGGGCTGCAAAACTGTTTTACTCTGTCGTCGTGGGTTCTGCCACTATAGAATTTGTTTGGAGTCATTATTTAAAGGTATTTGTGGGGTTTGAGTGAGACCTCAGGTGAATCCCTGCCTTTACTCTGCCATCTTGGCTCTGCCTGCAGGAGTTCTTTCTTAAGTTGGCCCAACATGCGATCGATTCTCTCTACTTTTTAACGAATTCTGATTGATCAGAGTAAATCTCATACTCCTTCCACATGACAACTGTCCAAATATTTGCAGATACTTCTGTCCTACTATTTATAACTTTCTTGAGGCTTCTTCAAGAGATCCTCAAGTGGAATTTTTTGGAGTCTCCTCACCATCTTTGTTGCTTTCCTCTGGAAGTACTCCCTTTTGCCAATGGCCTTTATAAAATGTAGCTCCCAGAACTGAATCCCCAGGGCTTAGCATAATATCTAGCACATAGTAAGCAATGTAACAACAAAGTAACAAATGCTAGTTGACTGAATGATATATGTGTTCTGACCAAGGTGAAGGACCATATAGGAATACAATGGCCTCTCTAAGTTTTTAAATGAAGATGTTCCAAGGAAACTCAAAGCCTGAGTCATCCAATCAGAGTAAGACCTGCAGTAACAGGGAAGCCTCTTTTCCCCCCGGGAGTTCAACTATTGACTAGCTTCTAATTCTCCAGGTATTTCCACCACTACCAACCCCTGCCTAAAATGTCTGTTCCTGTTTGGCCCAGATAAAACCTACCCACTTCACCCAAATTGGGCACCTAACTCCATTCAGGACCCCAGTGGAGTTTCCTGTGTCCCTCTTCCCTGATGACCTGTCCACTGAGAGAGTACCTTCTTTCAGTAAAGCTTGCTTGCCTCATGTTTACTGCACCAATTTTTGTGCCAAGTTTTGTCCTGTGTTGTGGTCTGCCCCCAGTCATGGCTAGTTCTCTCTTTAGAAGTATGAGTCACTGTGACTAACGATCTCAGCAGCTGCACCTACATCTCAAGACTTTGACCTAGGGAATGTAGAAGGCAAAGGATGGATGGAGAGGAACCTCATGCTCCTGTATCAGGGCCCACCTCCTCCCCAACACCAGGGCTATGACTAGAGACCCTGCCCCAAACTGTGTGTTTCTTAGCCTTTTCCTCCTGGCAGATAAGGGAGATAAGGAAGGAACTCTACCTTGCTCTGCACTGCACTTTGGTATTCTGAATCTTCCTAAAACTATATTAAGATAGACTATAACCCCTTTGTTTGGGATACTACAATTCCCTGACTACAAATTGCATTAATTTTGTTTTGTTTTGTTTTGTTTTGTTTTTGGCTTGTCACACTGTTGACTCCTATTGAGATTATAATCCACTGAAGCTCTTTCTTATGTTAACCTTACAGGACCCTGTCACTCATCTGTATTCATCTTCAATCTTATGTCCTTGACTTTATCTTTTGCACATGCCATTTTAAAATCTGTGCTCAGAGACAGCCGTATTAGTCTCTTTAGACACCTATTATTTTTCTTCTTCATTGGAATAATTCCCAACTGGACCTTTAGAATTTGGTCCCTGAGATCCTCACATGCCCCTTGAGCCAACTTCATTCTTAAAATCTCAAACCACAGGATCTTTCTCACATTATCTTTGAATTCTAAAACTTTTTCTCCTTGTGTCCAAGGAATGATTCAAACAGTGCTTGTTTCTCTGCATTTCATCAATCACAAATTCAAAGACAAAATGGTTCATTAATGATCAGCATTGCATAACAAAAAATGTTATCAGCTACTCTTTCTACTTTTGGGGGGGAGAGAGAGAGACAGAGAGAGAGAGACAGAGAGAGAGAGAGAGACAGAGAGAGACAGAGAGAGACAGAGAGAAAGAGAGAGAGAGACAGAGAGAGAGAGAGAAAGGAGAACAGTAGAGAACAGTTTAACAGATAATTGGATAGTTGAAATCCTCCATCAGAACTGTGTTCTGCCTTTTTGCCAGCTTTACAATTTGTATTGGAAACTCATCATCGATTTTTTCCTTTTGTCAGGTCTCTAGAATATACTTCTACTATGATACCTTGCCTGTTACTTTTGTTCTGTATCCTTACTCACATGTCATGCTTCTTCCTTAAGTTTCACAGGTTTTTGCACAGGTGTACATCTTTATATCCAATACTGCCCCATTATCCTTTCTTGCTAATCTGTTCCTGTTGAACAAGGGCCATTTTGTCATAGTATTCCATTTATGACTCTCCTTCCACCATGACTTGCAAATTCCTTGTATTTCTTCACACTGATACCAAGTTTATTTCGTTTATTCTTCATACTCTACATTTACATACAGACAACCCTTAGTTATTTTCTCTTGTGAATAGTTTAAAGCCTTCATTCCTATTTCTAAGTTATGCCCATTGTTCTCTATGACACATAATTTAGTTATTATGCCCAGGCACTTTTAATTCTCCCCCTTCTACATCTAGTTTAAGACCTTGAGTGGATTACCAAGTCTCCAGGCAAATAACATCTTCCTACTCAAAATGAGACATACTCTATCCCTGTATAGAATACTTCTAAAGACATTATGAATTCAGACAAAATAAGAATTGGCCCCTGCCCTCAAAGGGCTTACAATCTACTTGAAGAAAAGATTGGACACAAAAATATATGGACACTATGAACATACAAATACATAATCTGAGATACTTTAGAATTTGCCTTCTATGTGGTTCAAATCATTGTTCCCAAACAGCTGCAACCATATTTTGGATATAATGAATACCAAGAAGGGCAAGTTCACCATATCAGATGGTAGATGTCTGAAATAGTGGTGACATTGATATGGATAGAAATTTTCTTCAGTATATGGGACCATATTTTAGAGTTAGATGGAAACTAAGAGGGCATCTAGTCTAGCCTCCTCATTTTACAAATAAAGAAACAGTCCCAGAGCACTTTTGCCCAAAGTTACACAGGTAATAAGTTTCAGAGCCAGAATTGTAACTCAGGTCTTCTGACTTCAAAACCAGGGTTCTTTCTACAGCATCCATAGTCTCTCTTCTCTCTCTCTCTCTCTTTTAGAAATTGATAACATTTTATTTACTAATTCTACTTGAAAAATTATAGATATTTAAGGTAGAAAGGTTTTTTTTATATAACACTCAAAACAATAGGAAGCAAACATTAAAACAAAAGATATTACTTTCAACTAACACCATAACAATAATAATTCACATTTAACTGTCAAGGTTTGAAAAGCACTTTAAGTTTGTGATCTCATTTTATTCTCTCAAAGAACAATAAAAACTGTGAAGAAGATGGTATTTTTTATTAGCTATATATTTTTTATTATCATAAGCAAATTGAGATTTAGTGGGGTTAATGACTTGCCCAGGGGCACAAACTAGAAATCATCTAGAGCAAAATTCAAACTTGGGTCTTCCTGACTCTTAAGTTCAGTATACTACCTATTATGACATAGTATACTTACATTTATAACAATAAATGCAGATAGTCCAAATCTTTTCCATTAAAAAAAGCATATTATATCTCTTAAGAAAGGCAGTATGCTAGAGTAGAAAGAATATTGGAATTGAAGACAGAAGACCTGGTCTTACTATCTATTTGATCTTGAGGAAGCCATTTAACCTGTAATTTCTTCATCTGTAAAATGGGAATTGTTGTTTGGTTGTTTTCAGTAGTGTCTGACTCTTCATGACCCTATTTGAGGTTTTCTTGGCAAGGATACTGGAGTGGTTTGCCATTTCCTTCTCCAGCTCATTTTACAGCTAAGGAAACTAAGGCAAACAGGGTTAAGTGACTTGCCTAAAGTCACACAGCTAGTAAGTTTCTGAGGCCAGATTTGAACCTAGGTCTTCCTGATTCAATGCCCTGTACTCTGTCTACTGTGCCACCTAGTTGTTCCAAATAGGGATAATAATATCCTAGTTAGCTAGCAGGACTATTGGGAAAGTAATGTGGGATAATATATTTTAAAACTCACTTTGTAAACTCTAACATTTTATTAATTTTCAGTTTTAAATGATTATTTATTTTAATTTTGTTCTTTATGTAGAATATATTTCCTAGGTTGCCAAAGAATTCATCACCTTGTGGCCAAGCTACTGATGATGAACTTCCTTGTATTTAGTGATGTTAATCCTTGAACATGTAGGTTCAGTCTGTTTTTAGGGCTATGTTGGAAGCCTTTCTAGCTAGTTTCTACCTGCTAGAGTTTATACTTAAAAGATATAGCCTTTGAGAACTCTGGGTATCTCCATGCCATGATGAGACACTGGAGTACTCTGAACCCAAATCCATCTTCTAAACTCCAGTAGTCTCCTGGTAGTGCTATATGATTGTGAACTATAGAATATCATGGGCTGGGAAGACTCAAAATTGTGGCTGACCAAAGGGCAATGGAGGGAATATGTTAAGTATAAATAGACTGTAGCATATTATCATTGAAGACTTGAACCTAAGAAATGGTGTATAAGACATGAACAAGGGAATATATGACTGGAAAAGGAGGTGGGTTTGTCATTCAACAAAAGTAAAGGATAACAGAGGGAGAGCCCAGGTGCTGTATCAGTGAAATGTTAAAACAAAGAGAAAACACCCTGGGGCCATGCCTTCAGGACTCTGGATAGATCCATCATGGAGGATTAATGGGAGACCATGGACAAATGTAACACAAGATGAGATGTGGATGTTTGTAATCTGTATTTGTAGGAGACACTTCCAAATCTGTGAGATCTCAGGTTTATTGAGGTACAGAAATACATTGTTTCTATTTTTTGTAGGAGTAACAATAATAATAGTAAGAGCTTACATTTACATAGTGCTTTTGAGTTACAAAATGTTTTCCTCACAATAACCCTCTGAGGTAAATAGTCATTAGAAGAAAGTTGGGATTGTTGCCTTTTTTGTTTTCATATTCTAGGGACATCATCATCATCATCAATATTTATATGGCACTTTGAGATTTGCAAAGCCTTTAATATACATATGTACTATCAAATCATTTAATATTAATGATATGTATCATTATCAATGAATACAAATATATCATTTCAAAAGCTATGCCATTTGAGTATAAACTCTGGCAGGTTGTAACAAGCTGGAAAGTCTTCCAGCATGGCTCTGGTAGCTGACTGAACTTGCTGTTTAAAGAGGGACATTATTCACAACAACCCTAAATGGAGGGTAAATGGGTTTCTTGGGGGTCACATAGCTCATAAATGTCTGGGGCAGGATCCAAACTCAGATCCTCCTGAGACCAAGGCTCTGTCCACTATCCTTAATTTTTCAGAGTGCCTGGCACCTAACAGACACTTACTAATTGTTTGCTGATTGATTGGTTGGTTGGTCGACTTAGTGATTACTTGAGTGAAAGTGTTATCATTGCCAGTGTTTAACATAGTAGGCACTTAAGAGATGTTTATTGATTGATGTTACAAATGAGGTTCTGCAAGATGAAGAGATTTGCTAAAATTTGCATGGGAGTGAGTAGGAGAGCCCCAAGTCTTACTTCTGACTTTCAAGTTCAGGGTTCTTGTATCTATACTAACTAGAAAGAGAGAGTTTGATGTAATAAGAATTTCACTAGGAGCCAGGACACATCTCTTATAGTCCTGGAATGAGGGATGTGCTGGAGTTAACTCAGGAGAGCCCACCAGTCAATTTTCAGCATGAGCATTTACACCTCAGAAATTGCAAACCTATACATCAGGGCTTTGCTGATTGATTTGTTGATTTTCTAGACTTAAGAAAGTGATGGAGAAAATGTTAATAATGCAGATAAAACTTAAAAGTGTGTCCTGCTTACATTTCTGAAGAGTTTACATCCCTGCCTGGCTTCATCATTAATTAACCCTTTGGTTATATCCTTCTCTTCTCTGGGCCTTAGTGTCTTCATCTGCAAAATAAGGGAGTTGAATTAAGTGACCTATAAGGCATGGGTAGTCAGGTGGCACAGTGCTGGACTTGGAATCAGGAAGACTCATCTTCATGAGTTCAAATCTGGTCTCAGACACTTAGTAGATGTGTGACCCTGGGCAAATCTGTTAATCCTATTTGTCTCAGTTTCCTCATTTGTAAAAATGAGCTGGAGAAGGAAATGGCAAACTACTCCAGTAGAGTTGACAGGAAAACCTCAAATGGGGTCATGAAAAGTTGGACATAACTGAAATTGAACAGCAATAACAACAATAAGGTGCCTTTTCTCTCTAAAATCTATGAAAGACACTTCTGTATTCAGGACAAAAGTAGGAGAGGCAAGAGAGAAACCTGAATTAAGGAGCTGACTTTGTTCTCCTTTCCTGACTAGGAGACTCACAACTCCTCAGATCACTGAATGTTGACAGGTGAAAGTTGTAAGAAAGACTTCAAACAGTATCTGTGTCATCAAAGTGAGAGATAAATACTTTAAATTTAGCTCAGTCATTGAGGATGAAAAAAATTTGCAAAGTCGAAACTTGCAGCATCAAATAAAAGTGCTTGTCTTCTAGTCATTATGTACATATGAGTTAGAATGGTCAAGATCAGACAATTACTTTCTCCACTTGTGTCACCTGGGCTCTTGTTCCAATCTATTTTCCATGCTTTGGGGATTCCTGATAACCTCAGGTAAGTTAAAGGGACAAAAAATTTAGACTGGAATTGAAGTAGGTTGTTATATAATCACAGAAAGTCCCCACTTTGATTCTTATAACCTCTCTGTTAAAGCCTTTCCTCATTAGTAATAACAATAGCTGACATTTACATAAGTCATCAAGGTTTACAAAGTGCTTTATGAATATAATTCTTGTCTCATGCAACTCTAAACATTATAGTTTTAAAACCACATGGGGAAAGGGAAAAAGATCATCTTAGTGTGCCCTCTCTGTCTTCTTATATAACTGGTAGCAAATGATCTCCACCATTCTGTTGGAAAGCCCATGCTCACCCATAACTCAATGCCTTCATGAGCTGATCTTGAGGACTCTGGGCCCAGCCTGGGTAAAATGCCTTCTTGGTATCTTCTCCAGGTTTTGGCAACAGCCAGACCAAAAAGCGAACACCCACAGAGGGCATGTCGTAAGCTTAACCACATAAAACTGAGAGATAAAGTGTGTCCAATTGGCATCTTCTTCAGGATGAGCAAATGCCTAAAGGGCACTCACTGCACGCTTTTATCCAGGAGGCAGCATTAAATTTGTAGTCAGGAGAACTGAGTTTGAATCCCAGCTCTGCCACTCCCTGTGTGTCCCTGGGCAAGTTACTTCATCTCTCTTGGACTTAGTTTTCTCATCTATAAAATGAAGCGGTTGGATTAGGTGATCTTTAATATCTCTTATATCTTAAGACATATGATCCTATGAAATAGCAAGAGACCAAGGCAAACTGCACCTTCTGTACTTTCCAAAGTCTCCACTTTGATCCTTATAACAACCCTGGGTGGTAGGTGCTATTATTATCCCCATTTTATATATTGGGAAACTGAGGCAGAGGGTGGTTAAGTGACTTGCTCAGGGTCACACAGCTAGGAAGTATCTAAGATCAAATTTGAACTCAGGTCTTCCTGACTCCATTCCCAACCTCTATCCATTGTGGCAGCTATCTGCCCAAGCATGGACTTCCATATCCTTTTTCATTCCTAGTGAAGGAGAACCTACTGCTGAGTCCATTCCCCTTGTTCAATGAATGATAAACTAATTGATACAAGAAGCAGTCAGAGGTCCCTGCCAGTGACAATATACACAACAGAAAACCACAGGCTTCATGGGCTTCAGTCAATGCCTCATGCTCAAGAAGAGCCAAGATCCTGCTGAGCTCATCTATGAAAACTGGCCCTCCTGGAAGCATGAGTTGGATCTAAGTTGGAAACTGTCAAAAATCTCCATTCCTTTGCATTCCTTTTCACTCCATTCTAAGAGGGAAACACTTTGGGGAACTAAATAAACCAAGTTCTGTTTTCCCTAGAATTCTTGGGTTCTAGGTGGCCGATATATTGTTTGGGGGCTGGCTGCATCTAGGAGAAGCTACAGGAACACAGATGAACAGTAGATGTTTTACTATTTATTGCAACTAACAATTATTTGAACTAGCATACCACTATTGAGTATTAATATCAAGGAAGTCAAAGTCAGAGAGAAAGAGCCCTTATTCATAGAAGCACATTTTGTGATATTAAAAAAACTAGACACTAAGTGGGTGCCCATCCACTAGGGAATGGTTGAATAGATTGTAGTATATATAATGGACTTACCACTATTAGAATGCAAGCTCTCTATGAGTAGGAATTGTTTCATTCTTTGTATATAAATCCCCAGTGTCTAACACAGTGCCTGGTTTATAGGAGGTCCTTAATAAATATTTGTAGATTGATGGATTGTAAAAACAGAAAATGTGAAGAGTTCAGAAAAACATGGTAAGACTTGTATGAATTGATGCAGAATGAAGAAAGTAGAACCAATAGAATAGCATACTCAATGACTACAACACTGTAAATAAAAACAGCATTAAAAGGCAACTAAATTCAGATCAGTCATGATGGCAAATCTTGGTTCTGAAGAATAAACGACAAAACATATATCATTCCTCTTGGTAGACAGGTGTGTGAATATAGATGTCAAATGTTATATTCACTGCCAGATAGAGTCTTTCTATAAGTTGATTTGGCTTAACTATTCTTCTTTCTTACAAGGGATTATCCAGTGGAAGAGAATATTGGAAAGTTGTGATGTAAAAATGGCATCAAGAAAACATTAAAAACATAAATTATCATTAAACCAAGGCAATAAAATATTAGTTGCTCTGCTTTTGGCAGAGAGAAAGCTCTAAGTCAGAAATGCCTGAATGATTGAAATCCCTCATCAGTACTGTTATCAGGCATCTGCATCAGACTTGTGATCAATTTGCTTTCTAAATTCCTCATCAATTCCTTTTTCTTCCAAGGTGATCTGTAGTATATCTATCTATCTATCTATCTATCTATCTATCTATCTATCTATCTAT
>NW_020950417.1:5353357-5375558 GCF_900497805.2 Vombatus ursinus | reverse complement strand
TATCTATCTATCTATCTATCTATCTATCTATCTATCTATCTATCTATCTATCTATCTATCTTCTATCTATCTACCTATCTACCATCTATGTATGTATTTATGTATGTATGTATGTATGTATGTATGTATGTATCTATCCTAATGACCATATTACTTTTGCTAATTCCATTAATATTTGCCCAAATGTCTACCATGATTCTCCCACTGTGGTTCCTGGATTTCGTGACTTGAGTTGATTATCTTAACCTGTCCCCTAGCCCTCCTTCTCCTCTCCCCTCTTTGTTTTTGCCCTTCAAGCTTTACACTTCCAGAGTTATATTTCAGTCATTGGTCCCATCCTCCATAGTCTCAGTAATACTTATGAGGCCAAACTTGCCTCTTTGTGTTAGGAGATCCAACCAGCTTGCTTGTTAGCGAAACTTTGTGCCCTTATGTGCAAACTTCTGAGGCTGTGGATCTTATTATTCGATCCTTTTTTTTGTTTTTTTTGGGTCTCCTTCTATTAGTGAACTTTTTTTTTTTTTTAGGCAATTGGGGTTAAGTGACTTGCCCAGGGTCACACAGATAGTAAGTGTTAAGTGGTTGGTCTGAGGTTGGATTTGAACTCAGATCCTCTTGACTTCAGGGCTGGTGCTCTATCCACTGTGCCACCTAGCTGCCCCTATTAGTGAACTTCTATTAGTGTCAAAAACTATTTTTCCCACATAGTATCAAAAACTATTTTTCCCATATTGTAGCTACTCTAATTTAGCACAGTGGATCTACATAGTCAGTTTTCTCCCTTTCCCTTCTCAGTTGAAAGCCCTTTTGATTTCTCACTAACATGAGTGCTATAAATCACAGTTTAATCTAACCTGAGTTTTCTTCTTTTTTTTTTTGTGAGACAATTGGGGTTAAATGACTTGCCCAGGGTCACACAGCTAGTAAGTGTCAAGTGTCTGGTCTGAGATCGGATTTGAACTCAGGTCTTCCTGACTACAGGGCCAGTGCTCTATCCACTGTGCCACCTAGCTGCCCCTGAGTTTTCTTCTTAAACTTTGTTTAACACGTTCATTCTTACTCACCCATAAAAATCTTATCTTGAATTCATATCCCTATTGTGATTGCTATAGTTCTGTAACTTCAAGTTATAATGGCACCCTAAGCCCTGAAGAGTTTCTCACAGCTACCAGTTATGGATATCTTAGTTTAAAATTAAGATTTTTTTTTCTTCACAGCTTGCTGCTGAAATAGTTAAATGTTTCATCTTCCTTGGCATCCTTTCCTTCCTTCTTGCTGGCAGAAGATGGAAGGAAAGAATACTCTCCTTTAAGTAGTCTCTGAACTCTCAGAAGCAAGAAAAACACCTTCTGACTGACTGTTTCCCCTCAATTATGATGATTCTTTGCCAGCCTGCCTTGACCTGTTCTTATTTATTCCTTTCCATTAGGTATTTGACTTACTTTGCCATACAATGAAACCCCATGAGTTGGAATTGGGTGTAACCAGCTTTGCAACCATTTCCTTCTTAAACTATCCTTGACACAAACCCTTTTAGAAGCTGTTTTTAAAAAAAGTTTGTAATTCTTTGCCTGGAACATTTTAAAACAACATTGAAACAACTTTGTTTTTTAACACAGCCTAATAATGTTTTCATCAGGCAGCAAGTGTGCCTTCACCTAATATAATCCCTTCCAAACCCCAAGTCCATCAAGTTCCCTGGCATTGTCTGTTTTTTTGTCATGGAAAATTAATTGAGAGGACGAGGAAACTTCTATTTAGGAGAAAAGGACAGGTCTGCTAGGAAAGATGGTACATAAAACGTGCCTGCCTTTTAGAAGAGGGGAACACCTTTTTTACTTCACTGACTATACAGCTTGGGTTCATGACGAGCTGATAATTCCTGTGCATATTTAATTAAATAATTATAGCTCTTTAAGAGTTTAAAGGGTGTAACCCAGGCAAGAGACAATCTCAGGGAAATGAATCATACTAATTACTCATCTAAACAATTAGAGCACCACAGGTTGTGGCTACATTCCCATGCCTCCCTGCATTTATTCTTGTTTCTCCTGGCTTTCCCTCTGTTGTGAGCAGAGTGTGTAATAACAGAGGGAAAACCTGGATTTATCTAAGCACTTTACTGACCCACATAGCTTGGCCTAGTAGCTGCAGAGATTAATTTAATAGTGCCCAAGTTGCTAAAATTCCAACTGTGCGGGGATGCATCAGGGGAGTGTCTGGAACAACATGATTACCTTTCAGGGCAGAGAGCCTTTTGACTATGTTCTCCTATGGAGGAAGTAGACATGCCCTTTAGCATCATGGATGATGGGTCTCAGAGAATGGGGATGAACTGTTTGGCTCTAGACTATTATGGGATGAATCGTTATGGGAGAAGTCATCTACTTTAAGCTGGTCTCTAAAATGGAATCTTTAATGTAGAGGTTCTCTGATTAATCTCCTATATTACTTCTGGAAAATATAGGAGTGCATATTTACTAAGGCACAGCCCTATCTCTTTCTAAAACATTATATTCATAGGTGCTATACCCTCTTCTTTTCCTGAGTAGGGGATTAAATGTAATTTTCAAGGTGGATCTGTCCAGGTTTGGAGGTGACCATGTAAATCTGAGAGTCTGGAAGTCCAGGGTACAGTAAGTGGAGCTGATTGGCAACCAGGGAAGTTTCTTCATCAGAGAAGACTGGCAGAAGGATGGTCACTGGGAGTTTGTTTGTTATTAAAGTAAGGACTTTTAAAAAATTCTTTTTTTTAGTTCCAAATTCTTCCCCTCCCCCACCCTCTTCACCACCCAGTGAGAAGACAAGAAAAACGAAGCCCATTACAGATATGTATAGTCATGCAAAACAGATTCTCACATTAGCCATGTTCTCTCCCTTTCCCTAAAGAAGAAAAAAAAAATAACCTTAGTCTATCCTCTCAGTTGGTCATTTTTCTGTACAGAGGTTAGCATATTTTATTGTGAACCATTTGGAACTGTGGTGCATCATTGTGTTGATCAGAGTTACTAAATACTTTATTTATTTATTTATTTTTATTAAAAAAAATTAGTATTTTTTCTCTAGTTACATGTTAAAAACAATTTTAATCATTCATTTTTAAAACTGAGTTCCAAATTCTCTCTCTTTCTCCCTCTCCACCCCCCTCATTGAGAAGATAAGTAGTTCAATGTAGGTTATACATGTGTAGTCATGCAAAACACATCCATAATAGTCATGTTGTGAAAGAAAACATAGACCAAAAAAAAAAAACCTCAAGAAAAATAAAGAAAGTTTAAAAAAAGTATGCTTCAGTCTGCATTCAGACATCATCAGTTCTTTGTCTGTAGATGGATAGCATTTTTCATCATAAGTCCTTTGAAGTTGTCTTGGATTGTTGTATTGCTGAGAATAGCTAAGTCATTCACAGCTGATTGCCCTCCAATATTGCTGTTACTTCATACATAGTACATTTCACTTTGTGTCAACTCATGTAAGTCTTTCCAGATTTCTCTGAGAGCAAACTGCTCATCACTTCCTATAGTACAATAGTATTCCACAATAACCACATACCACAATTTTTTCAGCCATTCCCTTATTGATGGGCATCCCCTCAATTTCTAATTCTTTGCACCCAGAAAAGAGCTGCTATAAATATTTTTGTACATATAGGTCCTTTTCTTTTCTGTTTTTTTGTTTTTGTTTCTTTTGGGATACAGACCTAGTAGTGGTTTTGCTAGGTCAAAGGGTATGCATGGTTTTATAGCCTTGTGAGCATAGTTCCAAATCGCTCTACAGAATGGTTGAACCAGTTCACACATCAACAATTCGTTAATGTCTCATTTTTCCCACATCCCCTCCAACATT
The DNA here is from genome assembly GCF_900497805.2 of Vombatus ursinus. Taxonomy (NCBI): domain Eukaryota; kingdom Metazoa; phylum Chordata; class Mammalia; order Diprotodontia; family Vombatidae; genus Vombatus; species Vombatus ursinus. Next base: position 5,371,712 of record NW_020950417.1, on the reverse strand, counting down.
TGTCGTTTACCTTTGGTGTCCTATTTGCCAATTTACTACATATGAGGTAGTACCTCAGAATTATTTTAATCTTCATTTCTCTAATCAATAGTGAGTTAGCTATATACATATATATATCTATATATATGTATATAGCTATAGATAGCTTTGATTACTTCACCTGAAAACTGATCATCATATCTTTTGATAACTTATCAATTGGGGAATGGCTCTTATCTCAGTTCTTTATGCTTGAAAAATGAGGCCTTTATCAGAGAAACTTGCTTTCGAATTTTTTTCACAGTACTAATGCTAACTGTATTTCCTTCCATCCTATTCCCGTCCCCTACCCCATTTATTCTATTCTCTCTCTTCTTTCACCCTGTCCCTCCTCAAAAGTGTTTTGCTTCTGACTACCCCTTCCTTCTCTTATGTGTAATATAGATTTCTATACCCAATTGAGTGTGTGTGTTATTTCCTCTTTGAGTCAATTCTGATGAGAGTAAAGTTCACTCACTTCCCCTCACCTCCCCCTTCTTCACCTCTACTACAAAAGCTTTTTCTTGCCTGTTTTATGTGAGATAATTTACCCCATTCTACCTCCACCTTTCTCTTTCTCCCAGTACGTTCCTCTCTCACCCCTTAATTTTATTTTTTAGATATCATCCCTTCATAATAAACTCACACCTGTGCCCTCTGTCTAAATATACTCCTTCTAACTACTCTAATATTGAGAAAGGTCTGATGAGTTATAAGTATCATGTTCCCATGTAGGAATGTAAACAGTTAACTTTGATAAATCCCTTACGGTTTCTCTTTCTGTTTACATTTTTATGCTTCTCTTGAGTCTTGTATTTGAAAGTCAAATTTTCTATTCAACTCTGGTCTTTTCTCAAGCATGCTCAAAATTCCTCTATCTCATTGAATGTCACTTTTCCCCTTCATGGATTATACTCAGTTTTGCTGGGTAGGTTTATTAAGTATTTTAAAGTAGATTATCTTACAGTGTTGCTATTACCATGTAGATTGTTCCCATTGTTCTGCTCACTTGACTTTGCATCAGTTCATAGAAGTCTTCCCAGGTTTTTCTGAAAAACCATCATTCCTTACAGCACAATAGCATTCTGTCACATTCATGTACCATAACTTGTTCAGACATCCCCCTGTGATGGATATCCCCCAAGTTTCTAATTCTTTGCCACTACAAAAATAGCTGTTACAAAATTTTTTTGGTCATATGAGTCCTTTTCTTCTTTTTTTGATTTCCTTTTAAGAGGTATTGCTGGGTCAAAGGGAATTTACAGTTAATAGCCCTTGGGCATAGTTCTGAATTGCTATCCAGAATCCTTTTGAACTAGTTTATAGCTCTACTAATCATGCATTAATGTGTCTGTTTTCCCACATTCCCTCCAGCATTTGTCATTTTTCTTTTTTTTGTCATCTTAGTTATCTTATGGGTGTGAGGTGGTACCTCAGAACTGTTTTAATTTGCATTTCTCTAATTATTAGTGATTTAGAGCATTTTCATATAACTGTTAATATCTTCAATTTCTTCCTCTGAAAACTGCCTATTCATATCTTTGGACCATAGATCAATTGGGGAATGGCATTAATTCTTGCAAATTTGACTTAGTTTGGAACACTGATTTATTGGCAACAGGTAGATTACATAGCATGGTGTCTGGCACATAGTATATATGTTTGTTGTTGATTCATTGATTGATAGGTTGGGTTTTCAGTACACTATATAGTAACTTTGGGCCTAGAAGACTATTTTGTAAAATACTACTTGAATGCTAACCATTTGCTGGCCTTCAAATTAATAATACTAATCTCCTTTTCTCAAATATAAGACAGAGCTAGTAGAGGCCTTAGAAAAAGCCTTCCTCAGGTTTACACATTGGAGAAAACAGAATTGTTCTGTACATACCAGCATTCATACTCTGGTGCTTTTCAGGCACCAGGAGTATTTGGGATTAAGTCTGGAAGTGTTACAGGGTGGTGGTACATTTGTCCTGTTTATTTTTAAGGGACTACTTGTATCATTCTGGCTTCTATCTCATAGTCATTCAAAGTACCTTTGAGAGGCACTTTGAAAAACCTTATTAGTAGGCAGTCCTGTCAAGATATCCTCTCAAATCAGAATGCCTTGGGGACACAGCAGAGAATAATTGGGCAGTGTGAACCTTGATGGAGCAATTTCTCAAATCACTTCAGTTCTGAATTCTGTATAAATCACAGGGATTTGATGACGAAGACCTACTATTTCAGGGAACAAAGTGCTAAATAAGAATTCATTCATATTTATTTAGTGTCTTATTACCATCAGTCACTTTCATTTGATCCTTAAAACAACACTGTGAAGTTTGCTTGTCCCCATTTTACAAATGAGAACATTGAGGCTCAAATAGGTAAAGCCACATAGCTAGTAAATGACAGAATTCAGATTTAAACCCAAGGCTTCTGACTCCAACTCACCATATGGTCCATGAATACATGAATGAAAGAAAAATAAGCCTGGCTAATGTTTTGTGTAGCAGTCTTTTTTTCTTATTAGAATCATACTTGGAGGTTTTTGGTTTTTTTTCACCTGTGGGGCTTGGATTGAGCAGATGAAGATTGTTTGGGAGTGGGATGGCAGTTTCAGAGCAGAAGACGGTATGGTCAACTGTGTAGCCATAAGAAGAGAGGGACTGGTCCAGTCTTTTTCCCTGTTGGAGTTGAAAGAAAGATGGGTCCAGGGGAGAGGGTAAGTGACAAGACTTTGGGGGCATGGGTCAGTGAAGAATCATGAGGCAAGCCCACAGACAGTGGTCTCTGTGAGGCTTTGCCTCATGTCAGTTATAACGCTGCTTCTTCTCAAAGGTCTTTATTTAAGATACTAGAAATAAATTCTAAAGGACAACAGGTTTATAATTGAAACCCCATAGTCCCATTCTAGGGTTTAGAATAAACCTCTATGGTATTTCTGGGACCTTTACAGTTTTACCACTAATATATTAGTCCCAAAGCAAATGTTATGTAGAAACAAGCATTTGAAGCAAATTGAAGCAAAGAATTAAGCAAATAGGACTCTGGCTTCAAGGGACCCTTTGTCAGGGCAATACTCTATAGGCATATGCCATATGTTTCCCTAGTCAAGTGGTTCTTTTAATGTATTATAAATAAACCTCACCAAAACATCATGAAACCCCTCTCTAATTTTGTGCCACTGATTGCTCAAGTTACATATTAAATGGTCTAATCCTGTTTTGCTTCTTATCATGCTTTTGGAAACCAATGCCTATATTAGAAAGGAAACCAGTACTAATATTGCCTTGTCAGGTGCAAATGTTAGGGATAGGGCATCTACATCACATTTGTTATTATGTGTATGGGAGTACGGTGAACTTTCTTCTGTGTTATAGCCATACCTTTTTCTTATCTCAAGTAAATTGAGCTTATTCCTGGGGGTGATTAGAGACTTCATTTGAATGTATTTTTCCTCATTAGCTAATTCGTTAGACGCATAAATACGTCAACCAGACGTAGAAGAGAAAATGTTCATAAACATAAAAAATAATTTTTTCAAATGTTGACTTTTCTATGCCTTCTCTGCTTTGGGACTTGAGACTGGCATCCAGGGGCTATTCAGGCTTTGTTATTAAGTATTATGAATTAATCATTAGACCTTGTTTGATTTCTGCAGAGGAAACCTTATAAGGATTAACTAACTGGAAACACATAAGAGTCTAACTTAAGGAGCACTTCACTGGGCAGGAAGATGAGAATATTATCTTACTGATTCCTAAGTGCTTTCTTCTGGCCAAAAAGAACGAGAAAGGATGAGCTCTGAAGAAAATGCTGTCTCACCCACAAAGACCAAAGCAAGATCCTTTGGCCCAGTTGGTTGAGTAAGTCAGGAGACCTGATGGAGCAAGAAACTAGGGAGTTGGTGGGAAGAAAGAAAGAGTAATTTGGGAAAAAACTTTGACATCTCCAAATTTTAGGAGAAGACCCACATTGTTAGTTACACTCTTTTTGCTTACAATTTCTTAGGTTTGGAAATTGTTTCGAGGATTAGTGCTACTCTGACAGTCAGGTGGGGGTAGAATGCACTTTGAGAGGGGGCAGAGCCAGTTAATCCTTCATGGTTCATCTCCACCCTCATTTGAGTGGGGCTAGCCTTTCTGACTTTATCTCTAGTCCACTTTCTCAGCTCCACCCCTTAGATGAATGCTTTTTCTGTCTTTTCTTTTTTTTTAAGTAGATTTTGCTGGAAGTCTTTTGTTTTTCATCATCCAAGTCTCCCCCTGTATCTGTCACCTTTCCCCACCTAGAGAATCATCCCTTAAAGATTTTTTTTATAGAAAGAAAAAGAAAAAAAATCTAGTAAAACCTATGAACACTTCAAAAAAAATTTGATGTCATATACAATATTCCATAGTCATTGATAGCGATGTCTGCCAGGGATAGGGGTTTGGGGAGCAGTGGTTTCTCGCGTCTCTTCTTTGGGGCCGGCCTTGCTCTTTATAATTTTGCTGCGTTCAGTCTCAGTTGCTTTGCGGTTGTTCTTTTCATTTGCATTGTTGGAGTCATTGGACGTGCTGTTTTCCCTGATGCATTTACCTCACTTTGCATCAGTTCATCTCTTTTCATGCTTTTCTTTATTTATCATGCTCATTACTTCTTACAGCATGATAATATTCATTACATTTACGCAACACAATTTTTGTTAGTTGTTTAGCCATTCCCTATCCATGGGCATCTACTTTGTTTCTACTTCTTTGTGACCACAAAAAGCATTGTTATACATATTTCGATTTATATGTAGCCTTTCTTTTTGTCAATCACGCTCTTAGGGTTATATGCCTAACAGGGGAGTGCAATCTCTGGGTTAAAGGGGCTCAACATTTTAATAATTTTGTTGGCATAATTCCAAGTTCCTTTCCAAAGTAGTTGGGCCAATTTGCAGTTCTACCAGCAATGCATTAGTGTGCCTTTCTAATGGTTTTCTTGTCAAACTTGCCATAGGGAGACAATAGAAAGAGGTGATTGCCTTAGAAAGTCTACTTTCAGCTTATTTACAAACCTTCCATTCACCAGCCATTTACTCCTACTGGAATAGAATCCATGCCCATATGTCCCATGATTTGGGTACGCTATAAAAATATGAATTAACAATTCATATTTTGTTTAGCTTGCTCTGCCAAGAAGGTCCCGGTGATTAGAGAGAGACTTGATTTATGTCTGGTAAGTATATATTGGAATATTTTTTTAAAGTCTCTTTTCCTCTGTATGCTCTACCATTTATGTATTCTTAACTACATTTGAGTAATGAAATATAGAGCAACAATTCAATTGATTAACCAATTTATATTAATATTAGTTTAAAATACTAGGTGACTAGGGATAAAAAATAATGAAACAGCAATGGTTTTGGCATAAATACATCCTAATTTAGGGATGGAGAGAGAAGAGAGGGAATAGAATCACCACTTTGGTGTTATCTGTCCCTCTGGATGAGAAAAAATCAAATAAGTATTTATTAAACACCTACTATATTCCAGGCACTGTGGAAAGCACTTTAAATTATTATCTTACTTGATCTTCACAACAATTTTGTGAGGTAGGCATTATCCCCATTTTTACAGTATAGGAAACTAAGATAGATGGATGTTAAGTGGCTTACTCAGAGTTATACGTCTAGGAAGTGTCTGATAGCCCTTCCTGACTCAGTCTTCTATCCATTGTACCATCTTGCTCCCTGGTCAGTAAAACCCACATCTACTCAATAATCTTATTGGCCTGGAGTCTGATGCTGACAGTTTCATCACTGTAGCTCTACCCCTTCTTCCATGGTGGCTGGTCTCCACATCACCCGTTTCCACAGAATCCTGTTCTGCTGCTTTTTGGAACTGCTTTTCTGGGCATCTCTTTCATGTTCACCGGTCCCTAGCACAGAGGCGGCTCTACTTGCCTTCTGCCTCCGTTTCACCTGATCTCACTCTCAGGTCCAGAGAGATGCATCAGCTGTGGTTGCTGAAATGGCAACAGAGGCTGTTCAGCTCTTGGGATAACAGCCTACAAGTGTCTTCTCTTCATCTTTCTCTCATCAAATAGCTCCATCTGATATGGTTGTCTTCAGGTTTTCTCCTTTTGTGCAGTTTCTCCTCCTTCTTCTCTCTTAGGAATGGGAGGGGCTAAGTTCTCCAAGGCCTCAGTAGATAAACATTGAGCAATTCCTGTCCACCAATGGACATAGGTTTCGACCATCTTTGGTTACACCAGGAAATGGGGTACTGTAAATCACATTTTTTTGTTGTTTTTGGTGAAGCAGTCGGGGTTAAGTGACTTACCCAGGATCACACAGCTCATAAGTGTCAAGTGTCTGAGGCCGGATTTGAACTCGGGTCCTCCTGACTCCGAGACTGGAACTCTATCTACTGTGCCACCTAGCTGCCCCCAAATCACATTTGTTTTTGAGAAAGTAGTCCTTTTCTCATAAATACATGACTTTTTCTCAATATAACTTTGAAATGAGTCACACAAGGAGAGACAGAGTACTGAACTCAAGCTGTGGTGTTACTTATTGTGTGACCATGGGCAGACAAGTCACTTAACTTCAGTTTCTTCAAGTAGAAAATTGAGATAATATGATAAGAATTGTTTTGAGACCCCATGGAGATTTTTGTATCCTAAATATCCTAGGTAAACCTAGGCATGTATCCTGTTAGTGGGGCTAATTTTATTTATTTGTTTTAAAAAATATCCCCCTTCCATTACATATAAAAACAATTTTTAACATTTATTTAATTTTTTTTTGAGTTCCAAATTCTCTCTCTCTCCTTCCCCTCCCTCTCCCCTCCTTGAGAAGGCAAGCAGTTTGATATGGGTTATACATGTGCAGTCATACAAAACATATTTCTGTATTAGTCATGTAAAAAAAAAACCACAGACCTCCCCCCCCCAAAAAAACTCAAGAAAAATAAAGTAAAAAATGTATGCTTTTATTTGCATTCAGACTCCATCAATTCTTTCTCTGGAGGTGGATAGCATTTTTCATCATAAGTCCTTCAGGATTGTCTTAGATCATTGTATTGCTCAGAATAGCTAAGTCATTCACAGTTGATTATCATACAATGTTGCTGTTACTGTGTATAATGTTCTCCTGGTTCTCTCACTTCACTTTGCATTGGTTCATGTAAATCTTTTCAGGTTTTTCTGAAAGTATCCTGCTTGTCATTTCTTATAGCACAATAGTATCCCATCACAATCATATACTATGACTTGTTCAGTCATTCCTCAATGGATGGGCATCCTCTCAATTTCCAATTCTTTGCTATCACAAAATGAATTGCTATAAATATTTTTTTACATATAGGTCCTTTTCCTCCCCTGCTCCCCACTATGTCTTTGGGAAATAGTTGGTAGTGTTGCTGGATTAAAGGGTATACACAGTTTTATGGTGCTTTGGGTATAATTCCAAATTGCTCTCCAGAATGGTTGGCTCAGTTCATGACTCTGCCAACAAAGCAGTAGTGTTCCAATTTTTGTGAGACTAATTTTAGAAGTTAGAGAATTAATCACTATTATCCTTCCCATCCTCTGCATTTAGTAGCAAATGCTTTCTAAATGGTTACATGATAACTGTTGCCATCATGCCCTGATGTGAAAGAAGAGCCTAAATGCAGAAAATACGTATCCAAGTAGGTTTTACTTCAGGATGTATCCTTTTGGGCCCATCAATTGGGGAATGACTGAACAAGTTGTGGTATGTGAATGTAATGGGATACTATTGTGCTATAAGAAATGATGAGCAAGTGGACTTCAGAAAAACCTGGAAAGACTTATATGGGCTGATGCTGAGTGAAAAGAGCAGAATCAAGAGAACATTGTACGCAATAACATCCACGTTGTGCAATGACTAATATTGATAAACTTAACCCTTCCCAGCAACACAAGGATCTAAGACCTCTCCAAAGGCCTCGTGATGGAAAATACTAACCACATCCAAAGAAAGAACTATGGAGTTTGAATGTATATCGAAGCATACTATTTGCTATTTTTTTCCTTCTGTTGAGTTTTATTTCCTCTTTCCAGCGGTTCCTCCTATTGTTTCTAATTCTTACTTACAACATCATTAATGTGAAAATATGCTTAATTGGAATGTATATGTATAGCCTATATCAGGTTGTGTGCAGTCTTGGGGAGGGTGGTGGGGAGGAAGAGGGAGAAAAATTTTAAACTCAAAAGCATATGGAAGTGATTGTTGATAACTCAAAATAAATTAATTTTTTAAAAAAAGGATGCATCCTTCTCTTTATTCACACAGCCACCTCCATAGTTCAATCTCTCATCCCCCAGACTATCATAATAGCCTCCTAATTAGTCTTCTTGTTCAGTCTCTCCCTTCTCCAATCCATACTCCACACAGCCGCCAATATGATATTGCTAAGACACAGGCCTGGTCCCTGTTACTGCCCTGCTCAGATGATATCAGTGGGTCCTTATTGTCCTTTGTATAAAACCCTTTACAATCTAGCTTCCACTTAACTTGTCTAGGATTCTCATACATTACTTCCCTTCATGTAATCTCCCTTCCAGCCACACTGGACCGCTTGTTTTTCATCATTCATGACATTTCCTGCCTTTGCATAGGCTGTCTCCTCTTCCTGGAATGCTCTTTCTCCTCGCTTCTACCTCACGGATCCCCTAGCTTCCTTCATAGCTTAATGGAAGCGCTATTTCCTATGTGACGCTTTTCCTGATTCACCCTCTCCTCACCACTAGTGTCCTCTGAATTTACTTTGAATTTGTCTTGCATATACTTTCTATTTGCTTCTATGTGTTTTGTTTTTCTTAATAGGAATCACGCTTCTTGTGAGCAGAAACTGTTTTGTTTTTGTATCTGTATCTTTAATGTCTAGCACGGTACCTGGTACATAGTAGGTGCTTAATACATTCTAATTGATTGACTGTTGATTGTAAATCTTAGTTTCTATACACATATCAGCTATTAAAACTACTTAAAAATTATTATTCTAAAATGTTTTAATTATATTATTTTAATATTATTATACTTAAAAGAGGTACATATAGAAAGCTAAGAATTTAAGTATTTAAGTATAAATTTAAGTATTTGGATCTCAGAGAATGAGCAGGAAAGAAGAGAGGAGATGATATAATCATGAGTAAATTTTTTTTTCTTTTAGTGGTGGGATGAAGGGGCTTAAACAAATCACAATATAATGTGAAGGATAGGAAAAGCAAGTTGTGAATTTTGTAGAGAGGAATTGTCTTCCTTAAAGGATGAGTGACAAATATGGATCCAGCAGCAGAATGAGGAGAGAGAGAGATGAGACAGAAAGCTGAGAGGCCATTAAAAGGCATGGTTAGGGTAGTCCAGGAATGAAATAACCAGGGTAGAAAAGAGATGTAAAGGGGAGAATCCTTAAGGATGGCAGGGAGAAAACCCAGAATTCTCCAGCAATGGATATAAAGAAACAGGAAGAGCATACAGAGACATTGATATCAACAAAAAATTCAGTGTTTTGGAGAAATTCAGGGACAGAGAGGATTGGAGGAAGGCTCCAAGTTCTTGGGAGGAATATTTACCTCAAGTCAGTAGGGGAGTGTTTAAAATTGTGGTATATGAATGTGATGGAATAATGTTGTTCCATAAAAAATGATGAGCAGGCAGACTTCAGAAAAACCTGGAAAGACTTGTATGGTCTGATGCTGAGTGAAGTGAGCAGAGCCAAGAGAACATTGTGCACAGTAACAGGAACATTGTGCGATGACCAATTTTGATAGACTTAGCTCTTCTCAGCAATGCATAGATCTAAGACAGTTCCAAAAAACTCATGATGGAAAATGCTATTCACATCCAGAGAAAGAACTGGCATCTGAATACAAATCGAAGCATACTATTTGCTCTCTTTTTGTTGTTGTTTCTTCTTTCTTGTGGTTTCTCCCACTGGTCTTAATTCTTCTTTACAACATGACTAATGTGAAAATATGTTTAATAGGAATGTATATGTAGAGCCTATATCAGATTGCACGCCTTCTTGGGAAGGGGGGAGTGGAGGGAGGGGGAGAAAAATTAGAACTCAAAATCTTATGGAAGTGAATGTTGAAAACTAACAATAAAGAAATAAAAAGATGAAAAAAGGGGAGCTTTCATGCAGGTACTAGACAGAGACAATGAATGATTTATAAGACTCAACAAAGAAGAGGAAGAAAACCATGGAGGGAGAAGATTTAATATTAATTATCATCGTGATTAAAATGTAAGAGTTACTAGGGAACAGGTCAGGGAGTGGAAAGCCCCTGGGGCTCACTTTAAAGTTAGAAGTCAGACACTGACTTTAAATTAGAGCTGTGATAGTCATAGTGGGCTGACCCTGAGAAGAGAGGGTGAAAGTAGAGTGTGGATGATTCTCTTTGTAACTTTCGAGCAACTCCTGTACATGTCCTTTCTCACCTTGGGAGCTGCTTTGGATAATCCTTTTCTGAATGGTGTCACAACACCATGTCCCTAGCTCCCTGCCTCCCCTGATTCCTTCAATTAACACTTGTAGACATGCTCCTTGCATCCTGGCCCCAATCCAGCTAAGCTGCACAAGAAAAATTGTTCCTTAGTCATTTTGCTTCTTGGAACCTCCTCTACTGCTTAACTGAGGCCACTGAGGATGGAGTGTGGAAGTGGGTTACCATAGCAGCCAATATTTTAAAAATGTGCATGGGGAATTTGGATGGAAAGGAGAGAAATATATTTTCTAATATAGATTAGAGCAAGGTGCAGTTTGGTGAAAGAGAATGAAAAAATAATTAGTAATTATACCACTTACAAGTATATCTTCTTATGATGTGATCTCAGTACATCTCACAAGTTAAGTCATGTTTGGCTTATGTAATGTTTAGCTGGGAGGCCTACCAGGAAAACAGTTTAGAACAAGTGGTAGGGTTACTTATGAGAAAAAAAAAATACAACAAAAACCATACATCCTTCTCTGACTGCTTCTGGGTGAAAGTAATAACTTTGCAGGGACCACCAATTTCTCTTTTTGACCCCAATACCTATATACTATCAAAGTGAAAAATGGCTAACTTAAACTAAGCATGTGAAACCAACTCAGGTTTCTTAGAGGGTCTTGGTTCATCTTCCTTTAAGCTGACAGAGTAATCTTCAGCGGAAACTAAGACCAAACACCTCTGACTCTCTCTCTCACTCTCTCTCTCTCTCTCTCTCTCTCTCTCTCTCTCTCTCTCTCTCTCTTCCTCCCTCCTTCTCTCCCCCCCCCGCCTATTCCAAGCATTGTATTGTAAGAAATATTGGCAGAGAAAAAAAAAACACTCCTCTTTGTAAAGCCAGATTGTTTGGACAGTTCAGAGTCATTTCTAACTCACTGGATTTTTTTAAAATTAATTTATTTATTTTTAGTTTTCAACATTCATTTCCATAAGAGTTTTAAATTTTCTCCTCCTCCCTCCCCACTTCCCTCCCTAAGACGGCATGCTATCTGATATAGGCTCTACATATACATTCCTATTAAACATATTTTCATATTAGTCATGTTGTAAAGAAGAATTAGAACCAGTGGGAGAAACCATAAGAAAGAAGAAACAAAACAAAACAGAAGAAAAAAAAGAGCAAATAGTCTGCTTCGATCTACATTCAGACTCCATAGTTTTTTCTCTGAATGTGGATAGCATTTTCCATCATGAGACTTTTGGAGATGTCTTAGATCCTTGTATTGCTGAGAAGGGCTAAGTCTATCAAAGTAAGTCATTGCACAGTGTGGCTGTTACTGTGTACAATGTTCTCCTGGTTCTGCTCATTTCACTCAGTATCACTGGATTAGTTTTTATTTCATATTTCTCTTACTGTGAAGCTAAGGCCAATATAAGTATAAGACTAAAGTTTGCCTGGAGAAGACTCAGGTGAGAATATGATCACTGACTTCAAATATTTAAAGGCTGTCATGCGGAAAAGAAACTAGGCATTTTGTGTAATTCTGAAGGAAAGAACTAAGTTAATATGATTTGAAGTTATGAAAGGCAGATCTTGGGGAAAAATTTTTTTTGGTCAGATCTGGGATTTCATCTGTATCGAGAACTTCCAGTAAGGAACCTCTCACTAGTGCAGATCAAAAACTCTTCTGCACTTACAGCCTTAGAGAGTTGCCTGGGTCATTGAGAAACTAAGTAGCACATTGGGTATATGTGGTAGACTTGAACCCACCTCTCCTTGACTGCATCACACTGTCTCTACCGTGGAAAAATATTAGTGTTATAAAGATAAATCTTTGTTTTGGGGAGAATCTTGGGTCATTCAAAGAAGTCTGTGATTTCTCAAAAGCCATCTCACACAACTACCTCCTTCTGACTTCCTCTGGGCCCAGCTCATTGTCTGTTTGTCACGTGTACCCAAGATATCTATACTGATGGATGAATGCTAAAGATTGACTTCCCAGATATAAATCACAGTCTGGACAATGGATATTCTTTGACCACTTGTTTTTTTCTGTTTGCATAGTTAAATAAAACTCTTTAGAGCAATTATGGACCTCATTTGGGAGGATCTGCAATGTTTCAGGACTTGATGTAGTCAGGACAATGCCACCCACGAGCAGGGCTATCAGGAGGGCTTTATTGTCTATAGATGATCTCTTCTCATTTTGGCCTCTGCTGAATTTCTTGATGGCAGTGGCAAATGATTTTGGTGAGCATCTATCTCCATGTCTTATGCCTTGATCGATATTAACATTATTGGATAAGATTATCTCCATTGTTACAGCTTTCAAGGGATCATACATGATTTTGATATATGCATTTGTCAAGATATTAGGAGACCCTCTATTTTCTGAAGCTGTGGTCCAGCAAGCAAGCTTTGCCCTGAGCTTGGCATAACAACAACTCTTTGCACTCTCTCTGTGGATGATCTCACCCTCTCATATAATTATTGTATTGCTTTGACCAGCACCAGGTGTTCTCTGAGCTTGGACAAACACCAGACAAGCTTGGATAAGTACTTGTGTTCTGGTCATGAAATTCTGCTATGAATTAAACTTGTCTCATTGTTGCTGTTATCCCTCATTGTCAGGGCTACAGCTTACTGCATAGCCATAGGTATAAGTATTGAGATCTCCCCACACTGCCTTGGGTCCCCTCTCAGCCTCCTCCAATAGGGGTGGGGCCCTGGCACATGTGTCCTTGGTTGCAAGCTGTTTCCCTCACTTTAAAATTAAACTTCTGTTTGATTCCTGACTCTCCTGTCTCTAGCCTGCTCTGTTCAGCTCTGGCCACCCGCAGGTAAGAGGCCTGTTTCTTCCAGTTGTCACATGGTAGACATCTTATTGAAGGATAGCCTTTAAGGCACTATTTTGCTCAACTAAATCAATTGATTTTTGATAGTCAACAAGGAATAAGTACAGTGGGATCTTGTATTCTCTGTATTTTTCAGTAAATTGTGTGAGGATAAAGAGCTTCTGAAGCCTTCCTGTTTCTTAATGCCTTCATCAACTTGGTGTGTATGGAATGTTATTCTTAAAATTTTTTTATAAAGATAGAAACATGGGCATGTAGGTCAGTAGTCATGGATGCTCTTTTTATCACCTTTTTTGTGGGTAGTAATTTGTGGGTAGATTTTTTTTTTACCCCATACCTTTTCTTTTAATCTTTCTTCCCTTTAGTTACCTTAAGAATTAAACTCTCAACACCCTAACTATTGTATTACCTCTGGCATAGACTGCTGTGTATACTTTATATCTGTGTATGGAGTCTAGCTGTTCTTTCCATGTTTGTTTTTTTTCTTTTGTTGTTGTTGTTATCACCATTTCCATTTCCTCTATAATCACTTTTGGGACTATGGTCTTTAGAGGGCCAACATGGCGACTCCACTGTCCTTTAGGATGAAAATACTGCCCCCATCCAACATCTTTTCTTTTTTCCCCCAATATTTTTTCTATCTTTTGTTTGCTCTCCTCCTTCTATTATCATCCTTAAATGTTCTCAGGATGACTTTACCTAGTTGTCTCTTTGTCAAACTTTCTTTAATTTTTCCTTTCCCAGTATTGTATCTTATGGCTTTATGAGTCAATACTGCTTATGATGTTCTATAATCTTTCTCTTTAAGATATGAGTTTATGTTTTGAATGAGTGTTACCCTTGGCTGCCTTCTCCCTCCATTTGGCAAGTCAGTCAAGTGCTTGCTGACTAAAGTGGTTTTTGGTTTCTTTTGTTCTCTCTCTCCTTGTTATAGCAATTTATTTACATTGGTTGATCTGTAAGAAGTTGTTATAATTAATGCGGATGGCCTTTCTTCCATCCACTTTCCATTTTTGTCATCAATAACTTGTTTAAGTAGGTCAGGTTGGTTGTTTTCATTACTCATCATGCATTTTTTTTCTCATTTTTATACCTTTGTATCAATTAGTCACACTCAAAACCTTTGATGGATTTTGCTAGGACTTGTCTCCACCAGTAAAGCCTTCAAGAACCTTAGAAAGTTACTAGCCATGTGACCTTGGGAAAGTCACTTACATGCTCTTGGCCTCAAGTCTTCTCATATGTAAAATAAGAGGACTATAATCGATGACCTCTGGGGTCCCAGCTCTAGATCTGTGGTTTTATGGTACTATGAACCCAGGATCATCTACTCTGCAGAATGAGGCATTGGACTAGCATATGGCATATTTAGCTCAGTGTAAGAAGAATTTGCTAATAAACAATTCCAAAGAAGAATAGGCTATTTTTCTAAATAAAGTAAGCTATCTGTCATTGAAGATATTCAAGTAGTGTTTAGATGACATTCTTCCTGGGATGTTACTCAGGTGATTTTTATATGGAATTGGAGGTTGGAATAGATAATTTCTGAGATCCCTTCCAACTCTAAGATTCAAAGATTAAAAAAAAGCTTTCTTATAATTTGCAAAGGACTTCTCTTTAAGGCCAGTAACTTTCTGAATGTAAGTTCCTTCACCCATAAAATAATTTCTTATCTACTTATAAAACAATTTAAGATGAATCTTAAAACATGAATGAGCTGAAAAGACCAATTATTTAGAAATTATTAGTCTTTAGTACATTGAATGTATTTAATGATATATTTATATGCATATAAAATTAACAATAGAAATAATAGCCAACATTTACATAGCACCTACTATGTGCCAGGCACTGTGCTAAGTGCTTTACAAATATTATCTCTTTTGACCCTCACAACAACCCTGTGAAGTAGGTGCTATCATTATCCCTATTTTACAGTTAAGGAAACAGAGGTTAAATGACTTGCCCAGGCTCACGTAGCTAATGTCTGGGGCTAGATTTGGACTCAAGTCTTCCTGACTCCAGGCTCAAGCTCTATCCTCTGTATCACCTAGATGCCTTGGGTATCATGGAGCATGCACAGAGCTGCCCTGTCTGCTTCTAGACATTGGTGAATGACTCAGGCACTTTAGGGATGACAAAACAATCTCTTTATTGGCCACTGAGCAGGAAATGCTCCTGATTCAGTGAGTCTTTAAAAGGGATTAACCAATCCTTAATCTCTCATGTTTTCACTTGCAGATCATATCAGGGCTATTAGGTCTATCCAAGGAAGGGTTGGGGAAAAGGTGACCCCCTGTCAACACACACACACACACACACACACACACACACACACACACACGCACACATTGGTGGTATATATACATAATAATAACTAACATTTATATAGTGCCTACTATGTACCATGCACTGTGTTAAGTGCTTTACAATTATTATCTTATTTGATCCTCATAACAACCCTGGGAATTGGTGCTATTCTCATCCTCTTTTACAGGATGAGGAAATTGAGGCAGAGAAGTTAAGTGCCTTGCCTAGGGTCACCCTGCTAGTAACTGTGTGAAGCCAGATGTGAACTTAGGTATTCCTGACTCCAGATCCACTGTGCCACCTAGCTTAGAGCTGCACTAAGACTTTTGGAACACTGTATACATACACAGTGTATCTGTATGCACACATCATATATACACAAACACATAACATACATATACATACACACATGCACGCACACATATGCACACACCTACCTTTGGCTGCAATCAGATTGAGCAGAGACTTGGGGGAAGGAAATGAACTTCTGGATTGGTGATTCTGCCCTGATCCCCAGGTTTTAGGATCTGTTAGGATTTTTGATCCTAGAAGGATCTTGGGGGAAAAAGAGAAAGTGGAAGGCAGAAAAGGAGTAAGACAGCACAGAAAGAATCCACTTTGCCAAATCCCACTGAAACTCTGGCGCAAAATGACCTATTGACACCTTGTGTCCTCAGCATATTGGAACTCTTGCAGGTTGCATTTGTGGATGATGCCAATAGGAGTTGAAGGACTGAGACAGAAATTGCCTGGAGCTGAATGGGCAGGCTAGCTAGACACAAAATGAGCTCCTGCCCCCTCCCTTGCTCCCTTTCCCCCTTTGAGTGAAAGACCATCCCACCCCCTACCCCAAACATCCAAACAATCCACTTTCTGTTTTTTCATGTTGAAATCCCACCTACATCCCCCAGCAGCCAATGACCACAGGGTGGGTAACGAATAGAGATCCCTCTAAGTGGGTATTAGGAGAAGGAAATACAGGGTAAAAATGATTTTGGATTGAATGGAAGACTTATACAGACATACTTCTTTTTACTGTGCTTCACTTTATTGAGCTTTGCAGAAATTATGGGTTTTTTTTTCCTAACAAATTGAAGGTTTGTGGCAACCTGGGTTAAGCAACTCTACTGGTGCCATTTTCCCAACAGAATGTGCTCACATCACATCTCTGTATCACATTTTGGTAATTCTCACAATATTTCAAACTTTTGCGTTATTATTATATCAGTTATGGTGATCTGTGATCAGTGATCTTTGATGTTACTATTGTTAATTGTTTTGGGGGTGCCAGGAACAGCCCATATAATATGGCAAACTTAATCAATAAATGCTGTGTGTATTCTGACTGCTCCACCAACCTGCCATTCCCTGACTCTCTCCCTCTTCTGGACCTCCCTATTCCTGGAGACACAACAATATTGAAATTAGGCCAATTAATAACCCTACAGTGGCCTCTAAGAGTTCAAGTGAAAGGAAGAGTCACTTCAGCATCCACCACCCTGATTAGTGAGCAGTCATCAATATCAAGACAACACCCTCCACCAGCAAAAAAAATTACAATTCACAGAAGGCTCAGATGATGGTCAGCACTTTTTTAGCAATAAAAGTTAAGGCATGTACATTTTTTAGACATAATGCTATTGCACACTTGAAAAACTACAATATAGTGTAAATATAACTTTTATATGCACTAGAAAACCAAAAAATTAACATGACTTGCTATATTGTAATATTCACTTTATTGCAGTATTCTGAAACCAAAGTTGCAATATCTCTGAGGAATGCCTGTAGTAAAAAATCTAATCAGGCAACTTGCCTGGTTGGTTGTAGTTACTTTGGAATGAAAAGTGAGGAACGAATTACAAAGCAAGGTAGGGGCTTCTTTTAGTGTGGTGTATACACAGGGCCTTACTGAATAATAATAATTTCTAATACTAGTAACATTTACATGGAACTTTAAGGTTTGCAAAGCACTTTACCAATATTATCTCATCCTCATAACAACCTTGGGAAGTAGGTGCTATTATTTTCTCCATTTTATGGATGAAGAAAATGAGGCTGACCAAGGCTAATTGATTTCCCCAGGGATGCATGGGTAATGTGTCTGAGGATGAATTTGAACTCGTGTCTTTCTAACTCCAAGCTCTCATTGTGCTACCTAACAGTCATAGCTAAAGGAAAGTTCCATTTGTATATATAGTGGCTCTCAGGTTCAAATGAGCTGCAGTTTGTCATTTCCCCCTCCAGGTGAATATCGATTTTTTCCAATTCAGAGACTAAGATAACAGCCATGGCAAGTAAAGGGGAGCACTTAGCTCATTTTCCTAACAACAACAAAAAAAGTAATCATTTAAGATACAAAGAGACGCAGGAACATTGAACAGTTGGCCTTTCCAAGAGCACACACAGCTGCCGTCCAGATTTCGGTCAGATCCCATTTCTCATTTTCACTCAGCTTCTGTCCCAGTAACCTCATTCTCTCCACAGGAGGTGGAAGAAGCAGCTTTTTACAGATGAGCTCTTCCTTTTAAATGACATTCTCTCATTCCCTCGGTTTGAGATGATGAATTGTGCTCCTTCCTCCAAAAGCCTTCCTGTTTGCCCCAGTCCATAATTATTCTCAAGTCCCCTGCATTCAGTTCTGTCTTTCTCTCTCTCTCTCTTTCTCTCTCTCTTTCTTTCTTTCTTTCTTTCTTTCTTTCTTTCTTTCTTTCTTTCTTTCTTTCTTTCTTTCTTTCTTTCTTTCTTTCTTTCT
>NW_020950417.1:5319703-5353257 GCF_900497805.2 Vombatus ursinus | reverse complement strand
CTTTCTTTCTTTCTTTCTTTCTTTCTTTCTTTCTTTCTTCCTTCTTACTATTTTCTTCTTCTTAGCTCTCCAGGGTTCAATTCTTTCATTCCCACTCTACTTACTTTTCTTCTAATCCAGTGATTTTTCTTTCACATGTAGACCAAAGACACCTAAAAGCACCTACTTCCCAAAGACTGTTTAAACAATGCCCAGGGTCTCCTCTAGTTATTCACTGGGAAGAATCCAGGACCAACAGTAGCTTCAATTAATGGAGTAAACCTGGAAGGTAGAGGGACAAAACCCCCCAAAACACTAGAGTAGAAAGTTTTAATCAGTTTTGTGTTGTGGAACCCCTTTGATAGTCTGGTGAAGTCTCTGGATCCTTGCTCAAAATAATACTTTTAAATGCATAAAGAAAATACATTGGATTACAGAGGAAATCAAATATATTGAAATCCAATTTTCAAATATTAAAAATGACAGGTTCACAGATCCCATGTTAGGAACCTCTGCTTGGAGGAAAGGAAAGATTACTTACTTAGTTATACAGTAGGCAAAAAGTAGAGTCTATATATGTAGGTATTATAATAGACTCCTGGGAGCTCGTTGCATATTGTAAGAGGACTTGGAAAAAAAAAAGTGAGAACGCTTGTGGTTAAAAATCTGGGTCCTCTACTTGCTACTGTCCTCTTTCTACTCCAGTTCTTATTAGAAAATATTTAGGAAAATTATTTTTGGAGGTGGACAGAGGGATTTGCTTCTTATCCCCAGGTTCAAGCACCCTTTCCTCTCCTATCTGCTTGTCTTCCACTTAGGTGACCTCTCAAGTTAACTTGAGAGAGCCACCCATCCTATCCTGTCGCTCCTTTTGCAATTCACTCAAGGAATCTGTTCATACCTTGTAAAGAGATCACTGGCTCTATCTTTACAATTAGTTTAGCATCTTGTTTTCAGCATCCTGTCTATGATTCAGTCCTTGGGCTTTCAAGGACCAACTCTTTTACAGGTCTCCCTTTTTACAAGGGTAACTTATTATCAATCAATCGACAAGCATTTATTAAGTGCCAACTATTGCCAGGCACTGGCATAAATGGAATATAGCAATTATTACTTGCCAGGGAGTTTACATTCTTATGGGTATAAATGAGCATGTATAGTATTTATCCATACACATGTGTATAGACACACAAACATATATACACATACATGTGTACATATGTATATACACACATTTGTGTGTTTTATGTGCACAACATATATATGTGTGAATGTATATATAAAGTGAATAAGCACAAATATCTACCAACTAGTTAAATACAAAGGTAGGGAGGGCATTTGCAGTTGAGGAAACAGGAAAGTTTTCATGGAGAAGATGGTGCTTGGGTTTGAAAGAATCTTAAAGATCACTTACTCCCCTCCCCTTTTTGTAGATGAGGGAACATTTTTAACAGTTCTAATTTTCCCAGAAGACTAGAAAATCCCATTTTCCAAGTAGCAACTGTTGTAGGAAATAAATAAAATGTAAAAAAAATGCATGGTAAAAATCATCAACACTAAAAAGATTCAATATTGAAGTTGCATTATTGTGAGTAATGAGGTCTGTTAAATGCTTTTAAAATAGCCACATTTAATTTTACTTGCTAGTCTTCCCCTAGTGAAAAGATAAAGAGACATTCATGGCAACTGTATGGATTTAGTTTTCTTCATTTAATTCAGAAGACAACCAGGAGAAATAAAATGAGACATATGCTTCTCAGCTGAAAACTGTAGACTTTTCTTACGGAGATGTGAAAAATCTTCCCTTTTACCTCCTTATCCTCTAGCCCCATGTAGGACTGAGAACCAATAACTAAAGTGAGTTTTTATTTTTACCCTTGGCTTCACTAATTTATAATGTATGTGAGTTTAAATATGAGAATATTTGTAATGTTTTGCAAACTTGATTTTGGTTGATAATTGTATTACTGCATATATTTGTTACTGTGTATAAGCAGATAGTACTTGGTTTCTGCAATATGAAGTTTGGCACTATTTTTCTTCATGTTTCTGAAAAAAATGATTTGTGATTTCCTTAGAGGGTGGTTTGCAATTTTTTTTTTACTCTGATGTGGGAATCCCTTCCATCAAAAGATTTTTATCAGAAAAAAATCTTCATATTCAATTTTTCTAAAAAGAATTTGACATCCAAGATGTATAAATGATTAACAGATATGTAAAACCAGAAGTCATTTCTCAATAGATAAGTGATTAAAGAATATGAATAAATAGTTTTCAAAAGAAGAATTGTGAGTTATTGACAACCTTATGAGGGCAGCTAGGTGGCTCAGTGGTTAGAGTGCCAGGCCAGCTGGGAGTCAGGAAGACTCAGCTTCCCGAGTTCAAATCTGGCCTCAGACACTTACTATCTGTGTGACTCCTGGCAAGTCACTAAACCTTGTTTGCCCCAGTTTCTTCATATGTAAAATGAGCTGGAGAAGGGAATGGCGAACCATTCTAGTATCTTTGCCAAGAAAACTCACAAAGTTGGACATGACTGAAATGACTGAACAACAACAATCATATGAAAGAATGTTCCAAATCCTTAATAATAAGAGAAATACCAATAAAAAACCCTGAAGTTTCACCTCTTACACTGCAAGTTGTCAAAGATGACAAAAGATGGGAACAGTCAATGTTGAAGGGGTCGTGGGAAGATAAGCACGCTAGTGCATTGTTGGTGGAGTTTTGAATTAGTTTAACTATTTTGTATAGTATATTAGAATAAGCAATTTGGTGTCATGCTGATAAAGTGACTAAAAAGTTTGTCCCATTTGACCCAAAGATTCCTAAACAGGTCATTGATAAGAAGAAAGTCCCCATGTACATAAAAATATTTATGGCAGTGATCTTTGTGATAGTAAAGAATTGGAATCAAAGTAGATGCCCATAAATCTTGGAATGGTTAAACAAATTGTAATATATAAATGTAACAGAATATTATTGTCTTGCAAGCAATGATGAATGTAATGAAAACTAAGAAGCGTGGAAAGAATGGATGCTGTGTGAAGTAAGCAGAGCCAAGAAACAATATCCATGATACAACAATGTAAATATAAAAAACAATAACAAAAATAAATTGTAAAATTATAATGAACAAAATGGCTCAATACAAGAGATATGAGAAAACACTCCTCATCCATCCTTTGCAGATTTGGGAGGTACACAAATGTACACTGAACATATTTTTAGATTTTTTTTGATATTTTGATCAGTTGTACTGATAATTTTTCTTTTTGCTATCAAAAATATAGAATAGTTTTCCAAGAGGAGGGGAAGAGATACTGGGGAAAATTATGGTGATTAAAAAAACCCCCAAAGGCATTGATTAACAAAATTATAAAACATGACAAAATCAAAAAAATTCCTACCATTTATGTCTTAGTAGAAAAGTCCTAGGCTACCTGTCCAGGGCTAGAGAATTAGTAATTGTCAGAGCTAAGATTTGAACCTAGGTCTGCCTGACTTCAAGATCAGCACTCTATCTACTACCCACATTGCCTCTACATTTCTGAAATAAATATAACATTTTGAAGATATATTTACATTCCTATTAGTTATTAACTTGTCTTTGTAGTTTTAAGATCCTGTCTTAAAATACTGGCCACTTACAGTCTCCCATTTTAAGGAATTCATGACTCAAACCCAACATAATGTAGCTAGAAGTTATCCCATCAATCTTCATGAAATATATTTGTAAAATGGTCTCAGTCAAGTTTCTGGTAGGTCTAGTTTAACAAAATGGCTAGCAGGACTCATTTAAAATCTTTTTCCAAAATTGAAATGATTTCTTAGTTTCCAATATCCATTTTACACAAACTAGAATATTACCATCCATAACTTAGATATGATAATCATTCCCAAGTGTCAGTCCTGGCTCTCTGCTCTTGGTCATAGATTTATTGATTTAGCTCCTACTGTATGCAGACACTAGGGGAAGTACAAAGTTCTCTATCTTTTTCTCTTATAACTCATCCATTTTTAGGGATATAGAGATAGAAAAAATAATAACAAGATTCATTTGGAATAACAAAAGGTTTTTTTATAAATTTAGACCCACTTTCTCCTCCCCTATCGGCCTCTGACACTGCATTGGTCAGAATGTGTTCTTGGATAAACTGTTATGTTTTGATTATTCTTGCTTTTGCCTTTTATTTAGTAAATGTTTTGATTATTCTTATTTTTATTTTCTTGTTTAGAAGAGATTTTGTGTTTAAGAAATAATGTTGTCTTTGTGATTGGTTTATATAAATGAGGAGTATACAGTTCGGAGTTCTGAAGCTATAGTGGTAACTCGTAGGAAAGTGGTTCCCTTTTTACCAGGGGTTACCACCTAGGGCCTTGAGACTATGTTGTAGTGGCATGATTCCTCTTTGAGGAACCACCTCCACCTGACATGCTGGGTACATGGAAGTGAGAGAGCCAGCCCTGGCCCAGGAAGAAAATCCTGTAAATAGCTGGGTGACAGTTCTATGACCTCTATACTTGCTACATGCGGAGATACCAAAGTGGCAAAAAATGCTTTGAAAGTGTCTGAAGTCTGATTGGTGATGAGAGGAGAGAAAAGATGTAATCATTCTTTTCTCTCTCCTCCATTTTAGCCCAGTATTTCTGACTTCCTATTGGAGAACTCCTCTTTGATTTCCTATCAGTATATTAAACTTAATATGTTCTAGAAGTCTTGTCATTTTCTTAAGTAAACCCTCACTTTCTCAAAATTTTCCCATTTCTGTTGAAGGTGCCACTATCATTCTAGTCAATTGACTTATTTATCTTGGAATCATCTTTGATCTCTATGCCTTATCCCATATTCAATCCATTGACAAATGTTGATTCTACCCACACTATCTCTTGCACCCTTCTCTCTACTAACATGATCACCATATGACTTCAAGCCTTTATCACCTCTTACCTCGACTATTTTAATAGCCTCCTAATTGGTGTACTTAGCTCTAGTCTCTCCCTTTTTCAATTCTTCTTCACCGCACCTGCTGATACAACTTTCCTAAGGCATTGTTCTATTGTGGCATGTCATTTCTTTGGCCAAAAATCTTCAGGAACTCCTAAATTGCCTCTAGGACAAAATTCAACCTGGCATGCAAGGTGCTTGCTGACCTGTCTCCTACCTTCCCTTTCACACACTTTTCATTCTAGCTGGGCTGCACTACTACTTCTCCCCCAAACTTGGTTTTCTATATCTTGCCTCTATGAATTCTCACAAGCTGTTCCAATCCTGGAAGGTAGTCCTTTTTTATTTCTTCCTTTAAGAATCCTAATCTTCCTTCAAGGCTGAAGTGAAGTGTTACCTCCTTGGTGAAGTTCTTCATGACTCACCAAATTCATAGTGCTCTCAGTCCTTAAACTACTTTGCCTTATGCTACCTGAGAGCATCTGTTGTATTCCTTCAGTAGGATGTGAATTCTCTGAGGGATGGACTGTTGTGGTTTTTGTGTTATTCCCGTAGCAATAGATTTAGCCTTTCTGAGGAAGAAGTAGCTTCTTCTGGAATGTTAATGAAAATCCATAGATGCCACCAGAAGAACCATGTAACACCATGTAACTCTGCTCAGAGGAAGAAGACAGGAGTCGTAGTGACTGGTGAAGCTCTGTTAAGGGAGACTGAGGTGGTCATATGTTGAGAGAATAGCAAACATGACACAGCAAGAAGATTCAGTGGAGAAGACCGATGGAGACTCCAACATAGAAGATGAGCCAAGAAGGGCAACAACAAAACCTCAGCCACTTATTTAAAAATATACCAAATATGGGTAGTCTGCAAAGTGAGTGAGGGATAATAACACAAGGAGATAAGCTGGATGTCAGGGATATCACTGAGCTTTAGTGGAATATGACCCAGAACTGGAAAATGTCGATCCCTTGCTCAAAATCAATAGGTTTGACAAAAGAGGTGCTAAAGTATATTAAGTTGCATATAAAGAAGATAAACTCATGAAGAAATCCATCTACTAGAGTTGGAAGAAACATGATGGAAAGCATTGGGGTGAAGGTCAATGTAGGTAAAAATGAAATATCATGGTCAGAGTATACCTAACCCTAAGGAGACAATGAAGGATGAGTTTGGAAAAATGATCACATCTCTGGCCCAGAGGCATGATGTTACAGTAATGTGGGACTTCAACTCTTCAGATGTATCTTAAAGTTCTCTCTCTCTCTCTCTTTTTTTTTTTTGTAAAAAGTAAGCATAGTTGATAAATGTGTGGCTTGCTATAACAATTTTATTATTCAAAAGGTGGAGGAAGGGACCAAAGGAAAATGCTTTCTCTTCTGACAATAAGGAGTTGTTGAAATAATGGGGCCCTTGTGAGAGTGTGAACACTATCTTAGATCTCATGATAGTTAAGGAGACAAAAGTTAAGCAGAGTTTGACATGCATGTATTTTTTAAAAGTCTTTCAAAATTATTCATTTTTATGATATTGATGTTATAATATAAGTTGTTCTTTTTCTGCTCACTTCACTCTGCATCAGTTCTTCCAAGTCTTCCGAGGTTTCTTTGAAACCATCTTTTTCATCATTTCTTACAACATAATAGTATTTTATTGATGCTCTGGAGTTTTGAAGAATAAGTTTCAAAGAGTTCAGAAAAAAAGAGCAATAGGGTTTGTATAGTTTAAAATTCTATAGAGGGAAATCAATTCATTGGGATTGCTATGGAATGCTCTTAAGAAAGAAATATTTTTTTCTTTTTTTTTTTTTTTGGCTAGGCAATGGGGTTAAGTTATACTGGCCGCACACCGACCTTCTGCTGGCCGTACGCCGGTACCCGCTCCTCCTATAAGAAGCACACTACCAGAGTCTTACTCACACTCGAGTCTTCGGTCCTCTGCCGGATAACCACACAGAGACGAGCCATCGGGAGGTGCCAACACCAGAGCTTCATTCAGAGGCCATCACAGCAAGCCATCATAGCAAGCCAGAGCAGCAAGGCCAGAGCAACAGGGCAGGAGCCAGGAGAGAGCGCGCCTGCATGATCTGACCACACTTGTTCCTAAGTACCTACTTAGCCCCTCCTCCCCAGCCCGCTTACTAGCCAATGATTGTAGGGTCAGATACCGGAAGGGGCTGTCTGAGTTTAGCACACCAAGGGGGAGGGAGTGACATAGGAGGCTAGGACCGGATACGGGGAGGAGGCTTCTGGGATTGGCACATAGACAAGAGTACGTGACCTAGGAAGTCAGACTCAGGAGGGGTCTGGGGTCAGTGCTGCACAAAGGGACCCAGGAAGTCAGGAAGGTCACAAGAGGCGTCTGGGGATGACGTTGCATATAGGGAGGGGACTAAGCAAAGGGAACTCAGTCCTCTGCCATCCCACTCCCACGTGAAACCGCCCCTTGCCTCAGGAGCTCAAGCTCCTGCTACTTCCTTGCACCCAGCTTATCTCACAAAGCACTGCCCATTGCCTCAGGGCTTCTCTGTATCCAGCCCATCCCAGTTCACCACGACTCTGCCTACCACAGCCCCTGCCTCGACTTCCAAAATACCCAGATCTTACCCTACCCTTGCCACAGCACCCAACCTGGTAGCTGCCAACATCAGACAGTCCCTCACATTAAGTGACTTGCCCAGGGTCACACAGCTAGTAAGTGTCAAGTCTCTGGTCTGAGACCAGATTCGAACTCAGGTCCTCCTGACTCCAGGGCTAGTGCTCTATCCACTGTGCTACCTAGCTGCCCCTGACTTCCATTTTCAAAAGGCACATGTAGAAGCAAGAGCAGGTAACAGGATGAAAATGAGTCTTACTGCATTTTTAAACTTTAATAGCTAAAAATTGCACTAAGATTTTGGGACGCCCTGCATTTATTGCTTTAGATTTAAACTCTAGTTGTTTCATATCTCAAATTCTCGTCTTCTCAACAGTGCTATAAGGGAGCTTATATTAGCCTCTGACTCTTCCTTCTATAACATCACAGGACAAATTTGTGATACAAATCACAGTTGTAGAGTTGGAAGGGACCCCAGAGGTCATCTAATCTAATCCTTTCATTTTAAAAACAAGGAAACTGAGACTCAGATAAGTTAAATGATTTACCCAAGGTTAGATAGGTAGCAAGTCACAAAGTTTGTGTTCAGATCCCTGTAGGTCCTCTGATGTCAAATCCAGTATAGCACATAGTGGTTGAGGATTAGAAATATTTTTGACACCTGGAAAGACTTACATGAACTGATGCAAAGTGAAGTGAGAAGCACCAGGAGAACAGTGTACACAATAATAGCAATATTGTACAATAATCAGCCATGAAAGACTTAGCTATTCTCAGCAATTCAATGATCTAAGACAATTCCTAAGGGCTTATGATGAAAAGTGCTATCCGCCTCCAGAAAAGAACTGATGGGGTTTGAATGCAGATCAAAGCATACTTAAAATTTTTTTTCTTTATTTTTCTTGGGGATTTTTTTGGTCTGTGTTTTCTTTCATAACATGACTAATATGGAAATGTTTTGCATGACTGCACATGTATAACTTATATCAAGCTGCTTGCCTTCTTAATGAGGGGGAAGGGAAGGGAGAGAGGGAGAGAATTTGGAACTCAAAATTAAAAAAAATGGATGTTAAAATTTGTTTTTACGTGTAATTGGAAAAAATAAAATATTTAATTGGATTTAAAAAAGAAATACTTTTTGAATAAAAGTGTAGCAGAAATTACATGACCTATCTAAGCTTCAACAGAAGAACTTGGGAAATGGGAAGGGCCAGGAGGTTTGGGTACCATCAGTGAGAGATACTGACACAGTGGGAATCCTTGTGGTGAGCATTTGAGAAAGAAGAGCTGAATTGCTCTTGAGAAAGACCTCCACACATTCTGGGAAGAGATGATAGCAGCACTTGAGCATGAGTTTTGATGAGAGGGACTTGTTTGGTGAGAGGTCAGAATGGTGGAGCAATGGAACTGTGAGTGGAAGAGGAGAACCAGTCTCAGACCCTGTGCCTTGCAGAATCCCCTGCTAGAACAGTATTCTAAGTTATGGGGCTATGTACAACCCTGGAGAAGGTTGGCCCTCTGAAAGGCAAGGTATCTTTTGATCCCTTCATAGGCTTATAGCTTTAGAGCTGGGCATTGAGTTCTTTCCCTTTGGAAACGGAGCCTCCCAAATAGTACAAGTTTAGAGATCTCTGTAGTCCCTGTGAAAAGGTGGAAACCCACCATAAAGGGAATATAAATTTCTAGACTATTTGTGGGCTTCAGTATAAGTCCTTTCTGTGTTCTTTACACTGTTAAATAAAACCTTTTCTGTTTGATACCATGTGAGTCTGAGTGCTTACATTTGGGGAACATATGGTTACCCTTTGGGGGAAGTGCCATATGTTAACATCCCCAAGTGCTACTTGGGAGCAGATGAGCTGGGTTAATTAGCATGATTAGTGAGCTGATGGCCATGCTGTGGGAAATGCCAGGTACTGATACCCCCAAGTTTTCCCTAGGTAGGGGCAGATGAGCCAGTGAGATTTGTGAGCAGCTCTCAACATGTACCTGCACCCTTAGAATGAAGACAGAGAAGAAACAGGTTTCAAATGAATAAGATGAGCAGCATATGACACAGGATTCTAGCTTCTCCTATGCTTAAGACCCAAGACAGAGATCTTAACTCCCAATTAGATTATTCACTTAGGAAAGAGGCTTTCAGATTTTAATGGTTTTAAAAGCAAGTCACATTTACAAAGTGGTTAGTTAACAAAACCAGTTGAGTTACAGATCTTTCTTGAATCCAGATCACTTCTACTTTTTTAATTAGTTGGATCTAATCTTAACAGCAAATTTTTAACATAATTAAATTGGCGTTGATGTGGAAAACCCAGAATATGAAAGGGGGAGGGGTGAGTTGTGTTTTTTTTTTTTTTAATGTGTGTGCGTGCGTGTGTTAAACCATGTAGGAATCTACCAGACATTTAATTATCCATTCTCTCCAACTTCATTTTAAGCCTTGTTGCTAACAACCCCTGTCAAAGAGTTTGTTGAATGAATGAGCTAGGAGAGTTCTTTTTCTACTCAGGACCCCACAGTGAAGGGCAAGCTTCATTTCCTGTCTTCTATTATAAGCAGGTACCTGGAGAGGTCTCAAGGGATATGGCCAGATGATTCATGAAGCCAGCTAAGGCACAATGGAAGGGTTTGGGTCATGTGTTCTGTACCTCTGGGAACCTGGTGATCAGGAAAAGGACTCCTCTGGCTTCAAGGAATAGCAGTAACACCTTCTAAGCGAGAGGCCCAACAGGTGACTCAAAGAAAGAGGTCTTTGGGTCATAGAAGGAGATTTAAATTAGCTTCTGGAAAAAGCTACTGAACACAGACTGAAAAACTGCTATACACTGAAAGTGACAGTTTGATGACAGGATAGAAAATCTAAATTGCCGCCTGCCTGAAAGACCATCCATCGGAACAGTTTTCCTTTCATTAACACTCAAGGAAAATAGCCTTTCCTGTGATTGCTGCCTGTGTGACCCATTGTATCTTATACTCTGTGTGCGTGCATGTATGTGTGGGTGTTGATGTGTGTATGTGGAGAGTGTTGTGCCTTTTTTGTAACACACTATAAAATTGTTTCTCTAGGTAGACAAGCTGAGGTCATTGGGACCTTTGCAGGTACCTGGTCACTCAGCACAAGGAGGTTGCTATCCTTAATTTTGCATCTGTGCAAGTTGACATTAGTTAACTGCAATTGGGCACCATTAGCTCTCAGGATGCAACAGAGATAATATTCATCAGTGTTTCATCTTCAAAGTACTTTATAAACACAAAATAATTAACCCTTATGGAAACCTCAGAGATGTAAGGGGATGCTAGGAGGGAGACAGGCAGAGGCTTGCTTTGGGCTGCAGCCAGAATGGGAAACAGATTTCCCTCAGAGTCTGGATTAAAAGTCAAAAGCTCCAGGCTGTTAACAGGCCACACCTGATTCTTTTTTAATCTCCTCAATGGCCTTGAAGCTTTGCTGGGAGGCCTGGCCTCTGCTTTGTTATTATTCTTCCTTTAGTTCTATTCATATATACAATAGTTAACTTGGTACCTCTCAAACACCTTCACACTCTACTTGTATTATAGTTACTGAGTCCAGGTCTTAATTTTCCCCCAACTAGTTTGCAAACTCCTTAATAGCCAAGGGACTTTTCATTCTCCTTTCTGTCTTTCTCATTGCTGCCACAGTCCTTTGCATACAGGAGGTACTTTATAAATGTCTGTTGATGTCGCTGAATGAATACGGCCCTAGCAAACTCCTCCATTCCCAGGGGGTCCAGTGCCATGAAAAGCAGCCTGATTTAGGGGCTAGTGAACAGTTGTAAGAATCAGGAAGACCTTGGTTTAAGTCTTATCTCTGACACGTTCTCACTGTGTGACTGGGTAAATCACTTAATGTCCTAGTGCCCAGGCAATTCTCAAAGAATGTAACTTGAAGAACAGTAGCCAATTCAAATTGGCAAGGGAAATTTCCTCTTTAGGTATTAGCCATGCCAGTGAAATCGCAGGTTCTGACTTCGTACAAACGAAAATTTAATGAATACACCTCCAACCTTCATACCCATGGGTTCCACTAGTTTGTCATGTGGATTTCAGGTAGGAATTGACTTGAAAAGCAATGGGCGTTGGGAGAAATAAAAAGAAGTCCCTGAACATAATACAATATATTCTTCCTATTTGAACTCATCTTGTACTGTAACAAAAATGCTACTCAAACATAGCTATAAATGAAAGTTAAGAAAAAACAGGGCCTGAGTGAGGGTGCTTTTTTATTTACTTTCTTTTTCTTTTAAAAAATTCTTTTTTTTAAATTTATGGAATAAAACAAGCATTTCCATAACATAGTATAATAAAAAGATGATTCCATATGAAACTGCAAATCTACTATGTACAACTTGCTATTCCTTTTAAATATACAACAAAGTTATCATGTAAATTTCTTTTTTTCCTTTTTTTCTTCTCTCCCACCACCCCCACCTTAGAGATGGCCACCATTAGACACAAATAGGCATATATATGTAAAATTATTCTATACATACTTCAATTTATCAGTTCTTTCTCTGGTTGGAAGATACAAGGAAGGAAAGGCTACATGACATAGTACACTGGATTTGGATTCAGGAATACCTGGGTTCAAATTATTCCCCCCAAAATGTATTAGTTGTGTTACTGGCAAGTCATTTGAACTCTGTACCTCAGTTTTCTCATCTCCAAAATAAGGAAAAGCAGTTAACTTTTCTTTTTTAAAAAAATTAATAAATTAATTTTTAGTTTTCAACAATCACTTCCATAAGCTTTTGAGTTTTAAATTTTCTCCCTCTTCCTCCCCACCTCCGTCCCTAAGATGATGTGCAGTCTGATATAGGTTCTACATATACATTCCCATTAAACATATTTTCACATTAGTCATGTTGCAAAGAAGAATTAGAACCAATAGGAGGAACCACAAGAAAGAAGAAACAAAACAAAACAGAAGAAAAAAAGAGCAAATAGTATGCGTTGATCTGTATTTAAACTCTAGAGTTCTTTCTCTGGATTTGGATAGCATTTTCCATCTTGAGACTTTTGGAGATGTCTTAGATCCTTGCATTGCTGAGAAGGGCTAAGTCTATCAACATTAGTCATCGAACAATATTGTTGTTACAGTGTACACATTCTCCTGGTTCTGCTCACTTCACTCAGCATCAGACCATACAAATCTTTCCAGGTTTTTCTAAAGTCTGCCTGCTCATCATTTCTTATAGCACAATAGTATTCCATTACATTCATGTACCACAACTTGTTCAGCCATTTTCCAATTAATGGGCATCCCTTCAATTTCCAATTCTTTGTCACCACAGAAAGAGCTGCTATAAATATTTTTGTGCATGTGGGTCCTTTTCCCATTTTTATGCTATCTTTGGGATTTAGCCCTAGAAGTGCTATTGCTGGGTCAAAGGGTATGCACATTTTTATAGCCCTTTGGGCATAGTTCCAAATTGCTCTCCAAAATGAATGGTTGCATCAGGCAGTTAAATTTTCAGCGAGATCATTTACACTTTTGAAATGGACAAATGTTATAAATCAGGGCTTGATATATTTGTCTTGTTGATTATCTATACTTAAGAAAGTGATAGAGAAAATGTTAATAATTCAGATTAAATTTGAAAGTGTGTCCTGCTTACATATTTTGGGAGGAGAGCTGGTTTTTAAACCAGCAGAATTTGGACATGATAACTTTTAAGGTTCCTTTAAGTTTTAAATCTGTGTTTCTATGATCATTGTAATATGCAATACTCTTTGCATCAGTTCATATGAGACTTCTCAGGTTTCTCAGAATCCATTCATTTTGTTATTTATTGTGGTAGAATAATATTCTATTAAGTGTATGTTTTTGTGGTTGTTGTTCAGTCATATCAGATTCTTTGTGACCCCATTTGGGGTTTTCTTGGCAAAGATACTGAAGTGGTTTGCCATTTCCTTCTCCAGCTCATTTTGCAGATGAGGAAACTGAGGCAAACTCAGGAAACTGAAGTGATTATAAAAATATATATATATATATATAATCACCTTTAAAGAGTGTTTAGAAACTAATGAGAATAGCAGTTCCATTTAAGCCAAAGAACTGCAAAGCTCATGAGGCTGGATATCTTTGGCTATATAGACCCAGCCAGCTCTTTACTTACAAGGATGCTTATACAGCAAAACAGTAACAGTACTTGTCTTTACCCTTTTTATTTTTCCCTTTCAAATTAGAAAGGGCAGGCAAGAGCAACATGTACTCTTGAGAAGCTTCAACTCTCTTTAAGTTCTAGGGAGTGCTGAAGAGCAATATCTGGGCCTGAAGCTCTAGCCCAATGAGGTTGAGTCAAATAGTAACCAAAGCTTTCTTATTAGCTGACTCTGAGGAATTGCTTTTGATTTCCTGCTGTTTCTTCAATCTCCTCTTTCCTCAGCCTTGTCTCCTATATCTCTTTTGATGGTTTAAATCAGAGACTCCTGGCTGCCCAGGATTCACCTTTCATTTAAAAGGTAACAGCTGGACAAGTTTCTCCTATGAAAAGGATAGCCCTTTTAAAATCATACCTCAATCTCCAAATAATTACATGATTTCTCATTTTAAAATTTTATCCTCTTTAGTCATAAAACAGTTACATATTTTATATATGGGGTATCCCCAAAGTTTTAGTACAGTTTAAAGTTTTAATAGTATAACTATAATATGGTAACATATGTTATTAATATTAATAATGTATATTCCTTGTTAATATAGTGTAATAAAATATATTATTAATTTTCAATATATTAAAATTCACTAAGACTTTGGGGAGACCCTACAAAAGAAAGGACCACATGGCCTCTGTTTAGGATAAATTTTATTTAAAAAAGAAACCATTTAAAATCTTTACAAAAAGATCAGTTGCCATTATTACAACCTTCTGGAGGTTTCTGAGCAAGTGGTGCCATGGGCTTAGGATCCAAGGGACCATGGAAGTCCTGAAGCAGCATCCTAAGGGATGGCATTGTTAACTAGACAAGTGGCATGTCCCTAGAAAAGAGAAGGGTGATCAGTGGAATCAGGAACCAGTGGCCCTTCGCTTTTATATTTTAAACATGGTTTTCCATTTCATTTTGTGTCTTTGAATCATGATTCGTCACATTCATCATTATCTAATTTTTTAATAAATAATTCTTTTTTTGACTCTGTTAAACCATTAAACTCTTCTCATAGAAACATAATCCCATATATTTTACAAGATGATATGAGTCTTTATATTTACAACACTGTTTATTTTCTGTCCAAAACTGCTCAAAGACTATCTGAAAGTTGTTTTTCTTCAACATGTATTTTGGGAGTGGTTTTTTTTTTTTTTTTTTTTTTTGCTGGTATGTTTGTGTGTGTGCAGTGTGTGTAAAGATGATGAGTCTGATTTTGGCCAGGTTCAGTAGTAAGTGATTGCAGGAACATTAGTGGAGATGAACTATATTTTATTGGAATTTATAGAATCCACAGTTTTGAGAGCTGGGGATTATTTTAGGGATTATTCTAGTCCAATGTCTCTTTGTTCTACAGATTCACTCATTCATGCATTCATCCAATAGATACTAATGAGGCTGCTACTGTATGATGAAATGAAGCCTGGGTAAGATACATTCTCTGCTGTTATCACACTTAGAGTCCAGTGGGGAAATAAGACAGAAACAAATAACAACAATCCATAATATTCCATAAGCGTATTGAAGTGTTGTAAAATACAGAGCCATGTGATTTGATGGTGAAGAATGATACTGACTAGTGTGGATCAAGGAAGGCTTCATGAAGGAAATTGGCATTTGAGTTGGGCTTAAAGGATAAGTAGGAATGCAGTGGGTGAAGATAAGAAGGGAATGCATTTCAGATATCAGGAATAGTGGAGCAAAGATTTGGAGGGAGGTGTGAGCAAAGTAGTTGTTTGAGGAGCTGAGTTTTTCTTGCTGGAGCATAAATCAAATGAGATAATGTATGCAAAGTACTTTGTAAACCTTAAAGTGCTTTATGAATGTTAGCTTTCATTATTATAGAGTACATGAAGGTGGAGAGAGTAATATGAGATAAGGATGGAAAGAGAGGCTGATGCTAGATGGAGGAGAGCCTGGAATTCCAAGGAGAAAAGCTTGAACTTTATTCAGTAGTTCGTAGTGTGCCACTGAAGGTTTTTTTTTTTTTAGCAGAGGAATGTTATGAAATCTGTCAACTATATGGTTGTACTTAAGGAAAGATGTAGCCCAGAGGGTTTAAAATGATGCTCAAGGTCACATAGCTATTTGGTGAAAGATGGAGGACTAAAACCTAGGGTTCCTGGCTCAAAGTCCAGTGTTCTTTTCCCAGTACAGCTCTCTGACTTTCAACATGGAATTAGAATATAGATAAGAGGCAAGGGCTAGACATACAGATTTGGGAGTCACCAGCATTGAGGTGGTAGTTTGAAACTGTGAGAATGGGTTAGCTCTCTAGGGGAATAAAGGCATAGGGAAAAGGAACAGGAGAAAAAGGCTGGAACTTCGGAGAACACCAACAATTGGAAGTTAGGAGGAAATGGTATCAACAAATATTGATAATGATGATTGGTAGACAGAAGGTTAAGGGCAATTGACAAAAAAATCATAGGATCACAGATTTAGAACTGAGAGCAATTTTAGATATATTCTAATCCAATCTCCTGATTTCATAGAATTAAAAGGAAACTTGAATCCTAAAAAAGTTAAGTCAATCAATAAGCATTTAATTAAGTGCTTTCTATATGCCAGGCTCTGTGCTTAGCACTGGGGATACAAAAAAGAGGGTATATGAGGGAAAAATTATGTGTATGTATGTATATATATAGAGAGAGACAGATAGATAAATAAAGGGCACAGGGTGAGTTGAAGATGAAGGGGTGATATCTGGAGAATAAAATTAAGGGGTGAGAGAGGATTATACTGGGGGAATGAGAAAGGGAGAGGTAGAATGGGGTAAATTATGTCACATAAAACAGACAAAAAAAAGGCTTTTACAGTGGAGGGGAAACGGGGAAGGGGAGAGAGAATGAGTGAATCTAATTCTCATAGGATTTGCCTTAAGGAGAGAATAACATACACACTCAGTTGGGTATGGAAATCTATCTTACCCTACAGGAAAATAGGGGGGAAGGGGACAAGAGAGCAGGGGGATGATAGAGAGGAGGGCAGATTGGGGGAAGCAAACACTTCTGAGGAGGGACAGGGTCAAAAGAGAGAATAGAATAAATGGGGGTGGGATAGGATTAAGGGAAATATACTTAGTTTTTCACAACATGACTACTATGGAAGTGTTTTGCATAACTACGCATGTATAACCTGTATCAAATTGCTTGCCTTTTCAATGAGGGTGGGTGGAGAGAGAGGAAGGGAGAAAATTTGGAACCCAAAGTTTTAAAAACAAAAGTTAAAAAAATTTGTTTTCACATGCAACTGGGAAATAAGAAATACAGGAAATGGGGTATATAAATCTATCCTGCCCTACAGGAAAATAGAAGGGGAAGGGGAGAAGAGAAAGGGGGGAGAGATAGAAGGGAGGACAGATTAGGGGAAGGGGTATTCAGAATGCATGCCATCTTGGGATGGGGGGAGAGGTGAGATGGGGTGAAAATTTAGAACTCAAAATCTTGTGGAAGTAAATGTTGAAAACTAAAAATAAATAAATTTTAAAAAAGAGGAAAAAAAAGAGGCAAAAGATAGCCCTTACCCTCAAGGAGCTCACAGTCTAAATATGATTCGCTTAAGATTACGTAGGTAATAAATAGGAAATGAGGAATTTAAATGCAAATTATGTGGCCCCATATCTGTTATGCCTTCTACTACATTAAAATAATACAAACTAAGAGAGAAGACAGCTTCAAAAAGTGTATGAAAGGATAGGGGGTGAGGTTAAGTGTCAAAATGGTGCAGAGAGGATGAAAGCTGAGAAAGAGTTCTTGGATTTGGTCAGAAAGACTTTCAGTGATTTGAGAAAAAATATTGATGCCTTTTGCTGTTCCATCAGAGTAATTTTCCAGATCCCTCACATGAAACTGAACCATCTGTGGTAAAAGAGAATAACAGTTAAGTAAAAAACAAGAGATACAGTGACTTCATCTAAAAATGCAAATATTTATTGCCTTTGTATTCTTCCACCTCTTTGTCTAATGCAGAGAAGTGTGTGTTAATATCTGTTTCCCAAGTTCATTCTTGGCTTTTCAGTTACTTAAGAGCTCAGCTTCCTCTTTGTAACAATTTCATTTATATTGTTGCAGTCTATATATACTGTTCTTCCGGGACTGTTCTGTTCACTCTCCATCAGTTCATACAAATCTTCTCATGTTTTCTTTTTCTAAATTCCTCATATTTATCACTTCTTACTGTAGAATAATATCCAAATATAGAATTTTGCTTAGCCATCACCCAATTGAAGAGCCCCATTTTGTTTCCGATCCTTTGTTACCACAAAAATGCTGCTATGGGTATTTTGGTAAATATTGGTTCCTCCCTCAGTTCCTTCCTTCCTTCCTTCCTTCCTTCCTTCCTTCCTTCCTTCCCTCTTTTCCTCTCTCCTTTCCTCCCTCTGTCCTTTTCTTCCTTCTTTCTCTCCT
Source organism: Vombatus ursinus (assembly GCF_900497805.2). Taxonomy (NCBI): domain Eukaryota; kingdom Metazoa; phylum Chordata; class Mammalia; order Diprotodontia; family Vombatidae; genus Vombatus; species Vombatus ursinus. Next base: position 5,335,161 of record NW_020950417.1, on the reverse strand, counting down.
TCCTTTTCTTTTCTTCCCTCCTTGTCTCCTTTCCTTCCTTCCTTCTTTCCTTCCTTTCCTTTCTCTCTTCCTACCTTCTTTCCCTCTTCTGTTTCTCCCTTACTTCTTTCCTCTCTCCATCTCTCCCTTCCTCTTCAAAGGGCATAAACAGTTTAGTGACTTCCTTGCATAATTCCAAATTGTTTTCCAGAATGTTTGGAATAATTTATAGTTTTCAATGAGTGGGGGAATGGAGAGAATTTGAAACTGAAAATAAAATTAAATGAATGAAAACAATTTTTACAGCTCTACCAAGCATGTATTCATGTGCCTATCTTCCATTTACCCTGCCAAAATAGGCTTTTCACATTTTTTGGGTCATCTTTAACTATTTTCAGGTGTGAATAAAAATTCAAGTTGTTTTCATTTTCATTTTCTCTTATTATTAGCACATGTTTTCATGTGGTCATTGGTAGTTTGCAATTCTACTGAACATTTTAGTTATCCTTTGACCATATCTTTTGGAGAATGCCTCTTAGTCTTACATATTTGTGTTAATTATCTCTGGTGATTTTTGAAAGAACATTTTCAGAGTTGTTTATGTACCTGTTACATAAAAATTGCCCTTAACTACTCCCCCTGTACTCCTCTGAACCCTTTTCCTGATAGATTTTATATCTGGATATTGTAATAGATTTTACACTAAATTCTGTCCACATATGCTTATATTCTTTTTGTTGGTTGATATGGATTGTTAAAGTCACCATCTATAACTATGTAGAACAAAAGTATAAACGACTCCCCTGTTGATGATAGGTAGATCGATAGCATTACCCAATTTAAGTGGTGGAATGATCACAAGAGGGAACAGCAGGAGAGGAATGATGGGATAAACTGACACAGCTAAACTTAAGGACCAAGAGATGATGTTCAGTGATCTGATAAAACAACAACAACAAAACAAACCTCCTAGAATTAAATAACTTTCTTTGTTTAAGGGTCAATAATGCTGATTTTGGGGCATGGACCTTTTTTTTTTTATCAGTGTTGAATGTTTTGGTGGTAGGTTTGGATCAAAGGTTAATGTTTATATAAGACTGACTTGGACATTTCAACACTTACAGGATAAGATTTAGAGTCAGAAGGGTCTTTAAATATCATCTAGCCCAATGTCCTCATTTTAAAGATGGAGAAATTTGAAACTACTTTGTTTTCTAGGGTTAACTCTTAAAAACTTGGAGATGTGACAGTGGCAGCTCTGAATTTCCAAGGCTGTTTGGGTTAAATTTCGGCAGCAGATGGTACTGCAGTCACTTTTGCTGACTCTCATAATAGCCAGAGATCAGGATTAGATCACTTCTATGATGCAGACAAGGCAAATCTTCATAATGCTAAGCTGTTAGGCTAAGATTTTTTTTTTTTTGCAGGGTGGGGGTGGTGGTGAACAATCAAGTGTACTTTGTTTTATTAGGAAATTAACAATAAAAATATAACTTGGCACAAGAATGACAAATTATTCTTTTTTTGGGTATATAAACATAAAATATTCCTGTGGGTATGACCCTTAGGGCCCCCCCACAAAAAAACACACCCTCAATAAAACAACAACAAAAAAACCCCTCCATGATTTAGGTTAACATGTCCAGAAATGGTAAGATAATGTAATTTACCCCATGGACCATAAGATAAATAGATTATTTTGCATTTACTTATGTGTAGATGTTGTTTCTCTCTAGTAAAATGTAAGCCTGTGGAGGACAGGGATGAAATTGTTTCCCTTATATCTTTTTTGTCCCCAACACTTAGCATAGTGTCAGGGGTGGGAAACCTGCAGCTTCCAGGCCACGTGTGGCCCTCTAGGTCTTCAAGTGCAGCCCTTTACTGAATCCAAACTTCACCTGGGTAGACACTTAATAAATACCTGTTAAATCAACTAAATCAGCCTTTGGGGCATCTAAAGGTCTCTGAGTCATTTCCATTGGACACATGGCTAGGCTGATCAGATGTGCCATGATATGAGCAGGACAAAAGAGCTGGAGAAGTCCCCACCCATGCACTTTGTCATCTTTTCCCTACTTACTCTTTTTGGATATTGTCAACCTCAAAGATAGTGAGTCTCCTGGGCCTGGTGAATCTGGCTTCTCATCTGCTTCCGTGTTTCTTAAGATTTTGTAATTGGAAGGGTAAAACCTGATAAACCATATATGCCCTTTGCCCTGCCAGTGGTGACTTGTTTCTGTAATCTTTCCTCAGGTTTTCCCCTTCAAACAATGAGCAGTGCTGGGGACAGAAAAAAGGCCCAATTCCACCTTTGGTTCTTGAAAAATTTTTCCAAAATATGATATTTTCTGAGGGGTAGTGGTGGGATGAATTAGGTCACCTTGCAGGAATAAGAAATTTATTTCCAAGTAACACTTCAATTCTCTCTGACCACCTCCCCAACTCACCACAAAGGAGTCTAATTACTGAGAATATGCACAGCGTCTGCGTTTGTGAAATGTTTGCCAACCTTTCTTTAAATCAGATAGTCAGCCTTTGATCCAGCACACCTGGGTTGGCACCTTTTCACCCCTGATGCTTGTTGCTGGTTTCTTGACTTCAGACAAACTCTGTTTGGCAAAGTGAAAATGAACCTGTTGCTAGGGTCAGCTGAAACCTGCGTGTTCCCAGCCTGGGGTGAAATTCAGAGCCTTTTGATGAAAATATTTCCTATGATGCCATAGTCTTGGTTTAGAATGCAAAGAAGAAGTCTTCTGCGGCAGCTGCTTGGTTCACTATTTATTTCTGTCAATTCAACACTGCCACCTTGTGGTCATTTCGAAAGCTTGCAGCTTTGGGCTACTTCCACAGCCTTAGTATTCTCAAGGGTTTCCATCAGATGAGCATGACAAGCAAGGACAGCCAGGAAGGACCTGGTTGTTCAGAATGCAAATTAGAAAAGAAAGAGAAAATTGACTTTTGTCTTCATAACATAAAATGACCTGAGGAAATAACCCAAAGAGTATTTCAAAGATGATTTTTGAACACAGTATTTTAAAAGATAATAATAAAAAACAAAGGAGGAAACACATTTTAAAAAGCACCTAGGACTGGGATTTGGGAGGCCTAAGTTCTTGTCCTGGTTTTACCCCTAATGTGGTGTTGACTAAATTGTGTAATCTGGGGTAAAACATAACCTCTTAGACCTCTGTTTTCTCTTCTGTAAAATAAAAGGATTGGATTAGATCATTGGCAGCTTGGTGGCAAAGTGGACAGAGTGAAGGCATGGTATCAGGAAGACTCATCTTTGTGAGTTCAAATTTGGCCTCAGATAGTTACTAGTTGTGTGACATTGGGCAAGTCACTTAACCCTGTTCCCCTCAATTTCCTCATCTGCAAAATGAGCTGGAGGAGGAAATGGCAAACCACTCCAGTATTTTTGCCAAAAAAAGTTACAAATAGGGTCATCAAGAGTTGGACAAGATTGAAAAATGGCAATAAAAATGGCCTTTGCTAGCTCTGGATTTCTATAGCTCTGAGATAAAGTGTAGGGAAAAGAACAATTTGGATGGCTGCTTGAATAGAAACAGAAATGGTCTGACCCGGAGGCTGTTTGAAACAAAATGACTTATAGACTAATAGATTCTGACTGTGCTGCTATTTATTGTTACCCAGATAATCAGCCTGCTGATGGCACTTAGGAAAAAGTTGACAGGGCAAGATTTCTCCCTCTCTCTCTCTCAACTCTTTGTTTTTTTATATGTTTTTCATCAAATCATATGTTTTTTTAAAAAATAATCAACAAAACCCAAATATGGCAAAATTTGAATTTCTCTGTATCTTTTAATAATTATGGAGCTATAAAGAATTTCATTGCTCTTACAATTTTGAGCCAGAGCTATGATTTCATTGTCATAGGGATTACTCCTCCTTTATAATTTAGTCTTAGAGAATTGCCTGGGGCACATTTAATAGATGAAGAAACTGAGACCTAAAGAGGTTAAGTGACACCTTCAGGGTGACATAGGTATTTAATAGCATAACCTAGAATGGAATCTAGGTTCTCTGCTTCTAAATTCAGTACTCTTTCCACTTGAATTGTTGAAGGTTTTTTTTTCTCCCTTATCCAAGAAATTTCTATTATTTGTATACAAGGGGAAATAGGACCATAGATATACAAGCAGGTCTCTTAGTTAAGGTATTCCCCCAAAGAGAATGTGATTGGCCAATTTATAATCTTACTCCTTGGTTGAGGAGACAAGGAATAAATTGGAAGTGGTATAGAATTTAAAGGTAATGATGGGTAATAAAATGCTGAGAAGTGAATGTGTAAACTTAGAAGAGTGCCAAAGGATTGATTGACTTGGGATACAGTGGTCAATTTGTGTTTGGAACATTCTAGGAATAAGTACTGCAAAGTGAGCGATTTGTTTCCCCTATCCTTCCCAGGGAAAGCATTTTTTCACATTGGAACACATTTCCTCTTTGTTTCTTTGCAGTGACTATCAGTCTTTTTAGAAGCACAATACAATAAGATAGTCCTGAGATCTTGATTCCACAATATAAAAATATCTTTAAAAAAGCAGCCTGGTGGGACCTACCAAAGCTTACATACCCCTGCCAAAGTCCTCAATGATTCAGGATCGTTTCCACACTACATTGAGTCAACCTTATTAAAGGCATTCCCTTTAGCTGGAACATCTGCATCTTAATTCCTTCATTTTCCTGCAGATCTCTGCAGTTTCCATAAGGTGACATTGGTTTGAATGCCTGCCCAACCCTTTACCATAACAAATCCATCTCTGGTCCGCACTGTCTTTGTCCAGGGCAGGGGAGGGGGCCTCCAGTTTTTTCTTGTCTGGCAGAGGACAATATTGGTGCTGCATCACAGTCTCTCTCTCCCTCCCTCCCCCCCCCTCTCGCTCTCTCTCTCTTCCTTTTCTCTCTCCCTTTCTTTTTCATCCTCATTCTCTCTCCCTCTCTCTTCCTTCCCACTCTCCCCCTCTCTTTCTCTCATTCCCTCTCTCCCTTCCTCCTTCTCTCTCTGTCTTTGTCTCTCTTTCCCTCCCTTTCCACCCCCTCCCCCATAGTTTACTAAACATGAAGGGTTTACAATCTGTGTCAGTGGAAAGAATACAGCATACTGGTGAAATCTGATCTTCTGAATTCTTGAAGTGAACACATTCTACACACATGCCCAATGATAGCTGACATTTATATAGCAATTTATAGTTTGCAAAGCACTTTACATAAATTATCTAATTTGAGTCTCACACTAACCCTGTGAAGTAGTTACTTTGGGTATTATTTTTCCCTGTTTCGCAGATGGGGGGCACTAAGGCTCAGAGAGGTTAGGTGATTTACCCACGGTCACTCAGTAAGTGTCAGAGATAGGATTTGAACACATGCTTCTCTGCCTCCAAATCTAGTACTCTTTCCATTCTGTTTCACACAAATGCACACACAAGTATAATACATATGTATCCATCCATCCATCTATACATACATACGTATATGTATTTTGTATGGAAGTTCAAATTTTCTAGCAGAAAAGACTGGTATGATGCCAGCAGTTTTTCCTACCCAACCAACATGTTTGGGTATGCCAATGTGGTCATTGGCAGCCCCTACTTGCAAAGCCCAGAAGAATCTGCCTTTTAAGCTCATAACAAAAAAAGCCACTTTATTTATCAGTAATATACAACTAGCTGATCTGTATGTTCCTCTGTGTGTGTGTGTGTGTGTTAGCAGCCCAGAACCATGACAAATCATTTGATAAAGTGTTCTTCTGGAATTGATTTTCTAGCCTACCCCACCTGTTGTTGTTCAGTCATTTTTCAGTTGTGTCTGACTCTTTGTGATCTCATTTAGGGTTTTTCTGGCAAAGACACAGGAGTGGTTTGCCATTTCCTTCTCCAGCTCATTTTCACAGATGAGGAAACTGAGGCAAACAGGGTTAAGTGACTTGCCAAGGGTCACACAGCTAGTAAGTTTCTGAGGCCAGATTTAAACCTCAGGAATATGAGTCTTCCTGACTCCAGGCCAGTGTGCTATCACTGCACCACGTAGGCAGTGCACCTCACCTGTACGTTCCCTTTTTTTGTTTCCTTGCCAAGCATGGGCTTCCATTTTGGGTTGTTTGCTATTCTTTGACTACTTGTCTTCATACCAGAGGATCTGAATTGCAGCTGCATCATGTTAATGTTGGTCATCTGGCTGTGCAAATGCTTTTTTTTTTGCTTCTTGGTGAGGCAATAGGGATTAAGTGACTTGCCCAGGGTCACACAGCTAGTATGTGTCAAGTGAGGTTGGATTTGAACTCAGGTCCTCCTGATTCCAAGGCCAGAGCTCTATCCACTGCACCACCCAGCTGCCCCTGTGAAGATGTTTTTAAGATCCTGTTGTAGCACCTTATGTTATAGCCATACCATAAGATCTCAACTACACTTAGAGGGATTTTCTTGTTTCCTTGGCTCTTAACTCCCCTCTGGGAAATCTGGGAAAATGTGTGTCTCAAGTCCCCTGACATAAAGGGACTGACTTCTCATTTATAAGAGGGCAGTTTGTGCTCTTTTTTATTGTAGAAATAATTAATACATTTTTCTGATTCTCCTATCTATTAGTGTCCTCTCCTTGTGTCAAGATGTATTTGGGTTTAATAAAAGCTATGTAACACAATAGATAGAGCATTGGACTTGGAGTTAAGATGAACTGAGTTCAAATTTGACTTCAGCCAGAGGTCAGACATAGATTTATATCTGTCTGCCTCTGCTTAAAATGGGGATAATAGATAATAGATTCTATCTATAATATAATATCTATAAAACGGAGATAATAATAGCACCTACCTCTCAGGGTAATTGTGAGCATAAAATGTGACAATATTTATAAAATGCCTGGCAAATCTTAAAGCACTATAAAATCCTAGCTTTTATTATTATATTGATTTTAATTAATATTATTAATTGCTAATATACCATATTGAGATAGCTAGATGGTGCAGTAGATAGATTGCTGTGCTTGGAGTCTGGAAGACTTATCTTCACAGGTTCAAATCTGGCCTCACACACTAGCTGCGTGACCTTGGGCAAATCATTTAACCCTGTTTGCTTGAGTTTCCTCATTTATAAAATGAACTGGAGAAGGAAAAGATAAACTACTCCTGTATTTTTGCTAGGAAAACCCCAAATGGGGACATGAAGAGTCAGACACGACTGAGCAACATGTTATTAATATGAAATACTAGCATAAAATTAATATGTCTCACAATATAATTAATAGTACACGTTTATATGGTGCCTTAAGGTTTGCAAAGTACTTTATATATGTCATTTTTTTGATCCTCACAGAAACCCTATGATATAGATATTATTTATTATTATTATCATCATTATTATCCCCATTTTACAGATGGTAACACTGAGATGGAGTGACTTGACCAGGGTCATACAGCTAGTAAGAGTCTGAGGCAAAATTCTAATTTAGGTTTTCCTGACTCTCAAGTCAAGGGGTTTATCCACCTAGTTACCTTACTTGTTTTGTATGTTTTGCACATGATTATTTAAATACCCGAGTCACTTACAATCATGACCAGAAGTTTTCCCAGTAGACATACTTTCTGTAGATCAGCAGTGTCTCATCATCGTGCATCAGTCATCTGGCCACATCCCTCACCCCATCCCTTCTACACTCTTGCAGACCAGAGGAACCCCAATAAGGTAGAAATAATGACTAGTTCTTAGGCCTGCCCACCCCTTTACTGAATCCAAGAATTTTTCTGTTGGGAACTATCTTTGTCCAGTGCAGAGGGGAGGACCTCCAGTTTTTTCCTATCTGGCAGAGGACAGCCTTATGCCTGCATCACAGCTCTAAGTGGGCCTTATTCTCACTGAGGCTGTTCCCATTTGCTAATACTTATGCCGACCTTGGGTCTCACAGAAACTTGCCCAGGGATCAGGGACCCCATCACTCTGCATTGCCAAGTGTCCCAGGCACCATCATTAGCCTCACCTATGGTGACTGTAGATCTCTATGTCTTTTCTTCCTCAGACACTCTGATCTGAGTGAGCACTTCTCACTTGTTCAGAAACTGGTAAAGAGGCAAGACAGGCTCTGGTATTAGAGTACCTGGGTTCAAATCTCACCTTTGACACACATGACTTCCTTAGTGTTTTCACTGGTAAAATGAGATGGTTGGACTGAATTACCTCTGAGTTCGCTTTTCACTGTAGACCTAGGGTTCTAAATCACTCTGATTCTTCCTAATTATCACTCATAATTTCCAAAGAATTTCTGAGGTAACTGGGGATTATTCCAACTGTCCTAAGCTGTTTTCAGCCACTCTTACAGTAGAAGGGGCCGGGGGGAAAAGTTGGGCATTCTCTGTGCTTTCCAACATACATTCTTCCTGAGGAGATGATGTCATCATTGGGAGTAGATGGTGGGGAGAAGAAATGGTCCCAGAGGCTGATTACAGATCCTGGATTCAGGATATTGGAATTTGAATCCTGCCTCTGCTACTTACTTAGAACAAGTCACCTTCTCTGTGGGCCTTAGTTTCCTCAGTTATAAATTGGGGATAATAATGCTTGCACTACCTGTCTCACGGGGTTGTTATGAGGAAAGTATGTTGTAAATCTTGGTGTACTGGGATGGATGGGGTGCACTGGTCTTAGGGTTAGGAAGACTCGAGTTCAAATCCTACCATTACCACTAACACTAGCTGTATACTAACACCAACCTAACACTAGTTGTATAACCATGGGTAAGTCGCCTAACCTCCCACCAAAGTATCATTACATTGTTCTGAAGGAAGATAATTGCTCATAAGTCCCATTAGGAAGCCTCATTCTTTGTCTGTCTTAGTGCAGATGCTGAATTTTTGAAGATTTGACAATGGAACCCAAGTACTTGCAAGTCCTACCTAACTGGAAAGGTTTTGAGGATGGCTCTACTCCATGCTAATTTGGGGGATGGGGAAGTCTGGCAAGCCTGGTTAGGAGGGGCATCCTCTCCAGTGAAATCTCAGATCTTTTGAAGTATGAGATACTGACAGAAGACAGTCACTAGCCTCTTGAAGTCAATTTACATTCTAAACAATTTTCTGTAAATTTTCTTCCTGACTAGTGGTAGTTTTGGCATGAAAAGGCAATGCTAGCTCAGTGAACAGGACTGTAATCTTGGCATAGGCAAGAGAGGAGAAAAAAACCCTGGTGGAATTTTATTTTATTTTTTTTTTTTCGGAGTGGTAGCTGAGAGCTACTGAAGGAAGAAAAAGCAGCTTGGTGTGAGGCCTGCTACAGTCATGGTACTAACCTGTCAAAGGTGAACCAAAGCCTTAGGGATTCTTCCATCAATATATTGCAGGGAGATGCTGGTGTTGAGCAAAAGTCCAAAATGCTGCTGCCTGTCATGATTTTACCCTACACAGAAGAAAATTCAAAGTTTGGAAGTTTTAACTCAAAATTTTAGGCATTGCTTTTTGCTTATTTATTTACTAGTTGTTCAGTTGCATCTGCCTCTATGTGACCCCATGGACTTTGTCTATGGGGTTTTCTTGGCAAAGGTACCGTGGTGGTTGCCATTTCCTTCTCCAGTATGTCCCCATTTTTCAGAAGTGGAACTGAGGTAAATAGGGGTACAGTGACTTACCCAAGGTCACAATGCTAGTCAGTGTCTATCTATATTTGAATTCAGAACTTCTTGGTACCTAAGTAGCACAGTGGATAGAGCCCTAGGCTTGAAATCAGACTCACCTTCTTGAGTTCAAATCTGGCCTCAGATGCTTGCTAGCTCTATGACCCTGGGTAAATCACTTAACCCTGTTTGCCTCAGTTTCCTCATCTGCAAAATGAGCAGGAGAAGGAAATCACAAAGCACTCCAGTATCTTTGCCAAGAAAACCCCAAATGGGTCATGAAGAGTCAGACACGATGGAATAGCCCAACAACTTCCTGGCTCCGGGAACGGTGTGCTGCCTATCTGCCCTTTTACTTGCTAGTATGTTACTGAAATATCATGTTGGGAATTTCACTCCCTCCTCACCAACCTCCTGCTAATAGAACCAAGGAAGAAAACCATTCCTATGTGTATTGTGCACATGAGAGCTTGAGTCAATCAATGGTTCAGATTTCGTTGCAATTTCATCATTCTAAGTAAGATCACTAACATTAAGTACATGCACCAAGCTGGGGTAGCCATCTGCAAGATTTGAAATTTTAGGGTAGAAAGCCAAAGCTAAAGGAAGAACCACTGTTCTATTTTTCTCCCACAAAAGGAGGGGGCAGATTTTTTTTTGTACTTTTCTGCTCCCTTGTTCATACCTCTCCTCTGTCTTTTTGAGGAGAGACTTGAGCTTTACTGAGGAACATGTTCTCTAGCCATCTGAATCCTGCTCAATAATAGATGACCCCATTAATGTAGACGTACAATGGTCCCGAATTATGTAGAAAACTTAAGTCAATTTCATAACTCATAAGAATTATGAATAGGATTATTGAGTTTCTCCCTACTTTTCAGAAAGCCCGTAGGCAGGGAACAAACCCTAATGCTTTAGACAGAAGTTTGAAATTTTCACCCGTTTATTCCTGTATACCAACCTAGTAACTGTCTTAGTCCATTGCAATCCCTCCTGTATGTAATTAATATTCAGACATGCACTACAAAGAAGTTATGATTGATTATGGTTATATGTCAAGGGTAAGAATCTTTTCTTTTTTAAAAAAATATTTATTTTTTAACATTCTTTTCTTTTTAAATTTTGAGTTCCAAATTCTCTCCCTCTCTCTCACCCCCTCCTATACCCACTGAGAAGGCAAGCAATATGATATCAATTACAAGTGAAATCATACAAAATGTATTTTCATATTAGCTATAGCTTTTTTCAAAAAGTAAGAAAAATAAAGTGAGAAAATTATGTTTCAATTTGCACTCAGAGTTCATCAGTTCTCTCTCTGGAGGTGGATAGTATTTTTTCATCTTTAGTCCTTTGTAATTCTCTTGGATCATTGTATCGATCAGAGTAGTCAAATCTTTCACAACCGAGTTAAGACACTTTCAAAGACATCAATTAAAACAGGAGTCATAGGCAGACTTAAAGAATAGAGTAACTTTGGAGTAAATGCCTGGTGTTTGTTGGCAGAGGTAGGAATAGAAGGGAAGAGAGGAATTGAAGCAGTCTACCAGTTTTTCTCCATCTCTCAAAGAGAAGCAGTTCAATCACACCTCTCAGCAGGGGTTAGAGTAGGTACAGGTGGCTTGCCTCTTCAGGTAACTGTCTCTATGCCCTACTCTTAATCCCCATTTAAAGTACTTTCACTCAATAGAAGTGGCTTACTTGCTCCCTTCTTTACCATCTGAGTCCTCCTCCCCCTATCTTTCTTCAAAACTGAACTCAAAAATCCCTGGACTCATCCTTCATATTGTTGCCACATCTTTACTTTGCCATGAGTTTTCCATCCTTCCCAGCACAGGTGGATACAGTGCTGGACTACATTCCTCAGAATTGGTAAAGCTTAAGGCATTTCCCTGCCTGTAAAGAAATCCATCAGAATATTCACGTATATATGCTTATATACATGTTATTTCTTTGGGAATTAATGAATTTCATGGGCAGACAGTTTGAAGAGGACAATAAGTTTATCTAAGCAATCTAAACTGTTTTGTTGCCTGACGTGATATCCTTAATCCATTAATCAATTACATGTTTAGATCGCCACTAAAGTCTTATTCTAATACTTTGCAATAATGTGTGTAGGGAAGCAGGACAAGTAGGAGGAGGACTCCAGATTCTCAAAGGCTATGGTATTAGAATACACTTTCTGAAAGTTTCTACTAGTCTAGGCACCATATATATACATATATATATATATTTTTTTAGGCAATTGGGGTTAAGTGACTTGCCCAGGGTCACACAGCTAGTAAGTGTCAAGTGTTTGGTCTGAGGTCAAATTTGAACTCAGGTCCTCCTGACTTCAGGGCCAGTGCTCTATCCACGTGCCACCTAGCTGCCCCTTAGGCAACATAGATTAAGGAGGACATTAAAAAGGTGTCCAGAAGTAGGCAACCAGGATAGTGAGAAAAAAAATGATCCTTTTGGATGTTTCATAACCTATACCCTTCTTTCCTTTTTAGTCTTCTTACATCGCATTCCCCTCCGCTTGCCCTACTCTTCAGAAACTGGCGTCCTTGTTCCTCACATGAGACACTCCATCTCCTGACTGGGCTTTTTCACCTCTTAATCCCTGGACACCATGTTGTTCAGTGGTGCCTATGATTTCATGGCCTTTCTTCGATGCTGTCTTGCATTGTTGATTCACTTGAAAACCCTCAGATCTCTTTCCAATTGAACTGCTGGTATAGCAATGTTTTACCCATTTTATATTTGTGAGGTTGACTTCTAGAATCCACATGTGAAACACTACTAGCATGTAAACACTTTGAGGGTAAGGATTATCTCTTTTTTTGGCTTTAGGTCCCCAGTGCCTAATGTAGTATCTAACACATAAGAGTCACTTAAAAAATTCTTGTTTAATTGAATTGAAATGATACATAATTCCTGGGAGCCCTCTTCCATCCCCACAAGAAATGACTGACCAGGTTTAAGGTACCCTATGAATCTGCATCCCCTAAAACCATAGCTCACGAGCTCCCAGCAATTTGTTTATCTTTAATGTTTAGCCAGAGGACATAATTCGTTCAAAGCAAAGCCATTTTAAAAAATGTCCAAGTAAGAGAAGTAGCAACAACATATTTTCCGTATAAATATGGGAGTATACTCTCCCACACATACGTACGATGTCAGTGAGAAGGGTATGCAACCATTCTAGGAATGTACATGGCCAACATGTATGGGTAGAGGTGTGACATGTCTCTGACACTATTACTGGGCTGCTGATGCCTTCTACTTAACGTTACTAAGCTGTTTCCTGCTGGTCTCATAATCTTTGTTGGGAAATATTTGGCTGGATGTTACTGGCAGATGCTGTTGGACAGTGTTAGACACTGCTCATCTGGATTTGTAGACTACGCCAAACTCTGCTTGAATGGATGCGTAATCACTGCTGGGTTCTCTGCTATTTCCAAGTTCAGTTGACATTCTTGACTATCTCTTCCTCAAGGGAAGTGTAGGCACTACCATGCTTTTTTAGCTTTAAGTTTGGGGATATTTGTAGCTCTTTCAGAAAAGACAGAATCTTGGCTTTTTATGCTTCTCATCACTCCAGCAGGCAGGTCGCAGCCCAGGTACCCAGCTCTTTAGATGAAAAAGTCAGATTCTTCAAGCTACATAGTGCTCTCAGGTTTAGTCTGTTATCCGGACTATACTTCTCGCTTGGTTTAAGGGCCCGAGTCCCTCTGTCAGAGACCTCACCCTAATATGTGGTAAGCATTCTATCCACCTCCACATTTTAACCTCTGAAGGCTAGACTACAAACTAGGTAATGGCTGTTTATCTAATAATTACCAAATAGCTCTGGAGTTCAAGTGTCTCCAGTTTCAAACTCTAAGTTTCTTCCACTACCCTATGGCATGAGTTGTGGGGATTTTTAGGTCAAAAGGTAGCATGATCTGTTTTTTTGTTTATTGTTGTTACTATTTTTAATGAGCCAATTAAAGTAACTTAAATACTTACTATATGCTAGGCACTATTTTTAAGCAGTGGGGATATAAATACAAATGGCAAGACAATCCCTGCCCTCAAAAAACTTATATTCTTTTAAAAACATTCTATTTTGTTTTGATTTTGTTCTCTGAACTTAAATACTAAAAAACAACATTTCCATATACATAGCAGAATACAGAGTATTCTATATAAAATGATGAATCTCCATTTCATATTGCTTGCTTTAAAAATGTATATTATACTTGTGTATGTGTGTGTGTGTGTGTGTAAGTGTACAGAGTCTAGGTGGCACAGTGGATAGAGTGTTGGGCCTGGAGTTAGAAAGACTCATCTTCATGAGTTCAAATCTGCTCTCAAATGCTTACAGGCTGCGTGACCCTGGGCAAGTCACTTAACCATGTTGGCCTCAGTTTCCTCATCTGTAAAATGAACTGGAGAAAGAAGTGGCAAACTACTCCAGTATTTGCCAAGAAAACCCCAAATGGGGTCACAAAGAGTCGGATATTGCTGAACAACAACAATAACAACAAATATATATACACATATAATAAATTCCCATATTACTTTCAAAACCGTTTTGCTTATTTGCATTAAAAAAGTTTCATTGCCCCCTTCCTCCTTTTCTCCACATCACTATTGCTGATTCTTCTACCCCTGACCCCTCCTCCAAATTAAAAACTGAAAGAAAGAAAAAAAATCTCTTGTAACATAAGCATAGTCAAGCAGAATAAATTCATGCAGTAGCCCTGTCCAAAAAGATATCTTTCTGTACTTTTTGTATATCGTTTCTGTCAGGAAATGGGTAAAAATGCTTCATCGCAGTTCCTCTGCTGACATGGTTGGTCATTGCATGGATCAGAATTCTTAGGTTTTTCAAAGATTGTTTCTTTATAATGTTGATAGTCTTGTATAAATTATTCTCCTAGTTCTGCTCACTTCACTTTGGATAATTTATTTTATCCAGAATTCTCTGAAATTGTCTCCCATCATTTCTTACAGTGTAATAATATTCCATCATATCAGTATACCACAATTTGCTCAACCACTCCTCAGTTGTCCAAGAGGCAATGTAAGGCACCTCTTTACATTCTAGTTTTGACCTGTCCCAATTGTTTTAAGGTCTCTATTCTAGGACTTTCTGTCTACCCTGAGGCCCTCTGCTCTTCTGCCTCCAGACACAGATCCTTGAAAGCTACACATTTCCCTGGCTCAACTTTGTTGTGTTGGGGAGGCTACCTTACACTGGTACTAGATTTGATAATGGACCTATTTGCTTTTACTCTCTGACTTCTGGTTGACCTCTTTTGCAGTTTAGTAATGAAAGAAGTCACTTATTGCCTTTCCTCATTGTATTTCTCGACATAATTCAGTCTGGTGCAAATTTCAGGGTTTTGCTGACGGAGATTTGAGAGAGTTGGGAGGTCTGCCTTCCCTTCAGTTAATCTTGGCTGCCATATTTATTTCTTAGCTGCAAGTGTTCAATGTGGTCTTTCTTTTTCCCTTTCTGATGCAGCTTAGGAATCCCTTCTTTCTCTTTACATCTTTCTTTGTTTTCACAATGAAATTCTTCCATTTTTTTTAAAGGAACATATTATTTTCCTTGGAGTCATATAGGGTACAGAGGCATACCTCAAGCTCCTTTATTTCCCCATATAGGAGAGAGAAAAGCTTATGCTTTGAGTACAGCTAGGAGTTATTTGGCTGAACTAATACAAATACTGCTCACTCCATATATTACTGCAATTCATCACACTCCTTGTACTTGCTAGAAGCAAGATCCTTAGTCTTTTTCTACATCTACATCTACATCTACATCTACACCGACATCTACATCTACACCTACACCTACACCTACACCTACACCTACACCTACACCTACA
>NW_020950417.1:5292288-5319693 GCF_900497805.2 Vombatus ursinus | reverse complement strand
TACACCTACACCTACACCTACACCTACACCTACACCTACACCTACACACCAAAGAGGTTAAAGACAGAGGGAAAGGATTCATATGTATAGGGGTCCTAGACCCCTAAGCTTTTTTTTTTTTTTTTTTAGGCAATCAGGGTTAAGTGACTTGCCCAGGGTCACACAGCTAGTAAATATCAAGTGTCTGAGTCCAGGGCCAGTACCTATCCACTGCACCACCTAACTGCCCCATGTCTTTTTCTTTCTTGATAACAACTTCTTTGGGGCCTTTTGTATCTTAAGCCTTATAACTGTTACTTACTCTTCACTGCATCCAACCCACTACACCAAAATTCACAAACAGTAACAACAAGATTGTTAGCACCTTTATGGTCCCACCCAATTTGTTTTCCCTTTTCTCATTGACCTCTTGTTGACTTGTATTACCAACTTGTCTTATTATATTGTCCCAGGCCAACCCCCAGTTGGTCATAGTTTGGGCCTGAATTGACTCAGAATGAATGTAAATAGCAATTGTTTCTGTTTTGGCCAGCAACCCTGAGGGTCTTCCCCTCCCAGGCTGATTTTTTTTTTTTTAATTAGGTAATAGAGGCCATTCATTCTCTGCCTCATGTCTTGCCTAGAATCACTGAATGGGCATTGCCTCAATCAAACAGACCTGTTAAAGATCTTAGCTTAAAAAGGCTAAGGTTTGCCACTGCATCCAAGGCAACTCTAGTCGTCCTGATCTGTATCTGGCCATTGGACCCAGATGGCTCCAGAGGAGAAAGTGAGGTTAGTGACTTCGCATGGTCCTCCCTTATTTAAATCCAATTCACTTGCATGTCATGGCATCATCTCCCTGATGTCATGGTCCTCTTCAAGAACAAAGGACAAATAACAACATCGACAACAATCTTGTCTTGACAACTACCTTCTTCTTCTCTTTTCTTTGAATCTCTCTCTCTCTCTCTCTCTCTCTCTCTCTCTCTCTCTCTCTCTGTCTCAGAGGCAATTGGGGTTAAGTGACTTGCCCAGGGTCATACAGGTAGTAAGTGTCTGAGGCCAGATCTGAACTCAGGTTCTTCTAAATTCAGGGCTAGTGCTCTATCCACTATCCATCTAGCTGGCCTGAATCTTTCTCTTTCTCTCATGTCATCTCCTCCTTTAAATCTTTCTCTTTTCCCTTAGCTTTAACTCTTTTCTTTCTCCTTGAGTCATTCACCTTTTCCTTCTGATCTTCCTCTAGACATTGTGTTAGTCATTTTCTATTTCTTCTTAAATCATTCCTTCAGGTTAAATTCATCTTCTTTACCCTTAACCCCCAAGCCCTTTTTCTCCTCCGTCTCTTTCTACTTTCTGCTTTTTCTCCTCCTCCTCCTCTTCCTCCTCTTTCTTCAAATTTTTCTCACATCCTATCAAATTTCCACTTCCCAAATTCAATCTCTGGCCTTTTTCATAGTTCTATTATATAACCTTCACAATTCTTCTCCTTTCAGCTTAAGTTCCTTCTTTAGTTTAAATTCTTCTCTTGAAAGCTTAAGGAGAAAATTTTATAATCGGTTATATACATGTCTTAACATCCCCACTAGATTTAAAACTCTTTGAAGGTAGAATGCATTTGTCTCTATAACCTTTATCTCCTCAACACCTAGGACTGTGCATTGCACATAGTAAAGGCTTAATAAATGGCTTTTTTAATGTTAAATAAAACTACCTATATGGGACTAGGAGGCAAAGAGGGGTAAAAACCTACATTATATTTTAAGATCTCTTGTTATGACTTGTTTAGGCTTGTCTACTAAACCTGATTCCTGAGGATTTTCCCTAAAAGAAGAATGAAAATTGAATGGGCATAAAAATGCCAATGCTATAATCTCTTAAAAACAGAGACACATTAATTTAGAGAATTTAGGTGAATTGAGAGCTGTCATAGTAGTAGCCATCTCTGGGGGGGGGGGGAAGAAAAAAATTTACATGATTTTGTTGTATATTTGAAAGGAATAGCAAGTTGTGCATAGTAGATTTGCAGTTTCACGTATAATCATCTTTTTTATTGTACTATGTTATGGAAATGCTTGTTTGATTCTGTAAATTAAAAAAAATTAAAAAAAGAAATGAACCTGTTTTTGGCCTTAAACTCAATATAGAGCATAGTTTAAAACAAAGACAGATTGAAGTCTAGGCATTCTTGGTCTCACCTGTACACTCTGATGCCAACCTGTAGCATGGTTTGCAGAGAAACACAATTATCAGCTTATCCTTATGTTCTCTTCCTACGGCCCCTATAGTTTCTTGCCCTGGGCTAGTGACTATTTGCAAGGCTATTGGAACGCTCTAATAATTTAGTTTTTAAGGACAGCCTTGTTTCCATACCCTTTGCCGGTCAGCTGCAGGTGCTGATCTGTGGGAGAAGTGAGAAATTAAAACAGGAATTTTAATTACAGCTCCACCCCGACTGTGTGTATGGCCTTGAGCAAGCCCTTCACATCTCTGCTGCCTAAGCTTTCCTACCTAGTCGTAAAACAGAGATGACACAGATCTCTGTACAGATAGAGCTAAGAGAAGTCAATCAAAAACTGATTACAAAGCACTTTGAAGTCTAAAGTTTATATCTGTTCTGGAAATTAAAGTAACCTATTCTAGAAAATAAAGAGATTGGAGTACAATAACCTCCTTTATTTAAAAAAAAACTATTCTAGTGTAGATTATTCTAGGGAGAAAGTTCTTCCATATATCTAAACAATTCCTTCCTTGTTATAATCTAATCCCCCTCACCCCAATTGTAGCTAGGAAAGTTTTTTTTTTAGTTGAAAAAATTATTGGGGCTTTAAAAAACCCCCACAGTTATTTCCCCTTAGCACCTACTCCCTGTATACCCTCCCCTTCCCCCAATAAAATTCTTGTAACAAAGAACAACATTTAAGTATTCATTGTGGATTTTACAGAGAATTTGCAGTGTTCCCTGGTTATTTCTGGCCATTGCTGAAAGGACTTGGCATTGGGTATGACATGGCAAACCCCAAAATGTTCCTCGGTACTTCCATGTTTTCTGTGACATTACGGGGATGGGGTGCTGTGTCAGTTGAAAGAAGAGACAGCTTCTAGCTCATTCTTTTCCTTAGATCTTTCAGGTGGCATCATGTAACTCAGACCTGGCCCCTTCCTATGTTTCCAGGCTTCTTACACCTTATCTCCAGTGATACTGACTTCCTTGTTTCTTCTTGTATGTAACATTCTGTTTCCTGACTCCAAGCATTTTCAGTGGTTGCCTGCCATATGTTGAACTCTCCCTCCTCATCTCCATCTCCTAGCTTTCCTCACTTCCTTTAATTCTCAGCTAAAATTCTACCTTCTGCATACTTTCCTTATCCTCTTTAATCTTAGTTCCTTTCCTCTGAGACTTCCTGTTCTTCCTGTTTATCCTGTATTTATCTTGTTTAACATAACTTTTTTCATGTTGTCTTCCTCATTAGATTGTATTCTCCTTGAGGGCAGGGACTGTCTTGCTTTTCTTTGCATCCTCGGGGCTCAGTGCCATACCTTACACACATTAGGTGCTTAATAAATGAGAAACGTCTTGACTTGAAGTCTTTCGTCATACCGATATTATGGTGACTCTGTCCGCTAGGCAGCTAGAGTATGAGACTCAGCTATGTGAGATTGTGCCTCAGTTTATGGCTACTTCTTCTGCATCAGATATTCTTTCCTGATATTAGATGAATAAGAATCTATCTTGGGACTGATATGGCTAGGTATGGAGATGAGCTACTGTGAGATAGAAAGATCTAGAGGTTCTGGGTCTTTTTGGTTGAAACAAAATGGCAGCAAGGGGAGGACTCCCAGGAAACTATTCCAGTGGGTCTTGGAGAAGATAATGACCAACAAGAAGGCTGGCCCAAACCTGGCCTATTATATTAGAAGACATGTACTAGGAGTTGTTTGGACAGGCAGAGATAAGGTAAAATATAAAATGCCTAATTAGCACTCCTAAAAACTTCATGTTTAGTTGGCTTTGATAAAAAACAAAACAAAACAAAGTGAAAACAAAACAAAATGAAACAAACAAACAACAACAACAACATGCTTCCTGGCTCAGTATAACGGTAGTTAGTACTGCTGCTTATTCATTCTTTTAAAAATTTTTTATTTATTTTATTCTGAACTTAAATAAAACAAGCATTTACATAAAATAGTAGAATAGAAAGAAAATGATTGTACATGAAACTGCAAATCTATTATGTACAACTTGCTATTCTTTTTAAATATATAATAAAGTTAATATTTAGCTTTCATTTTTTTCTTATTTTCTTCCCTCTACCTCCCACTCCCATCGTAAAGATGTCTACCATTAGACAAAAATATGTATATACATATATGTATGTAAAACCATTCTATACATACTTCTATTTATCAGTTCTTTCTCTAGATGCAGATAACATCTTCCCTCATAGGTCTTTGTAGTTAATTTGAGTATGCTTATTTATTTTAATTTTATTGTGGATGTGAACTTGTAAGAGTTTTTTGTGTTTTAGCATTTTTCTTATTTGTAAAAAGTAAATAATGGTCCCATACCAGATTCTTATTTTACATTGAGTAACAGTCTTCTCCCTCTTTGGGAGAAACCTTAAATGTGAGCCTAAACCAAAGCTTTAAATAATTTGTTTCTGAGGCAGTAGGATGATAGACTTCATGATCCAAAGAGCCTGAGAAAAAGGAGCACAGACCCTCTCTCATTAGAGATCAGGCTTCCCTAGGACTAAAACCTGCCTGGGTCTATAGTAGAAGTATTTCCTTAGTGGGGAAAACAGTGGACTCAATACCTTAGTTCCTGTGAGACCAGAAGTGGGTCCTCAATATTAGAAATAATATCTATAAACAAAATGATTGAATCTGACAGCATTTGCCACATTCCACATCCATGGTTCCCTAACGTCTCTACTGAGAACAGGGTGACATATTTCATCATCACCTCTCTGAGTCACTATAACCATGTAGAGTTCAACTACTTTTTAATGTTTTTAATTTATATTACTATATGACTCTATTACTATAGTCAATGGTTTTTTTCCTTGTTCTGTTTTCTTTACTATATATCAGTTCATATAAATTTTCCCATACTTTTATGGATTCCTCACTTTGGCTATTTCTAATGGCTCACTTTACAACAAAAACTATCTTGAAGCTATGTACAGTTTTTCATATACTACAATTCTTTTGCCATTCCCCAATCAATGGGACTCGCTTTGTTTCCTTGTCTCTCAATTAGGACCTTAAAGAGTTGCCTGAGACACTGAGAAGTTAAATGACACAGCCATGGTCACATAGATATTATGCTTCAAAGGCAGGACCCGAAATTAGGTTCTCCTGACTCTAAGGACAGCCCTTTACGTGCGTTAAGTTGTCTTTCAGAGACAAAGTTGACTCAATTTATTATCTTTGGACCTTCGTTTTCCTTCTTTTAAAACAAATGTATGTGCCACACAGACACAGACAGATGGACAGACACACCCAAAACCTTTCCCTTTGCTGAGTAGGATTGAACTTGTTCATTAAAAATTCCCTAGGCACCTAAGAGACAATCATAAATCTTAGATTTGCAAAGGGTCTTGAATCCATTTGGCCTAGGAAGGTAAAGTAAAATTGTTATTATTGCCTTCAGGAAAGTAAGATATTATTATCCCCATTTTACAGATCAGGTGACTGAGACCCATGGATATTAAGTGAACTATGGGAACATTAGATTTATTCGTGGAAAAGATATTAAAGATCATCTAATTCAGGGGTTCTTCCCTTTTTTTTATGTCATGGCCTGCTTTGGCAGTCTGATGAAGTTGATGGATCCCTCCTCGGGATAATGTTTTAAAATGCACGTTGTTGTTGTTGCTGTATGCATAAAATGAAATACCACCAGACAACTGGAGTATGAGACTCAACTTTGTGAGCTTGTTCCTGATAGAAAAGAAACCAATTATACTGAAATAGTTACCAAAATAGTTTTAAAATGTTCACAGATCCCAAATTAAGACCTGCTGCTCTAGTTCAGCCCCATCATTTTACAGATGAAGAAACAGAGCCTGACTTGCCCAAGGACTAGAACTCAGATCTTCTGTCCCCTAGTGTGGTACAGTGCTATTTTTGTTGTTCAGTCATTTCTGACTCTTTGTGACCCCATTTGGGGTTTTCTTGGCAGAGAAACTAGAGTGGTTTGCCATTTCCTTCTCCAGTTTATTTTCCAGATGAGAAAACGGAGGTAAACAGGGTTAAGTGACTTGCCCAGGGTCTCAGAGCCAATGTGTCTGAGGCCAGATTTGAGCTCAGGTTTTCCTAACACTGTATCCACTGCATCACCTACTTGCCCCTAGTGCTATTTCATAGCTAGTAAAAGGAAATACCTATGGGGTGCAGTGAGTAGAGTGCTGGGCTTAGAATCAGGAAGGTCTGGGTTCAAGTGACAGTAGCTATGTGACCCTGGGAAAGTCACCTAGCTATCCTCTGTTAGCCTCAGTTTCCTCATCTGTAAATTGGGGATAATAATAGCTCCTTCCTAACAGAGTTGGGTAGCAACTCCTAAAAGAGCTGTTGTGAGGATCAGAGAAGATAACATATATCCACTGCTCTGCAAACCTGAATGAGTTATATACCTGCTAGCTATTGTTATTATGGGCACCCGCTGAAATGATGAAATAAATCCTCATGGTCACATAGTGGTAGGGCCCTTCTCCCTGCTGCAACACACAAGATAGACTGTCTCTGAGCAGTGATAAAGAAGAAGAAGATTGGTATTATTTATTAAAACATTTTATACTAAATTGATTATTTCTTTATTTTTAATAATCAGTTTTTTAAAATTTTGTGTTTGAACTCTCTTCCTCCCTCCCACCCCTTTCTCTCCCAACTGAGAAAGCAAACAATATGATATCAATTATAGATCAATTTCCAAATAAGCCATGATGCAAAAAAGCAAGAAAAATAAATAAAGTGAAAAAATTATGCTTCTATCTGCATTCAGATTTTATTAGTTCTCTTTATGGAGATGGATAGCATTTTTCATCATAAGTCCTTTAGAACTAGATTTTAAATCATTGTATTGATCATAGTAGCTAAGTCTTTCACAGTCTATCACACCTATAGTATTGCTGTTACTGGGTTCAATGTTCTCCTGGTTCTATTCAGTTCACTTTGTATCAGTTCATGTAAGTCTTTCCAGGTTTTCCTGAAACCATCCTGCTCATCATTTCTTATGGCACAATAATATTTCATTACAATCATATACTAGAACTTGTTTAGCCACTTCCCAATTGATAGGCATCTCCTCAATTTCAGATTCTTTACTACCACAAAAAGAGTTGCTATAAGTAATTTTGTACATATGGGTCCTTTTCCTTTTGATTTTTTAATCTCATTGGGATATAGACCTAGTAGTGGTATTACAAGGTATGCACAGTTTTATAGTCCTTTGGGCATGGCTCCAAATTGTTCTTCAGAATGGTTTTTGGAGTTCACAACTCCATCAACAATGCATCAGTGTCCTGTTTTTCCACATTGCCTCTAGCATCTGTCATTTCTCTTTTTCTATCATGTTAGCCAATCTGACAGGTATGAGGTGGTACCTCAGAATTGTTTTAATTAGCATTTTCCTAATCAATAGGGATTTAGATAATTTTTTTTATATGACTATGGATAGCTTTGATTTCTTCATCTGAAAACCACCTGTTCATATTCTTTAGCCATTTATCAGTTGGGGATTTAAAAAAATAAATGACTCAGTTCTCTATATATTTGAGAAATTAGGCATTTATCAGAGAAACTTGCTGTAAAAATTCCACCCCTACCACCCACCCCCAGTTTCTTGCTTTCTTTCCAGTCTTGGCTGCATTGGTTTTATTTGTGCAAACCCTTTTTAATTTAATGTAATCAAAATTATCTATTTTACTTTCTGTGATCCTCTCTATCTCCTGTTTGGTCATAAAGCCTTCCCTTATCCATAGATCTGACAGGTAACATTTTCTATGCTTCCTTAATTTTTTTTAATGATATTACCCTTTATGTCTAAATCATGTACCCATTTTGAACTTATCTTGGTATATGGCATGAGATGTTGCCTAGTTTCTGCCAAACACTTTCCAGTTTTCCAAGTAATTTTTGTCAAATAGTGAGTTCTTGACCCCAAAACTTGGATCTTTGGGTTTACCAAATACTAGTTTACTGTAGTCATTTACTACTGTGTATTACGTACCTAATCTATTCTAATGATCCACCACTCTATGTCTTAGCCAGTACCAGATTGGTTTGATGGTTACTACTTTGTATTATAGTTGGAAATCTGGTGCTGCCAGGCCACCTTCACTCTTTTTCACTGATTCTCTTGATATTCTTGACATTTTGTTAGCATTTTTTCTTCTAGCTCTATAAGATAATTCTTTGGTAGTTTGGTTGGTATGGACCTGAATAAGTAAATTAATTTAGACAGAATTGTCATTTTTATTATATTGGTTTGGCTTACCCATGATCAATTAATATTTCTCCAGTTGTTTATATATGCCTTTATTTGTGTGTAAAGTATAAAGTTTTGTAATCGGGTTCATAAAATCCTTGGGTTTTTCTTGGCTGGTAGACTCCCAAGTATTTTATATTGTCTACAGTTTTTTAAATGGAATTTATCTTTCTATGTCTTGCTGCTGGACTTTGTTGGCAAGATAGAAGTGCTGATGATTTATGTGGGCTTATTTTATATACTGCAACTTTGCAAAGTTGTTAATTATTTCAACTAGCTTTTTAGTCGATTCTTTAGTATTCTCTAAGTGTACTGTCATATCATCTGCAAAGAATGGTAATTTTGTTTCCTCATTGCCTATTTAAATTACTTCAATTTTTTTTTCTTGTCATTGGTATAGCTAGCATTTCTAGTATAATATTGAATAATAGTGGTGATAATGCGTATCCTCCCTTCATCTCTGATCTTATTGGGGAGGCTTCTATCTTATCCCCATTACAGATAATGCTTGATCATGGTTTTAGGTAAATACTACTTATCATTTTTAAGGAAAGTTCCATTTATTCCTGTGTTTTCTAGTGTTTCTAATAGGAATGAATGTTGTATTTTGTGAAAAGCTTTTTCTGCATCTATTGAGATAATCACATGATTTTTGTTATATTTTTCAATGATATGGTCAATTATGCATTTAGTTTTCCTAATACTGAACCATCCCCACATTCTTAGCATAAATCCCACCTGGTCACAGTGTATGATCCTTGTGATATATTGCTGTAACCTCCTTGCTGTATTTTATTCAATTTTTTTGCATCAGTATTCATTAGCAAAATTGGTCAATAGATTTTTTTCCCCTGTTTTTGTTCTTCCTAGTTTAGGTATCAGACCCATATTTATGTCATAAAAGGAATTTGATGGGACTCCTTCTTTCCCAAATAGTTTATTATAGTATCAGAATTAATTGTTCTTTAAAGGTTTGGTAGAATTCACTTGTAAATCCATCTGACCCTGTTTCCGCCCCCCCCCCCCCTAATAGTATTTTATTTTTTCCAATTACATATATAGTTTTCAACGTTCATTTTTATAAGATTTTGAGTTCCAAATTTTTCTCCCTCCCTCCCCAAGACAGCGTGCAATCTGATATAGGTTATACATGTACAATCATAAACATATTTCCACATTAGTCATGCTGTGAAAGAAGAATCAGAACAAAAGGGAAAAACCAGGAGAAAGAAAAAACAAAAAACAAAAAAAACCAAAGTGAAAATAGTATTCTTCCATCTGCATTCAGACACCATAGTTCTTTCTCTGGATGTGGATAGCACTTTCTGGGGATTATTTCTTAGGGAATATTCTTCATTTAATACTCTGGCTGGTGAGGGAAGCTGTTCAGCATCTGTCCACCTCTAGGCTTCTAGCTGATGTGACAGAAACCTACCAGGGGCAGTGAGAGATACATTTCCACTCCAATGCCTCTGAAAAGAATTACAGAACAAAAACAGGGGATGCTTCTAAGAATAAGGCAGCTGATGGCCACGTTGGTTTATTGGAAATTTGGACAAAAATACCCAAATGCTTAATTGACATGAAAAGGAACTCTTGCGCAAGTCCTCAGGAGAATTCTGCCTCAGAAGATGCAGCTAGAGATGTTTCTTTGGCTTGGAAAGAGAGTGCTTCAGTTTTTGTGACAAACTCTCTGTAGTTTTCAGATCTACAAGCGATTGTGCTGATGTAGGGGGGCAGGAGAGTGGGGAGCTTTAATGCTAGGGGGCCTTTATTGGAAGTTGGTATATGCTGCCTTGCTTCAAATTGCAAGTCTTTCAACTTCAAACAACTCCCTCAGTGGATGAAGAGAGAGAAAAAGTGGAGTGGCCAGAAATGACAGCTCCTAGAGGGGGATGGGAATTGGGGAAGGCCAAGAAAGGTCATCAGGAGAAAGAGTTTAACCTCTCCCTTCAAGGGGAGAAAACAATGGGTCCTTCGGTATAAGGTAGAATGTGTCCCATTGATATCTTCCAACCAGCCCTGTCAGAGACAAGAGCAGCATGAAGTTGGTCTTTGAACTAAAAGTGAGTCCCCAGCCCAGCCAAGTAGAACAGTAACTGATATGCATCCTGGCAGTGACTCTCAGGTTACATACCCATTAACTAGAGGGTATTATGCTGGCTATCAGATCCCTGCTTTTACCTTGGTCAGGCTTCAGAGCACAAGACTTCTAAAGAACTCCTCTATGGAGCAGCCCCTTATTTTATGAGACACTGTGTCAGACTTGGCTGCCTTGCCTAAGTATCCAGTTTAATATCCTGAAGGGTCAATTAGGCATCTATCTACTGATGTACTGGCTTTGAAAAAAAAATCAGTACTACCAAAATCCCTACTAGGCCCCGAGTGCAGGAAAATGCCAGGAGATTATAATAAAAATGCAAGGCAATTGGAAATTGGCCAAAAAAAATTCAGTGAAATGGAAATGTGCTTGATCTTCCTCCAAGATTGTCTATTTTTCATTTACAAAACATGTGTCTGAGTCCCCTGCCTTTCCTCAGTACAGAAGAGTGTAGTCAGCAGGAAAGGGTTCTATACAATGATTAGGAGGGATATTTTGGAAACACTGAATCTGGGTAGGATGTCTTCATGCCTTTTCAGAAAATAAAAACACATTGTCACTGACAGATGAAACACAAAAGACCCACTTTGTCCAGGAGGGTTTAATAGATCAAGGAATGCCTGATAACTCAAGGACAATGGTGTAATGAGCTGGAATCAGGACCAGCAAGACCTGGGTTCAAGCGCTGCCTCATATACTGGCTGTGTTCCCTTGGTGAGTGACTTTTCAGTGCTCTAGGAGCCAAAGTTGTAGAGAAGGTGCCAGCCCTTATTGATAGAGGAACTTGATTCATCCAGAAGGCGCTTATATCAGTGAGATCACAGGTCTGGTCACTGTCCCTAAGTCTAGGAAACATGTCTTTAGAAATGAACTAGGAACAGTTCATTTCTTATTTCATATTATTCAATATTATTCATATTATTTCTTATTTCCTATTATGCCACTCCTTTGCATGATAATTAATATTTTTATAGTGCTTCAAAGCATGTAAAATGCTTTTTACCTCATTTGATCATTATGACTTTGTGAATTAGGTGCTTTGATAATCCCCATTTTACGGATGAGAAAACTAAGGCATAGAGAGGTTAAGTGACTTTTCTCAGGTCACTTAGCAAGTAAATGTCTGAAGCAGGATTTGAATTCAGTTCTTCCTGACTCTAGGTCCAGTACTCTGTCTACTGGGCCACATAATTGTCTCTAAACTGTCTTCTATTGGTTAGTTACGGTGGGCACACATGCGATGTGGACAGAATTAAAATTACTATGACATGGATGGCACAAAAACATCTAATTTGGGCAAAGTTCTCATCCTGAGTTTGAAAAAGTTGAGAATCTGGTTTCTATCTTGAAGTCAAAGGAGGGAAAGATTGATTATTATACTGTAAAGAAACTGGCCAAATTTCTTGGACTTTGGAAATATTGAAAAACTGTTGGGCAGTAGTTTATAAAGCAGCCATACTTAGGTTAATGTGACTCTTAAACAAAGAGACCACATGGACAAAATAACTATTACCAGAAAGACAGGGAAGTCGAGCTGAGGGGGCAAGAAGTATAGTTCTAACTAGTTTTATAATTCTATAGTTCTAACAAAAACACTTGCTGCTCTCCTGCTCTGAGGCTAACTATGGGGAACTCTCCCATACTGGACATCTCCAACTCAACATATCTGAAAGAGAACTCCTTATCTTTTCCCCACAAACCCGTTTCTCTTCCTAATGTCCCTACCTCTGCTATGATATTTTATGGTATTCTGCTATATATTTTATGAAATTGTATTTATAATGAAGCCATCTATGATATCTATTTCAGAACCCTGAAACTGACCACTCCTGGTCAGCACCTGGTGCCAGCAGCTATGCGTGGCTTCATCACCCCCTTACGTTTCCCACAATCAGCTTAACACTGATTGAGTAGGCTGGCAGAAAGCACAGTCCCATTTCCCTGTCTGTACTTCTTTATGCCTGGCTTCGTTCCACTGACTAGCCGTTGACAGCCAGCAGTACCGCGCTTTGACTGTGCCAGAGCTCACCCAGCAGATGTTTGATGCAAAAAACATGATGGCCACTAGTGACCCACGGCACGGGCGCTGTCTTATGGTGCCATGTTCAGAGGCTGTATGTCCATGAAGGAGGTAGAGGAGCAAATGCTTAATGTTCAAAACAAGAAGAGCAGTTACTCTGTAGACTAGATTCCCCAACCACGTGAAAATAGGCATTTGTGACATCCTACCCCAGGGCTTGAAAATGTCTCCCACCTTCACTGGTAATGGTACCACCATCCAAGAACTCTTTAAGCCATTTCTGAGCAGTTTACAGCCATGTTTCACAGAAAGGCTTTCTTACACTGGTGTACTGGAGAGGGCATGGATGAAACGGAATTCACTGAAGCAGATAGCAACACGAAGGAGGTGACATAGAACTGTGCATCAGTTGCTCTATAAATTATGTTGAAAGCTGTATGAACTCTTTATTCACTCACAAACTTTTCTGATGTTCGTGTCTCGCTACGTTCTGCATTTGCTGTTTTCCTGTTCTTTGATATCAAATGCTGTATGATAACACCATTAAAGCATTTTTCAAAGCGCAAAAAAACCCCCCAATTTTTTCAGGTTTGTGGGCTTGAAATCATCCTAATTCCTCCTTCTCCCTCACTCACCTCTCCAGTCATTTGCCAAGTCTTGTTGACTCTGCCTTTACAATATACCTTGCTGTCCATCTCCCTTTCATTTCCCACACAGTCACCTACCTAGTTCTGGCTCTCATCGCCACTCACCTGGACTACTGCAATAACCTCCTAATTAGACTTCCGGCCTCAAGCGTCTCCCCTTTCCATGCTCCTGCACCTGCTTAATCAGTATTCCCACAGCACAGATCTGACAATGTCATTTCCTTGCTCAGGAAGCTCCAGGGGTCTCTCATCACCTGACAGATAAAATACAAACACTTCTATTTGGTGTTTAAATGTTTTACAATCAGGCTTCACCATTTTCAGGCTTATTGCACATTCCTTCACTCGCACTACATGCCAGCCAAACTGGCTCACTTATCGTTCTCCATAAGTGAAATTCTATCTCTCATTTCTGTGCCTTTGCCCAGGCTGTCCCCTATGCCAGGACTGCACTCCCTCCTTGCCTCTACCTCATAGGATCTATCCCTTGCTTCCTGAAAAGTTCAGTTCAAGCTCCTATAGAATGCCAAACCTGTTCCCCTACTCCCCATTTCATAGTGCCTTCCTCCAGAAAGTTATTTTGTATTTAATTTATATCTATTTTTTCTCGTGTACATTTTGTTTTTTCCCTGATAGAATAAATCTAAGCTTCTTGTTTGTGTATCCACAGTACTTAACATTTTGTCAGGAACATAGTTGTTTGTCCTTTGTTTTTGAAGAGAACTAATGACATCATGGGTGATGTCTTGACTTGTGCATGAATTGGATGTAAGTGAAGCTGAGTTGCAGTTTGCAACTCTGGACCATTGTAGGAACTTTGAAAATGTTTGCCCTAGGTTTCTGGTCAGGTTGTAACTAATGTGACTCTAATGATCTGTCTGTAGAACTGAATGTATCAGCAGGAGAGATGGGAGAAAAAGCTATATAAGCTGTCCCCGTGGCAGAATAATATGTGGCTGGGGTGAATCTGGGTGGCTTTCTTGGGGGGGGGGTCTGTTTTTGTGCTTCTCTCTATCATATGTAATCCCTGGGAAGGTCTTGTTTGTTTGACTGTGCTGGAAGTGCTTGATGTTTTAGACTCAGAATACCCCACGGAATGACTAGACAGTGATGATTCTGAGCCACAAGGCTGCAGAATCATAGAGTTTAGTGCTAAAAGAGAATTCCAATTGTTTCTAACCTGAGACAGTTTGCCCCTCTTGGGGATCCTCTCCCATAGAATCATAGAATTTAGATCTGGAAGAGATATTCCATCTAGTCCAATCTACCAATCTTTCATCTACCTTATTTTGAAGATAAGCCCAGAGCAACTGAAGCCCAGAGCAGGGAAATGACTTGTGTGAGGTCATATACATAGCAGGTGGCAAAGCCAGATTCTGAACCCAAATTATCTGACTCAAAGCTGAGTGCCATTTTCACATTTTTTTTTTAGGCAGTTGGGGTTAAGTGACTTGCCCCGGGTCACACAGCTAGTAAGTGTCAAGTGTTTGGTCTGAGACCGGATTTGAACTCAGGTCTTCCTGACTTCAAGGCCGGTGCTCTATCCACCGCGCCACCTAACTGTCCCCATTTTTACATTGTTGATGGCACTTTTTGACCTGTTTCCTACTCTTCCAGGTATAATCCTGATTGGCCTGTTGGTCTATTATATTATCAACTATATGAGCACTTCTCCAAGAGAGGGGAGGTCAGCTCTATTGGTGTTTATATAAGCACCACTGTAAGAATGGAGAGAATATTATTGGTCAGCAATTTCAGCACATCATGGTGTAGTGGAAAGAACATTAGATCCAGAGTCAGGAACCTGGGTTCTCATCTCAGCTCTGTTACTAATTTATTAGGTGAATTTAGGAGAATCAGCTAATATCTCTGGTCCCCAATTTCCTCATCTTTAAAATGAGGAATTTGGGATGATATGGTCCCCTCCAACTCAGGAAGTCTGAAATGTTATGACAACAACATCCCTGTTACTTTTTAAAGTTGTTCTATTTTCAATTATCAAGCATTTATTTTTTTTCTTTGTAATGAATATGCATGGTCTAGTAAAAGAAAATTTCACATTGTCTGTGCCCCCAAATTTTCTTATTTTGGGTATTTGTCCCATTACTTTTGTGCAGACAGCATGCTTCATCACTGGGCCTATGTCATCATGCTTGAACCTTGCATTGATCTTAAGTCTTTCAAAGTTATTCATTTTTACAGTGTTGTTGGACAATAGCATTACTGAAAGAACAGTATATTTGGAAATTCAAGATTACTCTCTATAACTTTTGAAGACAATAATAATGGTTAGCGTTTATATATAGCCCCTAGTATGTGCCAGGCACTGTGCGAAGTGCTTTAAAACTTATTATCTCATGTAATCCTCACAACAACTTGGAGAAGTAGATGCTATTATTATCTTTATTTTATAGTTGAGGAAACTGAGGCAAACAGAGGTTAAGTAACTTGTACAAGATCATACAGCTAGCAAATGTCTGAGGCCGTCATTGAACTCAGGTCTTCCTAACTCCAGGCCCAGCACTCTATCCACTGTGCCTCCTAGCTGCCAATTCACTTGAGATCATAGGAAACGGGGTCCAGAGCAGAAAGAGACCTCAGAGGCTATGCGTGCATGAACAAATCACCATGAACAAACTTATTTGGATTGTTTTTTTTCTAAAAAAATTTCTAAATATTGGGTGAACATTTAAAAAAGAGGTAGCATAGTGAAGGGCAGCTAGGTGGTGTGGGGTATAAAGTGCTGGGCTTGGAGTCAGGAAGACCTGAGTTCAAATTCAGCCTCAGACATTATCTATGTGACTTTGGACGAGTCACTTAACCCTGTTTGCCTCAGTTTCCTCATCTGTAAAGTGAATTGGAGAAGGCAATGGGAAACCACTCTAGCATCTTTGCCAAGAAAACCCCAACAATTACAAGCACAGTGTAGTGGACAGGGGAGCTGGCCTTGGAATCAGGAAGACCTGCCTCCGACATTAACTATGTGATTCTGGGCAAGTAACTTATAGGCAATTTAATTCCTGGTAAGGTAGTTTTAGCACCAGCAGTGTTCCCTTTGGTTGTTCTTTCCCCAATTCCCTATTTAAATATTTTCTTTTTATTTCTCCTTCCACAAGGAAGCAAATTTTCAAAAATGAGGAAAACTATGATCCTTAATAGTCTCTCCTTTTCACTTATTCCAGTTTCATTAGAACTATGAATTTCACTGAACTCTGGCAGGCATTCAGACTGAGTATTGTAGCTTTACATCCCCAAGTCATGATAAGCCAGACAGTGACTTAATACCTACTTTCTACCCTATACAACTCTTGGTAACTCTTGGAAGCCTGCTTCCAGATGATTTTCCCTTTGTTCTCCACCATTTTGCTCACTGCCTTCCTCTTCCCCTCCACTTAACTCTTTCTCTAAATGTACTAGGGTTACATCTATAGTGATGTTCCCTCAAATGTCCTACACTTTTATTTCCTTATTCTCTTTGAATCACATCAGCTCAGCCACACAGGGGGATGCTCACACCCTGCATCTCATCATTAGCCATAAGTGTTCCATTTCCTTAATCAAAAAGCCTGACATTCCTCTTCTTGTTCAGTTGTATTCAGTTGTGTCTGACGCTTTGTGACCCCATTTGGGGTTTTCTTGGCAGAGATACTGGAGTGGTTGGCCATTTCCTTCTCTAGCTCATTTTACAGATGAGGAAACTGAGGCAAACAGGATGAAGTGACTTGCCTAGCAAAAAGTATCTGAAGCTGGATTTGAACAGGAAGATGAGTCTTCCTGACTCCAGGCCCAGCATTCTATCCATTGCATCACCTCTGTCTGAATATTACTGCCATCTTTCCATCTTTATTCCTCTATTTATTTCTCTATTCCTCATCCCTCCCAAACCTATTCTTTAATCTCATTGCTACCTCCAATGCTTGCATTCCTCACTTTCCTCTCTTCCCCATCAGTTCGGTAATACAGTGGATAGACTGCTGGACCTGAAATCAGGAAGATGTGAGGTTAGACATTTTCTAGCTGTGTGATCCTGGGCATATCACTTAACCTTTGACTG
This sequence comes from Vombatus ursinus, assembly GCF_900497805.2. Lineage (NCBI taxonomy): Eukaryota > Metazoa > Chordata > Mammalia > Diprotodontia > Vombatidae > Vombatus > Vombatus ursinus. Next base: position 5,302,395 of record NW_020950417.1, on the reverse strand, counting down.
CCTTAGTTTCCTCATCTGTAAAATGGAGATGATAATAGCATCTACCTCCCAGGGCTTTTGAGAGAATAAAATGAGATAATATTTGCAAAAGCATTTTGCAAACTTTAAAGTTCTAGCTATAATAATAATAATTATTAATCCTAGAGTTAGACAATTAAACTCTATATTATAATCTACTCTTGAATCCCTTGTACTTTTGTTCTATTTATGCTAATTCCTCGCCAAAACCTGGTTTACTCTTACCATTCCCCTCCTCTGTTCCCACTCACATACTTGGTTCTTACTCAGTTATCCAAAATGTTAGCTATATTTTCCAAGATTCTCCTTTTGGATTATCTTAATTTATTCTGTATATATCTTCTGTGTAAATGCAGATACGTGGTGTAGTAGATAGTGCACTGGGCCTGGAGTCAGGAAGAATTGAGTTCAAATTCTGCCTCAGACACTAGCTGTGTGACTCTGGGCAAGTCACTTAACACTGCCTCAGTTTCCTCATCTGTAAAATGAGCTGGAGAAGGAAATGGCAAGCCACTCCAGCATCTTTGCCAAGAAAACCCTAAAGTAAGGTCATGAAGTTAGACATGAATTAAAAATGACTGACAACAGCAATCATCTATATGCTACATGTTGTCTCCCCATTAGAATGTGAGCTCCTTAAAGTCATAGACTAATTTTTCCCCCCTCCTTTCTTTGTGTCCCTTGCACTTAGCATAGTGCCCGGCACATATTAAGCTCTTAATAAATGCTCATTTACTAATTTCACATCATCCACAAATTTGCTAAGCAAGCTATCAGTGTCTTTCTCCAAGTCACTGATAAAGTGGAAAGGCAGCATGGTGCAGTGAGTACACATCTATGTTAAATGCATATGTGGAATATTATAATTAGAATAATTATAGCATTGTTATAATTATTCTAATTATATACATTATAATATAATCTATATTATGTATATGTATTCTCTCTCTCTTTCTTGGTTTATATTCAGAAGATCAGAGTTTCCAGTCCCATTCTGTTAACTTGATCCATCTGTGACATTGAACAAGTCTCTTCAGCTCAGTCTTCTGAGTCGCTTCATCAATGTTTGTTGATTCATTCATTGGTTCCAGTCAGAGAGCAGTTTGGCTACGAGTCACTCAGTAGTGCAGACACAACAGCTTTGTCCTCCAGACAGGCATTTAATCTTGGTTCTGGCTGATCCTTCAGTGAAATTGGAATCCTGTGTTGGCAAATGCTACAGTGGAATTACTGTATTATGACAGATCACCAACCTCATGTTATTACTTCATTATCAAAATAGTACTTACTGGCACACACAGCCTTTCTTGCTAGGTGCTAGAAAAGGCTTCCTCAAAGGATCAATGAGTCAGTTATAATGAGGTCCAAGAGAGGAAGTTCTCAGGTAATTAAATTTAAATGAATAGTGGGTAGACACAAAATACCCTGTCTGTTTGTTTTATTCAAATACAGTATGGTTATATGAGAATAAGGACTAGGAGGTACATGGGAAAGTATGTAGGTGTATACGGGACAAAGTTTCCTTTTGATCAACCATCCCTCCCCCAAACAAATCAAAATCTCACTAAGCCTTGACAAAACGGTATCTCAGAGTTGTTAGGTACCACAGAGGCCATCATGTTCAGTTGGTTCTTGAATAGGAGTTCCCGGCTCCTAATAAAGGTAGATAAAGTTCTGAATATGGAGTCAGGAAGACCTGAGTTCAAATTATGATTTAAACACTTAACTGTGTGACTCTGGGCAAATCACTTAACTGCTGTCTGCCTCAGTTTCCTCATCTATGAAATTGGGATAATAGCACCTACCTCACATTGTGATAAAGCAAGATGATATTTGCAAAATGTTCTGCAAACCTTAATGCTATTACCACATCTCTGCTCGAATATTCCTGGTGATGAGGTGATGTGATGCCTCCTAAGGAAGCCCAGTCCACTTCTGGACAATCTTAATTCTTAGGGCATTTTTCCTTATGCTGAACCTGGAGCTCTCTCCCTATCTATTATTCCTAGTTTAGCTTTCTGGGGACAACAGAACAAATCTAATCTTCCTTCTGTTTGACAGCTCTTTGAATATTTGAAGAAAGTTATTACATCTTCCTAAATTATCTTCTCTCTCCAGGCTAAATAACTTTAGTTTCTTCATCTCAAAGAATCTTTGTGAAGTTGTGGGGAACTATATTTTATTGTGAAACTGAATTGATAATGTATATTAGGTTAACACCAACCATAGTGGTGATTAAATAATTTATATTGTTGGAAGACAGAATAGGATTTAGTGCTGTAAGGGACCTTAGAGGTCTTTTAGCTCAACTCTTTCATTTTACAGATGTGGAAACTGAGGCCCAGAGAGTAAAGTGACTCATTTATGGTAACTCTGTAGGTAGCAGAGCCAGGATTCAAAACCAGGTCTTTTGATTACAAATTCAATGTTTTTTTTTTTTTTCTCCCACTATATGATGTTTCATGAAGGATCTGAAAAAACTCTAGCTTGAAGATGGAATCAGGGCAGCTTGCTCTGATGCTACCTAGCTCTCCAACTGGAGACAAATCATGGTTCCTCCATCAGCCTCCGTTTCTTTGTCTATTGTAGAAATCCTTGCACAACCTATTTCCTAGGGTTGTGTTGAGAGAAGCATAAAACTTTAATAGCTTAAAATCACACTGGGATTGTTGGACCACAGCGTATACAATATAAGTTACCTTATATGTAATTCAAATAGGTTTTGTCAGCTCAGTCAGTAAAGCATGAAGCTCAGTCTCTGGGTCATGAATCCCACAATGGGGCCTCCTGCTTTCAGGCTGCCAGGTGGCACAGTGGTTAGAGTGCTGGGCTTAGAGTCAGGAAGACCTGAGTTCAAGATCTGTCTCAGATACTTATTAGCTGTATGACCCTGGACATTTAAACTATCTCAACCTTTGTTTCCTCGCATCTTCTTGTGTGTTTACTTTGTTCTTCCCTTATTGTATAAGTATTTATATACATTTAGTATTTCCCTTTCTAGATTATAGGCTCATGGAGGGTAGGACTATGTGTTATTAATTTTTGTATCTCCCTCAAGACTTAATTGAGTGCTTTGTAGTGGGTACTCCATAAGGCTCTGCTGAATATTGACATACTCAAAAGCTAATAAGGGAGAGACAGGATGAGAAAGTATCCATTATGAAGGCAAGCTTCAGCCAAGATTTGGATTCAAGTCCTGACATATCCTGGCTGTGTAATTATGGGCAAGTCAATCTCTCACTATCTCACTGCTGAAGGACGGTTGCTGATCTATGTTGACAGGGTATTTCCTCACTGGGAGTTCACATCAGTGAAATTACAGATCCAGATAAAAAACAAAGCAAACAAGATATAGGTACAATGGACAGTGACGTGCAGACAGATGACTCTCTCTCTCTCTCTCTCTCTCTCTCTCTCTCTCTCTCTCATGCAAACAAAGGAAAAGAAAATCCAAGCAAACTTCAAACAGTGAAGTCAGAGAAATCAATGAAAACAGTGCAGATGGTGGCAGCTAGGTGGCACAGTGGATAGAGCACTGGCCCTGAAGTCAGGAGGACCTGAGTTCAAATCTGGCCTCAGACCAAACATTGACACTTACTAGCTGTGTGATTCCAGGCAAGTCACTTAACCCCAATCGCCCTAAAAAAATAAAAAAAACCCAGTGCAGATGATATCACAATCACAAAGTTATGTGGGAAGATAGGTGAGGGAGACTGGGAGGAGAGTTTCTATACCAATTGGTCATCTTTAATTTAGAATATTTTATTTATCAGAAAAGCTGAGAATTTTAAAATTAATTTTTAAAAATACTTTGTTCTATCTTTTTCTAGTCGTGTCTGACTCATCATGACCCTATTTGGAATTTTCTTGGCAAAGATACTGGAGTGGTTTTCCATTTCTTTCTCCAGCTCATTTTATAGATGAGGAAACTGAGGCAAATCAATTTAAGTGGCTTGCCAAGCCTTACATGGCTAGTAAGTGTCTGAGGCCAGATTTGAACTCACAAAGAGGAGTCTTTCTGTCTCCATGCCCGGCACTCTATCCACTGTACCACCTAGCTGCCCTACATTGAACTTAACATCGTTAGGAATATTTTCTCTTGTGTTCACCATCCTAATGAACAGCTACTGTATTTTATTTAAAAAAATTAATATTTTATTTTCCTCCAATTATATGTAAAACTATTTTTAACATTCTTTTCAAAAATTTGAGTTCCAAATTCTCTGCCCTCTCCCCTCTTCCCTAATTGAGAAATCAAGCAATTTGATATAGGTTATATACATTCAGTCATGCAAAATGTATTTTCATATTAGTCATGTTGTGAAAGAAAACACAGACCTCCCCCCCAAAAAACAAGAAAAATGGAGAAAGTGTAAAAAAAAGTATGGTTCATAGAGCACCGGCCCTGGATTCAGGAGGAACTGAGTTCAAATCTGGCCTCAGACACATAACACTTACTAGCTGTGTGACCCTGGGCAAGTCACTTAACCCAACTGCGTAACCAAAAACAAACATACAAACAAAGAAGTATGGTTCAATCTGCATTCAGACTCCTTAAGTTCTTTCCCTGGAGATGGATAGAATTTTTCATCATAAGTTCTTTAAAATTATCTTGGATCATTGTATTGATGAGAATAGCTAAGTCATTTACAGTTGATCATTATACGATATTGCTGTTACTGTGTACAATGTTCTGGTTCTGCTCATTTCATTTTGCATCAGTTCATGTAAGTCTTTCCAGGTTTTTTGGAGAACATTCTGCTTGTCATTTCTTATAGCACAGTAGTATTCCATCACAATCATATACAACAACTTGTTCAGCTATTCCCCAATTGATGGGCATCCCCTCAATATCCAAGTCTTTGCCACCACAAGAAGAGCTGCTATAAATATTTTGTACGTATAGGTCCTTTCCCTTTTCATTTTTTTTCTCTCTTTGGAATACAGACTTAGTAGTAGTATTGCAGAGGAACTACTTTCTTTTTTTTTTCCTTTTTTTAAAAAATTATTTAAGAGGCAGCTAGGTGGCACAGTGGATAGAGCTCCAGTCTTGGAGTCAGGAGGACCTGAGTTCAAATGTGACCTCAGACACTTGACAGTAACTACCTGTGTGACCCTGGGCAAGTCACTTAACCCCTGTTGCCTCACCCCCAAAAATTATTTAGTATTTTATTTTTCCCCAGTTACGTGTAAAAACAATTCTCAACATTTGTTTTCAAAACCTTGAGTTCCAAATCCTCTCCCTCCCTTTCTTCCTCCCTCCTTCCCCCATTGAGAAGACAAGCAATTTGATATAGGTTTTACATCTGTAGTCATGCAAAACATTTCTATAATAGTTATGTCGTGAAGGAAAACATGGAACAAAAAAAACCTCATGAAAATAAAATTAAAAAAGTATGTTTTAATCTGTATTCAGATACCATCACTTCTTTCTCTGGGAAAGGATAGCATTTTTCATTATAAGTCCTTCAGAGTTGTCTCGGATCGTTGTATTGCTGAGAATAGCTGAGTCATTCACAGCTGATCATCTTTCAATATTGCTGTTACTTTGTACACAGTACATTTTCACATTGCATCAGCTCATGTAAGTCTTTCCAGGTTTTTCTGGGAGCATCCTGCTCATCACTTCTTACAGCACAATAGTATTCCATCATAATCACATACCACAATTTGTTCAGCCATTACTCAATTGATGGGCTTCCCCTCATTTTCCTGTTCTTTGACCTCAGAAAAGAGAAACTACAAATATTTTGTAGACATAGGTCCTTTTCTTTCTTTCTTTCTTTTTAATCTTTTGGGATACAGACCTAGTAGTGGTGTTACTAGGTCAAAGGGTATGCTGGTTTTATAGCCTTTTGGGCATAGTTCCAAATTGCTCTACAGAATGGTTGAACCAATTCACAACACCAACAGTGCATTAATGTCTAATTTTTCCCACATCCCTTCCACCATTTGTCATTTTCCTTTTCTGTCATATTAGCCAGTCTAATAGGTAGTATCTCAGAATTGTTTTAATTTGCATTTCTCCAATCAATAGTGATTAAGAACATTTTTTTGTATGGCTATAGATATCATTGATTACTTCATCTGAAAACTGTTCCTATCTTTCAATCATTTATCAGTTGGGTAATGGTGAGGAGCTGCTTTCATAACCCAACTTTGGAATTAGGGTACCTAGGTTCAAATCATGCCTCTGATACTTTCCATAATATGTGGCTCTGGGCATCTCTCCATAACCTCTCCAGACCTTGGTTTCCTTTTCTGTAAAATGAGGAGCTTGTACTAGATGACTTCTAAGATCTATTCCAGCTTCAAGGTTATGATCTTATTCTGTGAAAAGATGAAGCTCATGCTATCATTTGGATATTCCCCTTCCCCCACTTCCTCTAGCTCATTGCTAAATTTCTCATTCATTTGAAAAATCAAAGAACAAGAGCCAACCAGTGTATTTTGGCCTGGAACGACAGCAAGAAAATCTAGAATCCTTGCTGTGGAACATGGTTCCAAAAATGTCAGTGGACTAAACAGAGCAGCCATTGACTAATTAATTAATCCATTTATTTATTTCTTCATCAACCCATTTATTTATTAAATTAAGTACACATAAAATTTTTTAAAAAATTTACATTCATTTTAAAAAATGTTAAGTTCCAAATTATCTCCCTCTCCTCCCCTCTCCCCCCTTGAGAAGGCAAGAAATTTATTATACATGATTGCACATGTATAACCTATATCAGATTGCTTGCCATCTTGGGAAGGGAGGTAAGGAGAAATTTGGAATCCCAAATCTTATGAAAATGAATATTGAAAATTATCTTTACATGTAATTGCAAAAAATAAAATACTACTTAGAAAAAAGAAAAGAAATTTATTATAGTTTATACATGTGCTGTCATGAAAAACATATTTCCATATTAGCCATGTTGCAAAATAAAATGCAAACCAAAAAAAAAAACCAAGAAAAATAAAGAAAGTTAAAAAAAAAGTCTGCATCCACACTCTGTCAGTTCTTTTTCTGGAGGTGGATAGTAAACAAAATATTTGGAAGGCAGAAGAATTCAAATCCCAGTGTGGGCCATGCACAAAGCAATACTGTCTGTAGGTAATTGGATTAAACACTAATGCAGATTATTGGAATGTGGAACTCTTTCTCTTCTCTCCCCCTCTGGTGAACACTCACTAAAATAAATGTTATACTAGCTGTGTGATCTTAGGCAAGTCACTTAACCCCATTGCCTAAAGAGAGAGAGAGAGAGAGAGAGAGAGAGAGAGAGAGAGAGAGAGAGAGCTGGGAAGGATAGTTAAAAAATTCTTTAGGGGCAGCTAGGTGGTGCAGTGGATAGAGCATCGGCCCTGAAGTCAGGAGAACCTGAGTTCAAATTTGGCCTCAGGCCAAACACTTGACATTTATTAGCTGTGTGACCCTGGGCAAGTCACTTAACCCCAATTGCCTAACAAAAAAAAATTAAAATAAATGTTAGTTGTTGGTTCTGTGTATGCTATAGGCTCAAGAAAAGCCCTTTGACCACAGTAGCCACTGCTTTAGGAAGAGGAGCTGTTCAGTTTCTACTGTTTCCATGACATATCTTCTTAGTAGTTAGTCCTAATCCTGATGGTGAGATATATGGTATGGACAGAGCTAAAATTAGTTCAGAAAACCAATGCATTACTGATCAAATGTAAGATCCTTGAGGGCAGGGTCAGTTTCATTTTTTTGTCTTTGTATTCTAAGTGCCTAGCACAGTGCTGGATATAGAATAAACACTTAAGAAATAATCAATATATTAATAAATGCTTGTTTACTAATTGATTAGACTTTTGGATCTTGTTTGGGTAAAAATTCTTATCTTGTACACAAGAGTTGTAGGAGTAAGGATTTCAACCTTGTCCGGAAGCCAGAGGAGGGGGAGAGGCTGATGATATAGCATGAGTTTCTTGTGGTTTTGAGAGATGGAAAGATCTTAAGACTGGTGGTTCATAGAGCAGGCATCCTTTAAGGTTCAGATCTGCTCATTTTTTCTGTTTTCATTCATTTATTTCTTAAGCAACTCTTTCTGTAAGACCAGAATTGTTGGCAATAACCTTTTAAACCATTCATCTTAGAAAGGTTTAATAGCTGTTGTTATCAACTTCCTTCCTCTTTCATCTTTACATTTCACAGCTATCACATTAAAGGTACATTATGAAAAGGGGAAGCCTTTTATACACAGAGTGGAACTACCAGGAGTTACAAAACCATACTGCCAAACATGACTACATTGGAAATAGAGTAGAAACTATCAAATGCTATGAGTCATCCAAGAGACTGGAACATCATAATCCTAAAAGTACATTTCCCAAACTAAAAGTTTCAGGGAAGGTGCTAACCTGTATTAGCAGAAGCAATTCCTCATCTGAGAGTTCTCTATACCAGTGAAGTCACAGGTCTGGTCTTTGTCCTTATTCCTGCTCTAGAAGGGAAGGCCACCTCTAGTTGTTCTGATCTATATCTTGCCACTGGACCCAGATGACTCAGGAGGAGAAAGTGAGGCTGGTGACTTTGCACAGCCCTCCATCACTTAAATCCAATTCACTTGCATGTCATGGCATCACCTCCCTGATGTCATGATCCTCTTCCAGAATGAGGGACAAACAACAACTTCTGCTATAGAAGGATTATTGCTCTTTTATTTCTGTTTAAGAAGTTTTTCCTTTTTTCAAATGGAAATAAAGTAGATTCTTTGATAAATAGTCAATAGTAAGGATAATTGAAAACATATATATAGCGACCAGATTGTGATACATTCCTGGGGGAAAGTGAGGCAAAATTGAGGCAAAACCTTCAGTACCTAGCATGGTAGTTATTTTCAGTTGTTTTTCAGTCATGTCCAACTCTTCATGACCCTATTTGGGGTTTTCTTTGCAAAGATACTGGAGTGCTTTGCCATTTCCTTCTCTAGTTCATTTTACAACTGCGGAAACTGAGGCAAACAGGGTTAAATCATTTGCCCAGGGTCACACAGCTAGAAAGTGTCTGAGAACAGATTTGAGTTCATGAAGATGAGTCTTCCTGACTTTAGGCCCTGTACTCTATCCATTGCATCAACTAGCTGCCCTACAGTAGTTACTACTTATACAGAATACAGAAGCATGATGAGGGAGAGGTTAAAAACAGCTTTCTCACCATAACAACACTCACCCCCCTTTTATTTTAATTTGAGGAAGTAGAGATATTGATATTTGCGTAGACAGGGGCAAGATAAAACCTATAAACTGAAACAGGAAGGTTTTGAGAAGGGTTCAAGAGCAGGCATGGCTTTAGGCCGGCTTGTTACCTTCCTGTGTCACCTGGCTGGGGGAAGACCTTCGTAGTCATTGGTCAACAGGAATGATTGAAGAGTACTGAAAAGGCTTCATAGTCATCAACCTAGAGGGATGGCTGAGGAGAGCTGGAAACGTTCTTAGAAGGATGAGGCTTACTAATGGGAGCATCTTCAGCAGGTAGATGATGGAGTAGCAGGTGGAGTTGATGATAGTACCTCAGCTGAGGGCTATTACTGAAGCAGATGAGTAGGCCACAAAAGCTGCAGGGCAGAGGCTAATTAACCATTGCACTTTTTAGTGAATGGCGGCTAGGTATCAGAGCTCCTATGTCCACATCTCTAAGGTATGTTGGATGGGGTACTGAATCAATCTGAAGATAGTTGGATTGCTGAAGACTAGTTGGAACTGAGGTGTAACACTTAGTGGGGAGGAGTTGAGATTCAACATGTGGGGGAGATAAGGTCCAGTAAAAAGCAGCAATATCATCAGAAGACAGAGTTGGAGGTGTGAGTTGCCCATTGAAGTGGCCACACCTTGTATATGATTCCTATTTAAGTTGTGTCTGACTCTTCATGATGCCATTTGGGGTTTTCTTGGCAAAGATGCTGGAGTGGTTTGCCATTTTCTTCTCCAGCTTATTTTACAGATAAGGAAACTGAGACAAATAGGGTGAAGTGATTCCTATGCAGGTCCACTTTTCCCATTGAATATGTACATGGGCAAACATAGAGTGGATTTGGTGTGTGTGTGTGTGTGTGTGTGTGTGTGTGTGTGTGTGTGTGTGTG
>NW_020950417.1:5263203-5292278 GCF_900497805.2 Vombatus ursinus | reverse complement strand
TGTGTGTGTGTGTGTGTGTGTGTGTGTGTGTGTGTGTGTGTGTGTGTCTGTTTAGGAGGGAGCGACCTCAAGGTTTATAGGGAGAATATTTTGTTGTTTTTAACTGTCATTTCATTAAATACTGTTGTGAATTATATGTTCTCTGACTGCCTAGTGAAAGTGAATATATTAGGGGAACTCATGAACTATGGTTTAGAAAAGGCTGACTAGGGTTGTGCTGGTAAATGTTTAACAATTAACTCTGGAAAAAGCCCAACATGTTTGTATAACACTTTTTTTTTTGCTTAACACATTTTTAAGCTTTACTGCATTATTTCCCACTTAGTTGATCTCTAGACTTCATCATTTTCTCTACTAAATCATCTTCCTGCAAGACTGCATTAGTTTTGAAACTCACATGTCCTCAAGTACCCCCATTCCTCCCTCCCTCCCTCTGATTGGAGAAGGTAGACATTGGAGAGCTTCTTCCAGATCCTCCATTGAAGGAGGAGGCCCAGAAAAGCTGCCTCATCATTTTCTACCTGGCTGTTGATCTCCTCTGGTATCCTTCCCCTCTTCAACTCTTTGTAGCTTCTTGCATGTTGTCTGGCCCATTAGACTGTGAACTCCTTGAGGTCAGAGATTGTCTTTTGCCTTTCTTTGTATCCTTAACACTTAGCATAGTGTCTGGCACATAGTAAGCACTTAATAAAATGTTTATTGACTGTTCATTGATTACTAACGTTTTCCCCATCACTTTAAAATCTACAGAGTCAACACAACAATAAATCAAGACTTGAATTGTGTTATTTATTGACTTCTGAGGTGAAAATGCTTACACTGAAAATTTAACAAGCAGGCTTTCATGAGCCTGTATGAGCTGGCTCCAGCACACCCCTGATGCTACCCCACTAAATACCCAAAGAATCTACCAGCTTAAAAGAACCTCATATGTTATCTAGCTCATTTACTGTTCCACAAAAACTTTTGGGAAAAACTAGAAAGTTATCTGACAAAAATTATGTTTAGATACTTGAATGGACAGGGTGACAGGAGAGAATATGATAAACAAGGGGGAAATAAGATGGAGGGAAATACAGAGTTTATAATCATTACTATGAAAAGTAATTGTTACAGCGAGTTCCTCTGATAAAGACCTCATTTCTCAAATATATAGAAAATTGAGTCAAATTTGTAGAAATAAGGACCATTCCTCAGTTGATAAATGGTCAAAGGATATGAACAAGCAGTTTTCATACAAAGTAGTCAAAGCTAGCTATAGTCATATGAAAAAAATGTTCTAAATCACTATTGATTAGAGAAATGCAAATTAAAACAACTCTGAGATACCACCCCACATCTATCAAATTGATTAATGTGACAGAAAAGGAAAATGACAAATGTGGGGAAATTAAAACTCTGATAGACTGTTAGTGAAATTGTTTACTGATTCAACTATTCTGGAGAGCAATTTGGAACTATATTCAAATGACTTAAAAAACAAACAAACAAAAAAACTATGCATACCCTTTGACCAAGCAATATCATTATTAGGTCCATATTCCAAAGAAATAAAAAAAAAAGGAAAAGAACCTATGTGTACAAAAATATTTATAGTTTTATTTATAAATTTATTTTATAAATATTAATATTTACATTATCTTTTAGTGGTGGCAAAGAATTGAAAATTGAGGGGATATCTACCAATTGGGGAATGGCTGATCAAGTTTTTATGTATGATTGTAATGAAATACTATAGCGCAATAAGAAGGGGTGAGCAGGATGCTCTTAGAAAAACTTGTAAAGATTTACATGAACTGAAACAAAGTGGAACAAACAGAACCAGAACATTGAACACAATATGATGATCAACTGCAAATGACTTAACTATTCTCAGGATAACAACGATCCAAGACAATTATGATGAAAGGTGCTATCATCTCTAGAGAAAGAACTGATGGAATCTGAATGCAGATTGAAGATACTTTTTCTTTACTTTCTTTTTCTTTTTTTGGTCTGTGTTTTCTTTCACAGCATGACTTACATGGAAATGTGTTATACATGACTATACATGTATTACCCATGTCAAATTGCTTGCCTTCTCAATGAGGGGGGGAGGGGATGACGGGAGAGAATTTGGACCTCAAAATTAGAAAAAGAATATTAAAATGTTTTTACCTGTAAATGGGAAAAATAAAATATTAAAAAAGGAATTACTTTTAGATAAGCATCATATGTCAAATACCACAATAAGATCCAAATGGATAGGTGACCTCAAGATAAAAGGTCACAGCATAAAAAATTAGAGGATCAAGGAAGAAAACACCTTTTACAACTGTGGATAGAGGAAGATCCTATGACCTGATGAAGTAATGGCTAGAGAAGGGATAGAGAGAATTATAACAGATAAAATGCACATATTTGATACATAAAATTTGAAGTTTTTTGCATGTAAAAATTAATGTAAAAATTAGAAGAGAAACAACTTATTAGAAAAAAATCTTTTTTTAGTAAGATTCTTTTTCCCCCATTTCATTTTTATTTATTTATTTTTAATTAATATTTTAGTTTTCAACATTCACCTCCAAAAGCTTTTGAGTTTCCTATTTTCTCCCCCTCTCTCCTCTTCCCCTCACCAAGATGGTGTGCAATCTGATATAGGCTCTTTAGTAAGGTCTGCTATCTAAGATATATGAATAGCTGCTTTACATATATACGAGTATTAGTTATTCCCTAATAGTCAAGTGATGTGAGCAGAAAGTTCTCAAAGGAATAAGTCTAAACTATCAACAACACATGAAAAATGCTCTGAACAATAGTAATGAGAGAAATGTAAAATAAAGCAACTCTGAGATTCTGCCTTATGCCCATCACACTGTGTGACTCTGGGCAAGTCGCTTGGCCTTACTCTGCCTCAGTTTCCTCAGCTGTAAAATAGGGATAATGGTAGCACCTACCTCTCAGGGTTGTGAGGACTAAATGAGATAATTGTAGAGCATCTAGCACAGTGCCTGGCATATAGGAAGTGCCATATAAATGTTAGCTGTTAGATTGTTAAAGATTGCTAAAGATAACAAAGGAAAACAACAAATGTTGGAGGGGCTGTGCAAAAAACAGGCATGCAAGTGCACCATCTGTGAATCTATGAATTGCTTTAGCTGTTTTGGAAAATAGTTTGGAACTATGTGCAAAAAAATTTGACCAAACTCTGCATGCTCTACCCCAAAGAGATCAAAGAAAGAATAAAAGGCTCCACTTGTTCAAAATTATAGCAGGGCTTTTTGTTGAAGGGAAGAACTGGAAATTGAGGTGGTGCCCACCTATTGGAGAATGACTAAACAAATTATGGTATAAGAATGTGAAGGATTATTATTGCGCCATAAGAAATGATGAAATGAAAGGTTTTGGAGAAACCTCAAAAGACTTCAGTGAAATGAGGCAGAGTGAAGTGAGAACCTGTATGACAATTTACATAATAACAACAACATTATTAAAAATAATTTTGAAAGACATAAGAACTTCAAAACTATCCTTCTAGTCTGGGCTTCATTCTAAACTTCCGTTTGCTTTGTGCATTAAAAAAAATCTTACAATGGCCCTCCTTTTTGTTTTTGGCATCACTCTTGCTAACCCTATGTCTCCTTTCTCCTCTTTCCCATTAACTAAGAGAAAGAAAAGAAAAAAAAAACTTGTAACAAATGAACCCAGACATGCAAAACAAATTCATACAGTGTGTGTGTCTAAAAATGTCTATCTCTGTACCTTGTGTTAATCACCTTTCTGTTAAAAGGTGGGTAACGTGATTCAGCATAGGGCCTCTGAAGACATGGTTGACCATTGCTTTGATCAGAGTTCTTAAGTATTTCAAAATTGTTTTTCTTTACAGTCGTGTTGTCCTTGGATACATTGTTTTCCTGGTTCTGCTTACTTCAGTTTATGTCAGTTCATACTACCCAAGATTCTCCAAAATTATCTCTTTTGTAATTTCTTATTAAACAATAATGTTCTGTTATATCCATATATGTATCAGAAAAGTTTAGCTGTTCTCCAATTGACTAAGAGGCAATTTAAAACACTCCTTTACATTTCTGTCTCTGGTTATAATTTCCAGCAAGGAGAGACTAACATAGTTTACAGACTGTAGGCCAGTGAACTTGACTTTGATTCTTCAGAAAATTCTAGAATGGATCATTTAAAAATGGTGAATATCTTTATGTAGACCATGATTACCAAGAGCACCTTTGAGCTTCATCAAGAACAGGCCACATCAGACTGACTTCAATTCCTTTCCTGGGTAGGACTACTACCTTAATAAAAGAGAGAAATGTGGGAAATAGTCTACCTAGATTATAGCAAAACTTTTGATTATCTCATGCTGCTCTTATGGAGAAAATCTCTTGGAGAAATGTGCACTTGATGATAATACCATCAAAATTGCTTGGATGGCTGACCTCAAAGAATAGTTGTTAATGGTTCATTGTCAATGTGGCAAGAGGCCAATGTGGGCCTGTACTGTTTAACATTTGTGTCAATGCTTGGATAAAGTCATAGATGGCAGACTCATCACAATTGTAAATGATGCAAAGCTAGGATTCAGCAGCCTAAAGGATTTTAGAGTCTAGAGCAGAGATCCAAATCCAGCCTGCTGCTTGTTTTTTTTTTTAATAGCCCAAGAGTTAATAATGTTTTTTACATTTTAAAATACAATAAAACTTTATTTGAAAATGTAAAAAAAAACCTATTTTTAGTTGGGGCCCCTTGGCTAGAACATTGTGCTGAATCCAGTAAGATGAAACTCAATAGGAATAAATACTGTCTTACACTTGGGTGCAAAAATTACCTTCAACAAATACAAAATGGGATGATGTGACTAGACAGCAGTTTGTTTGAAAAAGATCTGGTGGGACTTAGTTAGCTACAAGCTCAATAGGAGTTAGCAGTGGGTTGCAGAAGTCAAAAAAAATTGATGGATCTTGGACTGCATTAAGAGAATGATAGCTTCAAGGAATAAAGTGATGATAGTCATATCTTATTGCCCTTGTCAGAGACTATCTAGAGTACTGTATTCAGTTCTGAGGCCACAGGTTAAAGAAAAACGGATGCACTACAGAATGTCCAGAGGAGGACAACCTGTATGGTGAAGGACCTTGAATTTACCTCATATGAAGAGCAGTTGTGAGAATTGGAGATGTTTAGCCTGTATAAGAGAAGCTCATGTGGGAGCCTAATGAAAAATTATCATTCATAATAGCCATCTTCAACACTATCATATGGAGGAGGGATTATCCTTCCTTCCCTCCTTCCCTTCTTCCCTCCTCATATGAATTGTGTATTATTTAAGCAAATCTGTTTTTTTTCTTATGTCTAAAACGTTTCTATTTCATCACTGTCCAGTAGGTGGCAGGCTAAGGCTAGAAATGATTCCTATGAGGATTAATGTCTGCGTGGGTTTAAATTAAAATTTCTAGAAGGATTTTTAAAAAAAATATTTGGTTGCATAACTGTAAGTTCATATTTTCCTACCTATATCTGAGGGCCAATATCTTTGTTTTTATCCTTTATTGTTCTATACCCCGAGTTTCTTTAAAAAGATGGTGAGTGGTTTCATCCCTGGTGACAAACCTCTAAAAACAGTTGAGGGGTTGGTAGCATCTGTACTAACCAGGCAGCCAGGCCTAGATCTCATGCAGGTGGTTCAACCTGGGTTTTTTTGTTAACACATGGGGAGAACTTCTCATTACAGGGTCTAAAACAGGGCTTTGTTCAGTTAAGGAGGAAAAAAATATCCCCACATCTTTAGCAATCAAAATCTCAAGCTTCTTTGACTGCTGATGATTTCAGCTTTTATTACTGAAAACAATCCCAAAGCTACAGGCAGTGAATTTTACAGCCATTTATAAAAGTGCTTAGGTCCCTGGATCTCCTCCCTCCCCCTCTACTTCGTTTTCCTCTGACTCACACAATCCATGCATTTCAAATCAGAGAAATTCCACTTCTGGTTCCCCATTTAAAAACTACAATCTTAAAAATGGGAACATTGGCTTCTGTTCTAGAGTAGAGATGTTCAAAGACCAGTTCGTGGCATTTTTCCCAAGACTACCCTGAAAATTGAGAATAGTGCTTCTCGGGGCATAGGCACCAGTATGGATTGACTTGGTGATACAAGAAAAATTAAGCCTGAGAAGAGGACAAAGAGGAAAAAAAGACAGTTTTGCATTGTGTTTTTCTCAAAGGAGCTAAAAGCATATTCCCCTCATCACCTGCTGCTATTTCCTGATATACAGGTGAGCTTTATAAGGGAGACATTATCCTCATATAGAGATAGGGTGGCAGAGGCGCAGAGATATCAAATGACATTCCCAGTGTCCCACAGCAAAGTCAGTGATAGAGCTGGGAATGGAGCCCAGATCTCTACCTGAGCACTTTATCCGTGTGATCTCTTGAAAGGCAATGTGATCTAAGTACAGGTGATTGTTTCAGGACCCCAACATGGTGCACTTCGAGGGAGTTTCTCATAGAATCACAGAATTGAGAGAGACCTAGAATGGTCATGTCCTCTATCCCCTTGCCTTCAGATGGGATCATATTTAAACCATCCTGCACAAATTAGAATGTTTTAAAATATTTCATGGGATGGCAATCCCCTCGCTTCATTAAGCACTGAAGTCTGTGTTCTAAAGCCCTTACCTTAGGAAAATTCTCCCTTATATATACTTCATGATACTTGTTTTCTTTTGTCCTTGATGAGCAAAGAGAGAGGTTGGTCACTCTTTCTGGGAAGTAGTGAGGTACAGTGGAAAGAACATTGTATTGGAGTCATTGAATCTGGGTTCAAATTCTGATTCTATCGCTTACTACCCATGTATCCTTAGGAAATTCGCATGACTCTCTGGACCTCAGTTTCTTCATCTTTAACATGAGGTAGTTAAGTTAGATAACTGTGGGCCACCGGAGAGAGCACCAGCCCTGGTGTCAGGAGGACCTGAGTTCAAATCCAGCCTCAGACACAATACTCACCAGCTGTGTGACCCTGGGCAAGTCACTTAACCCCAATTGCCTAACCCCCCCAAAATAGATTAGATAACTGCTAAACCTCTTTATAGCTCTAAATCTCTGATTCTTCATCTAATTAAAAGACTATAAATAATAAATCTCTCTTAGATTTCTCTACTCCAGACTAAACACTTGCTAATTCCTAAACACTTATGCGCACAGTGGCTGTTCGATAGGTGATTTTGACTAATTTATACCTAAATTATAGAACACAGACATTTAGAACCAGGAGGGATCTTAATGAATTAATCTTTTCATTTTAACAATGAGGTTGAGGCTAGGTTAAGTTAAATAACTAGTTTAAGGTTACACAGAAACTTTTAAAATTGAGCAGCCATGTGGTATAGGAGATAGAACCCTGGACTTGGAGGCATGAAGACCTGAGTTCAAACCCACCCTCAGATACTTACTAGCTGTGTGACCCTGGGCAAGTCATCTAACTTTTGTTTGTCTCAGTTTCTTCATCTGTAAATTGGGGATAAAAATAGTACCTACCTCCCTGGGTTGCTGGGAGGATCAAATGACATAAAATTTGTTTGTAAAGCACTTTGCAAACCTTCAAGCACTGGAACATAGTAGGCACTAAATAAATGTGTTTTGTTTTTTTTTTTTTACAAAAGCAAATATTTACTTAGCACCTACTATGTGCATAAGATTATATTAGGTGTTGTGGGGGATTCAATGAAGTATGGCATGACCTTTGCACTCTAGAAACTTACTAGAAAACAGGTCATAAACCTGTCACAGAAGAAAGATGTTATATTGTTGGGAAACATCATCTATGTGGACATCTACTGAGAACTTGCCCAAGATAGAGCAGTTGATAAATTTGTGACTTTCTTGAATTACAATTTCATCCTTTAAAAGACAGAGGAGGTAACATGGTAACATGGAAGTGTTTTTTGGACAAAATTTTGACAAAAGAGGAGAGACTGAAGTAGGAACAACAGGAATCTCAGGGCAAGTAATTTCATGAGCATTTATTTCTCCGAAACTGGCAAACATTAGGAATCAGATCTTGATTTATTTATTTTTTGTTGACTTAAGAAAGTGATGGAGAAAATGTCAATAATGCAAATTAAACTCAAAAGTGTGTCTTGCAAGTGCATTTCCCCCCCGGAGAGCTAGTTGTTAAACATTTATTAGCACCCCACTGATGTTCACAGGAGGCCACTCCCTGCTTACAGGTGTGTACTTCACAATATTACAGAATAAAGTTTTATTAAAAACTAGAAAAGGAAACAGAAATCTTTGATTAAATGATTATTATTTCCAAGGGTACTATAAATAGAATCTCCAGAGTCTGAGGGTTCTTCTGACCCTCTCCCCCAAGTTCTATCTTGACCTGCTCCTCAAAGGGAGAAAAGGGGGTGGGTAGCTTTCTTTTCGTCTGTCTCAGTCTGTCTCCGTATCCCTCCAAACCTCCCTCTCTGTCTGACGTCCAAGTCTTTGTTAGCATCTATCTGGTACAAGAACCTAACACAATATATCTGAGGCCTAGCACAATGCCCGACACAGAACAGAAGCTTAATAAATGTTTGATTGAGTAATACAACGTGAAGACAAAAACTTCTTCAGCCTTTTTCTTTTGTTCTTGATTGCCCCTTGCCACTGTGGGTATCCCCTTTTCCCTCTGCTTTCCTACTTTCTCCTTTCATCACCAGTCAAACTTAAGGTGGAAGAAATTGGTGGTAGTAGTAGCAGCAGCAGTGAGGATGGGGCAGAAGAGGACTATGTATTTATTCTCTTAGGAAACATTTGGGGAAAGGGGAAAAGGAAGTCTCTTAAGGGTCACAGTAGTATCATAGCAAGTAGGATTAGAAGAGACTTTAGAGCTTACCCAGCTAAACCCCTTCATTTTATAGCTAAAGAAACTGAGGCCCAGAGAGTTTAATGGATGTGTCCAAGCTCACATAGCTGGTATGGGTCCAAGCCAAGAGTGACTTTATAGAGACATTCCTTTGAGAATCTGGCATGGTAGGGATTCTCTAACATAATTTTTGTGGCACTTGGACCAGACTCAATATGCTCTGGGCACAACTACCTAGCCAAATGGTTAAATATAATAAATGTTCCAGCTGCCCCAGAGGTCTAGGGAAAGAGAGCATTGTTTGTTTTTCTGCTGACCCCATGTAATCTCTGCTGAGCTATCAGTAAAAGCCATTGCTTTCAACCTGGGTTTTATAGCCCCTCAGTTAAGGAACAAATGACCAGGCAGTGAATTTTCAGCTGCAGAGAGAGACTTTTAGGTTATAAGACCTCCAGTAAATTTATGGAAGATTTTCCTGGCCTAATTCTCTTTTATGGTTTGTTCCCTGGAATTTGTGGTTTTTCTTAAGACATATTGATTTGATTGTTTTGCAGGGTCCTTGGTTGGGTCTGTGTCTATGATTTCATCAGTGGCTGGAATCCGCTTGCCACTACAGATGGCCAGATCTCTTCTTTTTCTCTTTTGGTGCAATTCTTGACCATGTATTTCTGCAAATTTCTTGTAGAGGATTACCTGTTGTGCTGGGAGATTTTCTCTGCTTCCCTTGGTGCCTTGAGCATACCACTGAGATAAAATATACATCTTTCAGAGGAATAATATTCTCTCATTTGCTTCAGACTCTGGGTAATAAGTGATCCTTCCTCTTTGTCATTTTCCCCCTCCCTCACCCTTCTTGCTTGCAGCCTGGATCTTCATCTTCATCAGAGTCAGGCATTCATGGGGATATCCCACCCCTTGCTTGATCAATCAGTTGAACATTTATTAAGTGCCTACTATGGGCCAGGCATTGTGTTAAGTGTTGGGGATATATAAAAAGAGACAAAAGATAGTCCTTGCCCTCAAGAAACTTACAATCTAATGGGGGAGATGACATGCAAGCAAATATATACAAATAAGTTATTTAGAGGATAATTGTGAATGATGAATTTCCTCTTTCTGAGCTGCAGTCACGTTTTTACTATCTGGTGGGGCTGCAGTCACGGTTTTTTCCATTATTTAGAATTAGTCTTTTTCCATTATTAGAATTATTAGGGTCTATTAATGAAAGTGTTAGAATTTCCAAAATTATATTAGAATTTATTTTACTTGTATTTCCTCACAAGTTCAGTCAGTGTTTTAACAACTTATATACCTGTCATCAAAATATAGGGTTGTACTTAACTAACACATGCCTATGCGTCACAATAGATAGACTATATTTAAATTCTAATTCAACAATTTGAAAATGATTTTTTCTTATTTTGATTCTGTAAGTACTTATTAAGGGCCTACCTAGCAAGATGCTAGACACTAGGTGCTAGGCATATAAAGAAGTGAATATCTTCAAAGGGCTTTCATTACCCTGGATAATCATTAGCCTCTGTTGAGATCTTAGTTTTGCCATCTTAATGATATAAATCAGGTGGAAAGTGCTAGATGTGGCGTCGGGAGATGTAGGTTTAAATACCTGCTGTGCTGCTTACTACCTGTGTGACCTTGGGAAATTATTTATCCTTTCTGGGCCTCAAGATTCTCATCTGTAGAATGAAGTGATTGGATTATTGTTGTTTGGTCATTTTTCGGTTGTGTCTGACTCTTTGTGACCCTATTTGGTTGTTTTCTTGGCAACGACACTGCAGTGGTTTGCCATTTCCTTCTCCAGCTCATTTTTACAGATGAGGAAATGGAAGCAAACAGGGTTAAGTGACTTGCCCAGGGTCACACAGTTAGTAAACGTTTGAGGCCAGATTTGAACTCAGAAAGATGAATCTTCCTGCTTCCGGGCCTGGCCCTCTATCCACTGCACCACCTAGCTACCTGTGATTGGATAAGGAAACATCTAAAATTCTTCCAACCCCATACAACAACAACAACAACAACAATAACAACATAGTAGTGGTAGTGGTAGTAGTGGTAGTAGTAGTAGTAGTAATAGTAGTAGCTGACATGTATATAGCACTTACTACACCCCAAGCACTTCACAATTATTATCTCTTTTGATCTTCACTGCAACCTTGCAGGTAGATACTATTATTATCTCCATTTTACAGATGAGGAAACCGAGGCAAAGAGAAACTTGCCCAGGGTCACTTGGCTAGTAAATGTTGAAGGGTAAATTTGAATTCACATCTTCCTGACTTCAGGCCTGGGACTCTATCCAATGTATCACCTAACTGCCCCATATCTGTGACCATTGCACAGATTCTGCTATCCCACTGAGTCGAATTGAACCTACGTCAAAATCTGACCCTGAAACGTAAGAACGATACTTTGTAAAAACCCAATAGGATGACGTCTGAAACAGGAATTGCTTCTGTCTTCTGACATTAGTGTTATAAATGAATTCTGTGTTTTTCATTATAGTTGGAACTGAGGCTGCTGCTACTAATAATAAATGCTATCTTTGCACATAAATTTACACATGTAAAGACTGATGCTTGTACTTGCAGGTGCTGCTATGGAGCCAGGATAGGAAGATTTGTGGTTACTCCTCTGGGACTCCAAGATGGCCTAATGGGGAAGGGATTAAATTGGACTTTGTCAGCACATTATACTAAAGGAGTTTTTGTAAGTGTTTAATGTGCTCATTAGATTTGCCTGTGAAAAATAGCCTCATTATGCCAACTTCCAAAAAAAGGATTGAATCTCCCAAACAGCAGCTTTCTTGGTTAAAACTATGTGCTCTATCTTTTATAAGACATATTAAAACACCAAAATTAGCATAGTTACTGTCTATTAAACAGGACTTAGGAAGAAATTTGTAACCATCAGTTATTATTTTTACTACCAGTGTAAGATACTCACAACCTCTCTGGGACTCAGCATCCTTATTTAGAAAATAAGAGGTTTTAACTAGACACACTGTAAGGTCTCTTCCAGCTTTAAATCTGTGATCCTATGAACCCTGTTTTCTGTTACATTGATGAGAGGTTAAGCTGTGTCCTCTGGTCCATTAAATTATAGTGTCAGGGTACCAACTCTGAGCTTCCAGGAATAGAAAGCTCCTGGCTATAAACGTTTATTGAGTAGCAAAATTCAGGTTAATCATTAAGGCAGCCTGGTGGTGGAGTAGATAGAAAGCCAGTTTCAGAATCACAGTGACCAGGGTGCAAGTCCTTCCCCTGATAAATGTTTGTAACCTTGTGCAAACCACCTCAAAATTGTTCTCTGAGACCAAAAATTGAAAGAGAATTTCTGATATGCATTAGTAGAGGGAGTTGGCTTATTGGGAATGATGAAATAGTGATGAAATCACAGATCTTAATGCCTTGCTATCTCCCCCAGTTGCTGTCGGAAATATCACTAGGTGAAAGTAGTGACTCTTCCAATAAAGGGGATATAAATATGTGCTAAATCATATGGTATAGACCTTCAGTACTGTAGGAGTTCCTAAGACAGTAAAATCGAGGAGGGTTGGAACAGGGCCTTTAGGCAGAATAGGCTACATGAAGTACTCATCCTTTGTTGTTGCTGCTCAGTCATGTCTGATTTTTTGTGACTCCATTTTGGGGTTTCTTGGTAATGATATTGGAGTGGTTTGCCATTTTCTTCTCCAGCACATTTTATAGATGAAGAAACTGAGGCAAACAGGGTTAATTAAGTGACTTGCCTAGTGTCATACAGCAAATGTGTCTGAGGTCAGATCTGAACTCAGCAAGATGAGTCTTCCTGACTCCAGGCCTGGCATTCTATCCACTGAGCCCCCTTGGAAGAGCCAAAGGAGAGTTCCAAATTTCCTGTTTGTTATCAGTGATCTAATGTAGAAGCTTGGACTGTGTAATATCATCTTTGATATTATTGAATAATTGAATCATAGAGTTGACATTGAATTCTTGGTTTAGGGTTTTCTCTTTTTAACTCCTCTCTCAGGGCCAGGGTCCCCCCAGAAAGTGACCAAGACTTGGGTTTTTCTCTGATGTCATTGCTCTGTGTTTTCCTTGACCATTGATGAACAAGAGTTGACTGTATCTCTATCTAAAATATGTAGAAAACTCAGACATTGGGGAAATTTTATGAGTTGTTCAATGTCTTTAGGTGAGTCAGTGTTTAGACAAAAAAAAGCTGTATGGATAGAAATATACCGTAAACTTCTGTTTAGTCACTCCAGCCTGAAACTTTGGAGTCACCTTTGACTCATCTCCCTTTTTCATTCTTCACATTGGGTCAATTATTTAGTTCTGTTGGTTTTGCTTTAAAATTCCCCTGTACGTGCCCCTTTCCACTTTGACTTAACTGGTCCAGGCCTCGATCTCCTTACATTTGTATTATTGCAACAGACTCCTAGAGGGCTTCTCTGACTCCAAGCTCTTCCCTTTCCTATGACTCCTATATATCATTGACGGCTTTCTGGTAGGCTTGTGATTTCACTGGTATAGGGCAAGCCAGGTAAGAAAGCTCTTTCCACCAATGTACCTCAGCTTCTGTTCCATAATTTATAGTCTTAGAGAGTGGCCTGTGGCACTGAGATACTAAGTTGTTCTATTCATTCAATTGTGTCTGAATCTTCATGACCCCATGGACTATAGCATGCCAGGCCCTTCTGTCTTCCACTATCTCCTGAAGTCTGTCCAAGCTCATGTTCTGTGAGCTTCTGTAACACTATCTATCCATCTCATCCTCTTCCTTTTTCCTTTAATCTTTCCCAACATCAGGGTTTTTTTTTCCCAATAAGTCCTGTCTTCTCTTTATGTAGCCAAAGTATTTAAGCTGCAGCTTCAGTATTATACCTTTCAATTAATAGTCTAAATTAATTTCTTCAAGTATTGATTGATGTGATCTCCTTGCTTTCCAAGGGACTCTCAAAAGTCTTCTGCAGCACCACAATTTGAAAGCATTCATTCTGTGGTGCTCAGCTTTCTTTATAATCTAACATCTCACAGCTATACATTACTACTGGAAAAAACATAGTTTTGACTAAGTTGGCAAGGTGATATCTTAGTTTTTTAATATGCTATCCAGATTTGTCACAATTTTCCTTCCAAGGATCAAGTGTCTTTTAATTTCATGGCTGCATTCACCATCTGCAGTGATCTTTGAGCCCAAGAATATAAAAACCTGACACTGCTTCCCTTTCTTTTCCCTCTATTTGCCAGGAAGTGATGGGATCAGTTGCCAAGATCTTAGTGTTTTTTTGATGTTAAGCTTCCAGCCAGCTTTTACATGCTCCTCTTTTACCCTCATCAAGAAGCTTCTTAATTCTTCTTCACTTCCTGCCATCAGAGTGGTATCATCTGTATATCTGAAATTGTTGATATTTCTCCTGGCAACCTTAATTCCACTATTTGATTTGTCCAGCCTGGCAATTTGCATTATGTACTCAGCCTATAAATTAAATAAATATACAGTGACAATATACAGCCTTGTCTACTCCTTTCTCAATCTTAAACCAATCAGTTTTTCTAACTGTTGCTTCTTGGCCCACATACAGCTTCCTCAGGAGACAAGTAAGATGATCTGGTACTCCCATCTCTTTGAGGACTTGCCATATTTTGCTGTGATTCACACAGTTAAAGGCTTTAGTATAGTCAATGAAGCAGAAGTGCATGTTTTTCTGGAATTCCCTTGCTTTTTCGATAATCTAGTGGATGTTGGCAATTTGGTTTCTAGTTCCTCAGCTTCTTTGAAAACCAGTCTGCTCTTCTGGTAATTCTTGGTTCACATATTGCTGAAGCCCAGCTTGCAAAATCTTAAGCATAACCTTGTTGGTGTGTGAAAAGAGCACAATTTTTTGGTAATTTGAACATTCTTTTAGCATTGTCCTTCTTTAAGATTAGGGCATAAACTGCTCTTTCCCAATCCAGTGATCACCATTGAGTTTTCCAAATTTGCTGGTATATTGAATGCATATTGAGTGATCCCTCCTGGGTCACTGCTTTGTGGGCAGAGGGGCTTATGTAGCTCAATGAAACCGTAAGCTATACAGTGCAGGGTTACCCAAGATGGACAGGACATATTCTCTACTAATCTTCCTGAGTTCAAATCTGGCCTCAGACACTTACTATCTGTGTGACCTTAGACAAGTCCCTATAACTGTTTTTGAAGCCCGTATAACTTTGAGTACCCATACCCCACAATTTGGCACACATTTATTATATAGTATCATATTATACATGCATTATGTACTATCATGGGGCAGGTAGGTGGTACAGTTGACAGAGCATCAGACCTGGAGTCAGGAAGACCTGAGTTCAAATCTGGTCTCAGACACTTACTATCTGTGTGACCTTAGGCAAGTCCCTTAACCTTGTTTGCCTCAGTTTCCTTATCTGTAAAATGAGCTGGAGAAGGAAATGATAAACTACTCTAGTAACTGCCTAGAAAATACCATGGGTAATATTAAAATAATAAAATTTGGGGGTAGCTGTCTATCTAGTATTCAAGCTACTTCTCAGATAAACTTTCCTTAAGTTCCACATTCATGGTATAGCATCATTATCATGCTCAGAAATTTTCCCTTGGCCCCTGCCCCTATCACTTCCAGATGATCGAGATTACTCTGCTTGTCTTCCAAACCCAACCAACCATACTTCCCACTGTTGCTCAACAGACACCATCTACTCAAGTCAAATCAGCTTCTTTGCTGTCACATGAAGATACCATGTTCATTTCCATCTCCGTGCTTCTGTTCATCTTGCTCCCCACTGCTGGAATTCTTTCCTTTCTTCTATAGGCTGACCCTGGTTTTTCTCATCCTCTAAAGAGGCGGTCTAACATAACTAATCTAGCCCTCCCTGATTTTCCTATTTTTGAAACCCCCATAACTCTGAGTACCCACACCCCACAATTTGGCACACATTTATTGTATAGTATCATATTATACATGTTTTATGTACTATCATGGGGCAGGTAGGTGTTACAGTTGACAGAGCATCAGGCCTGGAGTCAGGAAGACCTGAGTTCAAATCTGGTCTCAGACACTTACTAGCTGTGTGACCCTTGGCATGTCACTTTGTTTGTCTCTGCTTGCCTCAATTTCCTCATGTGTAAAACGGCACCTACCTCCAAGGGTTTTTGTGAGGATCAAATGAGATAATAATTATCAAGCACTTGGCACATAGTAAGTGTAATATGAATGTTAGCTATTATTGTATTTGCTATTGCTTCCTTTGTCTTGTGTCTCTCATGAGATTGTAAGTTTCTTAAGGGCAGAGATCATACTTGTGTTATTGTTCATGTATACTGCATAGCAACATACTTGTTGCTGAGCAGTGTGATAGGTTCTCAATAAATACTTATGTTTCCCATGAATTAGACATGAAACAAATCTTATTATTAAGCTCAATTTTTTCTAAATCAATATCTCTCCCTCTTTCTTCCTCTCTTTCCCTCTCTCCCTTCAGCCACCCCACCCCATTTTAAAACTCATCAGCCTTCTTTTTAGGAAGGCAAATTAACTCTACATTTTTTAGTATTCACCCTTTAAGCAATTTTTTTCCCTGATAATCCAATATTTTACAATGAAAGCAGTGACTTGAAAACTCATTCTGGAGTTGTGCATACTTTATTTTTTTGCCTGCTGGGTTTAGTTAATGCCTATGAATCTGAACTCTCCAAATAGGAATTGTCCTCAGAATTTTGGGACAAGGTCAGAATCAATCTCAGTCATTAAAAAGAACTAATTAATGCTGAATGAGATTAGTCAATTGCAGAAATAAACCATTCTAAGGAATGGCTCGTAAATATATTGCTGATAAAATCATGGGCTTCTTAAATCTCAGCCAGAGGTTTAGAGCTTTGCTAAAGAGGGAAACATTCATTTACAAAGTGACTAATGTCAGAAACAGCAATCTTGCATATTGTCATTTTTTTTAATTTTAAAAATTGATTTATTTTGATTTATCAACAATCACTTCCATAAGCTTTTGAGTTTAAAATTTTTCTCCCCCCTTTCCTTTTCCCAAGACGGCATACAATCTGATATAGGCTGTACATATACATTCCTATTAAACACATTTTCACATTAGTGATGTTGTAAGTAAGAATTAGAACCAATAGAAGGAACCACCAGAAAGAGGAAACAAAACACAACAGAAGAAAAAAAATAGCAAATAGTATGCTTTGATCTACATTCAAACTCCATAGTTCTTTCTTTGGATGCGGATAGCATTTTCCGTCATGAGACCTTTGGAGAAGTGTTAGATACTTGTATTGCTGAGAAGGGTTAAATTTATCAATGTTAGTTATTGTACAGTGTGGCTGTTACTGTGTACAATGTTCTCCCGGTTCTGCTCACTTCACTCAGCATCAGACCATACAAGTCTTTCCAGGTTTTTCTGAAGTCTGCCTGTTCATCCTTTCTTATAGCACAATAATATTCCATTACATTCATATATCACAACTTGTTCAGTCATTCCCCAATTGTTGGGCATCCTCTCAATTTCCAGTTCTTTGCCACCACAAAAAGAACTGCTATAAATATTTTTGTACATATAGGTCCTTTTCCCATTTGTATGATCTCTTTGGGATACAGCCCTAGAAGTGCTGTTGCTGGGTCAAAGGGTGTGCACATTTTTATAGCCATTTGGGCTTAGTTTCAAATCGCTCTCCAAAATGGTTGGATCATTTCACAACTCCACCAACAATGCATTAGTGTTCCAATTTTCCCACATCTTCTCCAAAATTTATCATTTTTCTGTTTTGTCATGTTGGCCAATCTGATAGGCGTGATATAGTTCCTCAGAATTGTTTTGATTTGCATTTCTCTAATCAATGGTGATTTAGAGATTTTTTTCATATGACTATAGATTAATTTTAATTTTAAATTTCTTCATCTGAGAACTGTCTGTTCATATCCTTTGACCATTTATCAATTGGGGAATCACTTGTATTCTTATAAATTTGACTTAATTCTTCACATATTTTAGAAATGAGGCTCTTATCAGAGAGACTGGTTGTAAAAATTCTTTCCCAATTCCTTCTAATCTTGGTTGCATTGGCTTTGTTTGTGCAAAAACTCTTCAAGTTAATGTAATCAAAATTATCCATTTTGCATTTTGTAATGTTCTCTGTCTCCTGTTTGGTCATTAGTTTTTCTGTTCTATCATAAATCTGATAGGTAAGCTTCCATGCTCTCCCAGTTTGCTTACAGTGTCAGCCTTTGCATCGAAATCATGGACCCATTTTGACTTTATTTTGGTATATGGTGTGAGATTTTGATCTATGCCTAGTTTCTGACATACTCTTTTCCAGTTTTCCCAGCAGTTTTTGCATATTGTCATTATTTAGAGAGTGATTTAGTGTCAGAGAATTCTGGTTAAAAAAGGAGCGATGGTGAATAAAAATTTGTCAGTGACTCTCCTACATGACAGGTGAGAGGTCCTCTGACCCATTGTTACAAATATTCTGAACTGCATGGCATATTCATTCTTAGAATGGACATAAGTATATCATCCTGTGCTGAGTCTGGGTACTTTTACTGGGAGCATTAAGAGAAGGAAAAAAGGAAGGAGAAATTGATTAGGAGAAAAAGAATGACAAACAGAAGTGATACTGGGAGATAAGGAATGAGAACCAGGAGTGATATTATGGTGGGAATATTATAGATTGCTGTGTCAAGTAGAAGAAATTGTTGGGGAGTTAATGACACAGATGATCAAATTATCACCAAGGCAGTATATTGTTGTGATGGGGAATTTCAACTCTAGCATAATGACAATATGCCTTAAAATTATCCAATTCCTTTTGCTCCGACTCTAGCTTACAAGCAGTTGTCTCAAGACAATTTAAATTTCAAATTCAAAATGGAAAAGAAGGGAGAAAACCCAGGTAGAGAGGCTGAACCAAGGAAAGACAAGCCCACCGAGTCAAAAGTAACTATCCCAGAAGAGGGATAGTGATGATACTCATAGCCTCAGGTGTCTATGCACAAATGTGCAGATAATGGACAATCTGTTCAATTTAATTTAATAAAGACAGCTACAGATCTTAAGACTGGGAATTAAGGATGGCTTCATTGATATCGTGGCAACTTGATGGGATAGGATTTATGACTTGAATATGGCAGTAGAGGAACACACTTTCCTCAAAAAAAAAAGATTAAATAGATAGGTTGGTCAAGTAGCACTTTATGTCAAGAAAAAATAAACATCCATGAATCTGAGGAGAGCAGTGTGGTGGAAAGAATTAAGAGAAGGAGAAAAGGAATGAGAAACATAAGTGATAACATGGTGGGAGTGTGCTATATATAGGCTGATATATAAGTCAGCGGGGAGAAATGGATGATGAGTTCGTGACACACGGGCAGTTACTATTGGATGTGTGACTTCAACGCTTCGTACATTTGTTGGCACCAGCGTGGTGTAGTGTATAGCCTGGAAGCAGGAATAACTGAATTCAGGTCTTGCCTCTGTGACTTACTATTGTGTGACACTAGGCAAAACGCTTAATCTCTTAGCTCTATAGGCCACTCTCTGAGACTATTAGTTGTAAAGATGGAGCAGATCTGAATTGATAGAGGAAATTTCTTCAACTTGAGTTCCTTATATCAGTGAAATCACACATCCAATCTCTGTACCTTGTTCTGTCGAAAGCATAACAGCTAATAAATTCTTAACTTTCTTCGATGAGAAATTTATTTTTCAGAAACTAGAGGAAGTGATGAGAACTGCTATTTTTGACCTGGGTCTGACCAAGGAATAACTAAGAAGTTGAGTAGAAAGAATGGGGACCTTGAGAGGAAGTGATCATGTTATCTTAGAGTTCATTTAGAAGTAACCGTGTCATCTTAGAGTGTTATAATTTGACAGGCACTCCAGGTTTCAGGAGAAAAGGTTTCCAAAAAAATCTAAAAAAAAGATAAGTAAGGTTCTATGGTATGAGAGTCAAATTCAGCTCAAGAAAAATGGCAATAGCAGCTATCAAGAAAGCGATTCTAATAACATAGTTGCAAATGATCCTGATGAAGAAGAAAAAATGGAAGTCTCTGAAGACAGCAATGTGACTGGATACGGAACTCCATAATTGGCTTAAGTTTCAAAAGGTTATGTTAAAAAATAGAAACAAAGCAATATAATAAAGTATTGAATGCAGAAGAGCAGCACCGACCTATGAGAATGGTCTCAGAAAGACTAAAGCCCATTAGGAGCTGAGCTTTTTGAAAAATGCCAAGGATGTTAAAAAAAGGTGTTCTTTAGCTCTCCCAGGAACAAGGTGAAGTAGGCCCGCTACTTAGGGTGAATGAAGTGACAGTAACAGATGTCTGAAAGAAGATGGGAGTATCCAACTTCAACTTTGTTTCTGTTCTCTATCAAGGACCATCCCCAAACGAAAGAGGATGGGACAAAAATAGTAAGGAAAGAATTAAAATCCCAGTTAAGCAAAGAGATAGTAAGAAAAATCCTGCCTAAACACATGTAAGCTTTCTGGCCCAAAGGAATTACATTCCAGGGCACTTAAAGAACTTATAGAAATGATTGCTAAACTGTCATGGT
Source organism: Vombatus ursinus (assembly GCF_900497805.2). NCBI lineage: Eukaryota > Metazoa > Chordata > Mammalia > Diprotodontia > Vombatidae > Vombatus > Vombatus ursinus. The sequence goes on along the minus strand of NW_020950417.1, from coordinate 5,271,848 downwards.
TCTTAAAAAAATCATAGGAAATTAGGGAGATATCCTAGGACTGGAGATATGTAAATACTTCGGTTTCTACAGGAGTAGAAGGTGGATTCTGCAAACTTTAGGCTCATGAGGTTGACATTCATTATGGGAAAAATTCTAAATGGCTGGTTTTTGAGCCCTTGGAAAGGGAATCAATTAGGAGCAGGTATAGATTCATAAGAAGCAGCTAGGTGACGCAGTGGATAGAGCACTGGACCTGGAGTCAGGAGGACTTGAGCTTAAATCCAGCCTCAGACACTAATTTTGTGGCCCTGGGCAAGTCACTTAACCCTGTTTGCCCTAGTTTCTTCATCTGCAAAATGAATTGGAAAAGGAAATGGCAAATCACTTCAGTATCTTTGCCAAGAAAACCCCAAATGGGCTTGCAAAGAGTTGGCTGTAACTGAAACGACTCAACAATAACAACAAAAATGGGTTCATTAAAATCAACATTTCTTTCTTTTTTTTTTTTTTTGTGAGGCAGTTGGGGGTTAAGTGACTTGCCCAGGGTCACACTGCTAGTAAATGTTAAGTGTCTGGTCTGAGACTGTATTTGAACTCAGGTCCTCCTGACTTCAGGGCTGGTGCTGCATCCACTGTGCCACCCAACTGGCCCCACAACATTTCTTTTTTGATTGGGTTACTAAAATGGTGGATAAAGGGAATACTATATACATCATATGCCTCAATTTGAACCAACGAAGTCACTCATATCCTGTGTGCAATGGCTGAATCATCAGATTCATAAAGTTAATTAATGGGTTGATGCTGATGTGAAATTATTCAGGACTCATAACAAGATAGGCATGGAGGGAGTTTTTACTAAAGTAAAAGAGTTAGTCCACGATCCTGTTCTATTTAACATTTTTATCAATGACTTGGATAAAAATACATCATGGACTTGGATAACATGAATCAGAAGCAATAGTTAATATGTTGGATGACATATTAATGCAGAAAGATCTCAAAAGGCTAGAATGATGAACTAAATTTGGTAAGATCAATTAATAGAATAATTATAAATTATATATTATATATAATTATAAATTATATATAAATTATAAATTATAAAATTAGGTTAAAATCAACTGCATTAAGAATAGTTTGGGGAACATAGCTATTGGTATGAAAAAGATTTGAGAGTTTTAATGATACATAAATTCAGTATGAGTCACCAGCTTGATGCAGCAAGCCAAGAAACTACTGTGATCTGATACTATGTTAATAGAAATGTAGTTGTCCAGAACTAGAGTGATGACAGTGCCACTGTAATCTCCCCACCCCACCCCCAGCCAGATCACATATAGAGCATTATTCAGTTCTGGGTGATATATTTTAGGAGGGACTTTTGTAAGCTAGAGGATATCCAGAGACCAGACTTTAAGGGCATTTGAAACCATGTTAAATGAGAATTATTTGATAAAATTGTTTGATTCTAAGTAACTCTGTAATTTTTAAAAGTAGTACCCTAAGAACTAATTTGGCCTTCTGGGGATGTATTGGTTTTCAATTTTTAAATTAAATTTTAATTTTTAATTTAAATTATTATATTAAATTAATTATTCTAAATAATCACATAATTAATTATTCTAAATAATTACATAATTAAATGATTATTTTAACTTATTTAAACTAAGATTAATTAAAATTATTAGTATGAATAAAAATATCTTTTCTTCTCCTATCTTCTCAATTGAGAAAGAAAGAAAAATGAAACCTTTTTACAAATATATAGTCAAGCAAAATAATTTCCCACATTAGCCAACTCCAAATAAAACATGTCTCAATCTGTTCTTTGAGTCCATCACCTTTCTATTTGGAAATGGGTAGCATGTTTCATCATGAATCCTTTGGAATTGTGGTTAGTCAGTGTGTTGATCAGAGTTCTAAAGTCTTTCAAAGTTGTTTGTCTTCACAATGATGTTATTGTATGACTTGTTCTCTTGGTTTTGCTTATTTTAACCTGCATCAGTTCATATAAGGCTTCCCAGGTTTCTCTGAGACTGTCCTGGGGGTCTGTTGGAATGGTTTTGATCTAGGCCTGCAAACTTAAAAAAAATGTTCTGATAATTCTACTTCAGCATAATTGGTTTCCTTTGTAATCCTAAAAATTTTATTTTATGCACTCCTAAAAATATCATTCTGAGGAGTCCATAGGCTTCACTAGATTATCAAAGGAATCCATGATACCCACAAAAAAAAAATTAAGAGCCCCTAATGTAGGCCAAATCCACACTAGGATCAGAACTAGTTCAACATCTGGAGGTAGGAAATGGGGAATAAGAATCTACTTCAAAGCTATTGTCTCACTAAGCACAGTCTACTATTTTAAGTCTCAAGGGCAAACCGAACCTCTGCTGCTAATCCAGTTAGAGATTGAATCAGAGAATATGTATTTTGGTTGATGACTAAGTCATGTTTATCCTAACCTGCAACTCCTCTCTGTACTCCCTTCCCCAATTTTTCCCATCAGACTGGGAGGGACTATTATAGTCTGCTTCCTGATTTCACAGTTGACCAAATTCCAAGGGAGTTAGGTGACTTTCCCAGGGTTGTTCCTTAGGAGCAGAGTTGGGATCAGAAGCCAGCTTTCTTGACACCTAACATGCTACTCTTTCCACCACGCTTCACTGCTCAAAATACTACCACTGAACCTAGCAAGTATAACTCAGGGGGCTGACCTTCTAGTTATCTTTGCCCCCACACCTCCAAATATCTCCCCCACTGTTTATTATGTCTGAATGTCTGTTATTAGACATTTTTTCCCTTGAGCCTTTTTTTTTTTTTGAGACTTGCCAGTGTTTTGGAAGTATAGCTATGACTCACAGTGAGTCCCATTACTACTGGCACGGAAGCTTTGACCTACTGTGTTTCCCAAGTGCTGCAGGGGATTTAGTGGGTAAACTAGACTGTCTTAGCCCACTGTAGCTTAGTATTCCTGAGTTCAAGCAATAGACCAGCCTCAGCTTTCCCTGTAGGTGGGGATAGGAGTTAAGTAGGTGACACAGTGAGTAGAGTGCCAGGCCTGGAGTCATGAAGACTCATCTTCCTGAGTTCAAATCTGGCCTCAGATACTTACCAGCTGTGTGCTAGTCACTTAATTTGTTTGCCTCAATTTCCTTATCTATCAAAGGAGCTGGAGAAGGAAATGTTAAATCATTCCAGTGTCTCTGCCAAGAAAACTCTAAATGGGGGCAGGAAGAGTTGGGTATGACTGAAACAACTGAACAACAACAAAGGAGGAGTTTTTGGTATTCAAAAAGACCTTTATTAAAACTAAAATGCCCTCAGGAGAAAATTAAAGGGTCCTCTTTTAAAATGAAAATGTTCTCCTGAGAGATTATAACTTAAATTTTCATTTGCTTACATATCTTCAGGGCATTTGTAAAAAACCAAAAGCAAGTAGTGATTTGTTCAGTCCTCAAGGAGTAAGGACATCTGGGCAGGAAAAAGGGGCCATGAAAATAGGAGGCGAGGTTGCTTTCACCTGCTTCACTATTATGAGGTAGGCCAGCCCTATTACGTCAGCATAGCAGAATTAGGTTAATGGGTTGTTGTTACCTACAGGGCCTCTTTTAGATTTAGAGCGAAGGTTTCTGTATTTCCTTATGGACCATGTTCTTTCACTTTGCCACAGGCAATCAGGGTTAGGGACAACAAGTGCCATTTCTTTGCCTTCGTCTCTCCCTTCTTCTACTTCCCCCACCATCCCCATCCCCTACTCCATGAAGTCTCCTGAGTTGGGTTCCTGCCAAAGGGGCTAGAACAGACTCTCTCAGAGCTGCCAATTTTCATCTAAATGGGTCCTCAGGGCACAGACCACAAAATTAAATATGCATTTGGGGTGTGTAACATCCGTCTGTACAGAGCCCAAGGGAATCAATCTGGGTCGAAGACATCATTTTAATGCACTGAACCACACATGGTTTGCATTTTGCATGGGCTTATTTTTTATAACACATTGAAGGCATTTTCTTCTTGCAGCAGCTTTCCATCAATGATGGTTTGGAGTATTAATTCCAATTTTATGATGTGTCATCATGTTTCACATTAGTTTTATTTTCCCTTAAAAATGTGATTGTTTTTAAAGAAAATTAAATGAGACTGCCAAAATCCATATGCAGAGATGTTTCCTTAAAGGAATCAGATCTGATAGTAAGCTTATAAAAGCTATTGAGAAGCAGTGTTTTATTTGTTATATGGCAAGGTGACTTGAGACCACTGTATAGGATGATCAGTTGAGAGGCAATGTGATCTCATGGATAGGGCAGTGGGTTTGGAGTCAGGAAGACCTGAGTTCAATTTCTACCTTTAGATACTAGCCATGCCATCTTAGACAAGTCATTTAATCTATCTGTGCCTCAGTTTCCCTATCTGCAAAATTATGGGGTTCGAATTGATGACTTTTAAGGTCCTTTCAGTTCTAAATCCATGATCCTATGAGTTAGGAGTGAATTGGGAGAGACATGCTCATTGCATTCAAGAAAGAAGAGAGAGAACTTTTTTTTCTACTTGGACCCAGACAGAAGTAGGAGTGGTAGAATTGCAGAGGCAGATTTCAGTTCAATAGAATCAATCAATCATTCAATCTATCAATAATCATTTATTGAGGGTTTACCATGTGCAGGCACTGAGCTAGGGGTTGGGGATGCAAAAAAAAAAGCAAAGTACAGTCTCCTTGCTTAAGGAGCTTATATTGTCATATTGAAGACAGCTCATATTAAAATAGATACATACAAGATATATATATATATATATATGTATGTATGTATAAATGTATGTATGTATACAGAGTGACCCCAAAGTCTTAGTACAGTTTCAAGCTAAGTTTTAAATTTGGTAGAAAGAAGGTGAACTTAGATGACAAGGTACTAGCTTCCAAAGGGATAAGGAACAGTCTCTTGCTTAGATGGGGTCTGAGCTGAGTCTTAAAGGAAGCTGGAGATTCTAAGAGGGGGCAGGGAAGAGGGATAGCATTTCAGGTCTGGAGGACAGTCAATGCAGAGGCATAGAGATGGGAGATGGGGCATCATGTGCGAACAAGTAGACTGGGATGATTGGATTGTAGAGTGCATAGAAGGGAGGAATGTGTAAGAAGACTGGGAAGATAGAAAGAGGCCAGGTTTTAATTAGCTTTAAGTCATAAACAAAGAAATTTATATTTTATTCTGAAGATAATAGGAAGCAATAATTAAGGCTGTCTAAAGGTAGGCACAGCTGCCTTGGGAGTTAATGAGTTTTCTGTGACCAGACACTTTTAGGTGGAGGTTTGCGTGACCACTTGTCAATGATGTTCTTGTGGTAGCCCCCATTTGGGCATGGTTTGACCTCTAAAGTTCCCTCAGATCTAACTCTGGGATTCTATACTTCTACGCCATGAACCAAATGAAAAAGGAAATCAATGAAGTCATTCTTTCTTGGTTATTTAAATGGTGTTTGATTACTATCAATCAGTATTTATTATGGTGACATAGTACATTTGTGACATACTAAGCAGCTGGTTAGATTCAACATTTGGTTGGTTTCATAAAATTAAAATATTCTCAAGGGATAAATCACTTCCTTGGTAGAATCCATGATAGAATTGTTATATCGGAAGAGAGAAAGGCCTTCTTTATATTTTGATATATATTATTACCATTTTCACCTCTAGATTGAGATTTAATGTATGAACTATTTTTGAAAATTCTTCAATGTAATAATAAGGTTTTATTGAAGTAGGATATGATGGTTTTTTAAAATGTTTCGATTTTAATAAAGGGTGACAAGGTGAGAAAAATAGCCTTTCAAAATTAATGATGGTGATGATGATGATAAAAAAAAGAAAATGGCCTCATTCTTCCCCCTTTCCACCTAATCGTATCTTGTTGTCTCATTTAAATGACATAAATATTTAATATTAAAGTATTAAAGGTAATGAACTCCATGAACCAAGTTTTTATGTCTACTACAGTAAAAGATAAATGACTCAGCTAATCTTTCTTTTCTTTCTTTTTTTTAAATAGATTGATACTGAGTGTTGCAATGAAGAGAAGAGAGAATGGAGGGGCAGAAGAGTTGGCTGGCAGTCTTTGTAGGATGATCTCTGATCTAGATTCACTGCTTTAGAAACTTTATTTTATTAGTCTTCCCAGAGGTGATCAGGCTCCTGGGAACTGACTCATAATCAAGACTGGTTGATAAATGAGAATATGTACTTATTATCATAAAAGGAGATACATAACTTAAAAAAAACCTACAATCGTGGTACTGGTTGGTCAGCATATGGCTCTTTCTAGGAGGAAAGTCTCCTTAGGAAATAAAATTAATCATTGAATTATAGAATCCATGAGTTGGAAGGGATATTAGAAGTCATCTGGTTTAATTAGTGGCAGTATGGCAAATGAATAGAGCTCTTGACCTGGTGACAGGAAGACCTATGTTCCTATCTTGCTTATTAGCTTACACTTACTAACTGTGTGACGCTGAGAAAGTCTATCTTTAGCTTTAGAAAAACTATCCTTAGCTTCAGTTTCCTCACTGTAAAATGAGAGAGTTGGACAAAATGCTTTCTGAGGTCCTTCCAGCTCAAAATCTATAATCCTATAATGAATTAGCCTTGAAACTTGAATCTCAACTACAGCATCTTCATCTGTATAATGGATTGGGGTATATTGTATCTACCAGGGGTGGGGAACCTGTGGCCTCGAGGTCGCATGTGGCCCTCTAGGTCCTCAAATGGGGCCCTTTGACTGAACCCAAACTTTACAGAACAAATCCTTTTATGTATATATATGTATATATGTAAAATTATTCTATACATACTTCTATTCATGCCGTTTTTATAATTCCTTTTAAAAAACTTTTTCTTACCCAATTTTGTTTTTTTTTAGAATTACCCCACTGTACACAACTTAGCCACAACCTTTCTTTCAAACTCTCTTAGTAATGATAACAGTTTTAAGAATACTGATAACATTTTTATATATCGTAAGTAAACAGTTTAACCTTTATCAGTGCCTTATAATTAGTCTTAAATGATTTCCTTATATTTCTTCTGGATCTCTCATATTGGATTTTCCATTGAGTTTTAGTCTTTTTGTTACAAATACCTAAAAGTCTTTCAGTTTATCACATATCCAATTTTTTTTTCATTCAGGATTCTACTCAGCTTTGCTGGATAAGTTATTTTTGGATGCAACCCAACTCCTTTGCTCTTCAAAATATAATATTCCAAGACTAAGTCTTTCAGTGTAGAAGCTGCAAGGTCTTGTGAAATCCTGATTGTTTTTCTGCAGTATTTAAATTGTTGTTTTTTTTTTCATGTTGCTTGCAATATTTTCTCTTTAACCTGGGAATTTTGAAACTTGGCTATGACATTCTTATAAGTTTTCTTCCTAGGATCTCTTTCAGGTGGTGATCAGTGGATTCTTTCTATTTTTACTTTACCTTCTTGTTCTAGAATTTTAGGGTGATTTTCCTTAATAATTTCTTGTAATAGTGTATACAGATTCTTTTTTTTGATCATAACTTTCAGGTAGACTGACAATTCTTATATTGTCTCTCCTTGATCTGTTCTCCAGACCAGTTGTTTTTCTAATGAGATGTTTTAATTCTCTTCTACTTTTTCTATTTTTATTATACCTTAGTGTTTTATAACATAATTGAATTCCAGTTGCCCATTTTAGTTATATTTTTCCTTAAGATTTTGTATTTCCTTTTGTAATTGGTTACCTTCCTTTTCATAATTTTTTTGATTGCTTTTATTTTTTTTTCCCAACTTTTCCTCATTCTCTCTTATTTGACTTTTGAATTCCTTTTCAAGTTCTCCCAAGATTTCTTTTGGGACTTGTGACCACTTGACATTACTCTTTACAGTAGGAGTGGCCTTTTTCAATCTCACTACCATCCTCTGAATATGAACCCAGATCTTCCTTTACACCAAAGTAGCTATCAATGGTCAGGTTCTTTTTCCTTTGCTTACTTATTTTGTTTTTAATCTGTCTTATTTTATTTTTAGCAGCTTAATATTATTATTATTATCAAGTTTTAATCCTGAGTTGTGGGTAATGTTGGCCTAGGCCTCAAGTCCTTCTTACTGTTGTTTTCTGAATTCTGTCTAGGGGTTCAACCTCAGGGACTCCTCTCTTCTTCCCCTAAGCCCCAGCCAAGCTGTCTCCAAAATGCTTGCCGGGCTTGTGCTCATTCCTCCTCACTCACACCCACGGCCTGGAATCACATCTGGTCAGCAATGCTAGGCTTGACTTTTGGAAACAGCAGGGGGTCCTTCAATCTTCCTTTACTCAGGGCCTGCTCTTCATCAAATGAAAGTTTGTGACATAAAGGTTGGTGAGGTGAAAGTTCCTGAGGTGAAATTTCTTGAGCCCTAGTCTTCTTCCCTATGGGCCCGCTGTTTGTTTATTCAGTGAAGCTGACCTAAAGATGTTCACACCTCACTCAGACCAAACCTTAGCCCCTGGAGTCTTTTCTGAAGTCCTCTTGGTTGTCCTAGGAGGTTGTCTGTCTGTCTGTCTGTCTTTCTTTCTTTCTTTCTTTCTTTCTTTCTTTCTTTCTTTCTTTCTTTCTTTCTTTCTTTCTTTCTTTCTTTCTTTCTTTCTTTCTTTCTTTCTTTCTTTCTTTCTTTCTTT